>NC_142615.1:61760682-62060682 GCF_059453375.1 Lepisosteus platostomus | reverse complement strand
GATGAAACCAAAATCGAACTTTTTGGCCACAATGCAAAACGATATGTTTGGCGTAAAAGCAACACAGCTCATCACCCTCAACACACCATCCCCACTGTCAAACATGGTGGTGGCAGCATCATGGTTTGGGCCTGCTTTTCTTCAGCAGGGACAGGGAAGATGGTTAAAATTGAGGGGAAGATGGATGCAGCCAAATACAGGACCATTCTGGATGAAAACCTGTTGGAGTCTGCAAAAGACCTGAAACTGGGACGGAGATTTATCTTCCAACAAGACAATGATCCCAAACATACAGCAAAATCTACAAAGGAATGGTTCACAAATAAACGTATCCAGGTGTTTGAATGGCCAAGTCAAAGTCCAGACCTGAATCCAATCGAGAATCTGTGGAAAGAGCTGAAAACTGCTGTTCACAAACGCTCTCCATCCAACCTCACTGAGCTCGAGCTGTTTTGCAAGGAAGAATGGGCAAGAATTTCAGTCTCTCGATGTGCAAAACTGATAGAGACATACCCCAAGCGACTTGCAGCTGTAATCGCAGCAAAAGGTGGCTCTACAAAGTATTAACGCAAGGGGGCCGAATAATTTTGCACGCCCCACTTTTCATTTTTTTATTAGTTAAAAAAGTTTCAAAAATCCAATAGATTTCGTTCCACTTCACAATTGTGTCCCACTTGTTGGTGATTCTTCACATAAAATAAAAAAATTATATCTTTATGTTTGAAGCCTGAAATGTGGCAAAAGGTTGAAAAGTTCAAGGGGGCCGAATACTTTCGCAAGGCACTGTATGTGCAATACACTATTTCAAGTCTAAAGTATAGGACAACTCACTCTGCTGTGACTACTTGCATCTCTACGCTATAACTTCCATCAAAGAGAGATTTTATCGGCAGCGTGCAATTGATTCTTCCGACATTTTGTTTAATACTGTAATGTGGAACTCATGAAGTATTACCAGGATCTACATTTAGCACTGCTGGTATTGATGGAGTTGAAATGCATGATGTATTTATTGACAGCTATATCTGAGCCGATGATGATTAAAATACCTCCTGTAAAGTGTTAGGATTCATAGCAAGGCATATTTCTCCCCCCTAAACGTTGCTATTGCATTGCACTTATATGAGCCTTACCAGTTTCTGTAGCTCCTAAGAGTCAGGAGTAAGTGACTCATATCTCACCTTGATCAACCAATCAGGGACTGGTAGGGCCGAGTAACCCACGTGGGACTCTGATGCCCATGGAACTTTCAGCCAATGAACGAGCTGAAGTTCCTCCAGGTAAAAACAGGCAACACAGAGAGCCTAGAGATTCAGTAAGATTCAGATGCAGACATCACACAGCACATCTCCAGGGCCAGCAGGACTGTGAGCAGGAGGAGGACCACTGAGTTCTTTCTCCTTCAGTTTCTCCACCACCTCAGCCAGGTGGTGTTTCTGTGAAGATCAGGTCTTGGGGTGAAAGTCTGTCTGCACTGGGGGCAGCTGTAGATCCCAGTTTGATCATCCTGATCCCAGCAGTTCTTAATACAGCCCATACAGTAACTGTGTCCACAGAGCAGAGTCACTGGATCCTTCAGCAAATCCAGACACACTGAGCAACTGAACTGGTCCTGAGAAACTGAAATATTGCCTTCTGCCATTTTTCTGACAAGTAAAAACTGCACAGAGAGGAGCAGTAAGAGACAGAGCTGCAGTGAGGTTGTTTCAAAAGAAACTAAACTGATCTCTGAGTTTCACTTCCTGGATCTGCACAGAGCTGCGGGGCTGTGAGTGCTAGGGGGTGTCGTTGTTAGGGGTGTGATTACGATTATTAGGGGGAGTGGTTTAGAAACAGCTGTGATTTCTTTGGTGGTTGTTGTTTAAAAGAAGGAGGTGGTGTTGTAGGGGAGGTGACTTTTGGTGTCATTTTGGACTCATGCTGACAGAGAGAAGTTTTTTTATGATTTTTTAAGATGTCAGTAGCTGCTCATGTACAGAGATTAATGTGAAGTCAATCCAGTGGTTTGTGTTCCCAATAATTAAAACAATAAAATACTAACTCACTCACACAGCATGAGAAGATCAGACCATGATGGGGACAGACAAGAGGAGGCCAGCTGGCCCATCCAGCTGTTTTAACAAACCCCTGATCTCTGTGTGACATTGACAGCACCCTGTGTGTCTGATTATTATTAGAAACTAATTAATCTAACTATCTCATCTCATGTTACTCTAAAATGTTGTGGAACCTGTTTCACACTCTCACCACTGTTTGTGTAAAGTAGTAATCCTGTGCTGTGATGGAAACCCACTTTCTTGTCAACACCTCTGAGATACAGTAAGTCTGTATCTGTATCAGTCTGGATACAGTAAGTCCCTCCTGAATCTCCTGCAGCTGGGATTCACTGGTGTTCAGTGTGACATTTTCAGAGGTTGTCTGGTCACAACCAACTGGAATCTCAAGGCTGTACTTCTGGAGAAAAGCCAAGATTTTGTCCTTAAGTCTTTTACAACAAAAGCATCCAAAAACACAGGCAAGCTCCCTCTTTTAAGAAGAAAAATACAATAAAATGGGATCTTTAATACAAACACCAAACTGCAGGACTCACTTTGTCCTTTTTAAGAGTCCAAGACAAGCCATCACAAAAAACAGACTTTCAAATCACAGACAAAAGACCCCTGACTCCAGATGCAGGCACTCAAAACGTGCAGTATTTCTTCCTAATACAGTAAAGGTCGTGTGGTGTGTTGCGGTATGCATTTCGCTGGCCAAAGATGATCAATAAGTGGCACTTGTGCTGCATTAGATGTTAGTGAAACGATTTCATCATTTAATTTGTATCTCTACTGTGCATGTTTAAATCCACTTCATATGGAATATTAATGTGGAATTTACAACTTAAGGGAAATTTTGGTGGATGAACATAAAAAGTATAACATAATATATACCTAATGTAATGCAAATTTCAGCAACAAGTAATCAGGAAACAATTTAACTTTACATTTTTATTATAAAAATCAATTTCACATATACAGTACCTTTTTACTATTGGGTGGTATAGGAAAATCTTTGTTTTCACAGCTCCATTATAAATTATTTGTCAATGTTCTAACACCTGTGTGCATTTACAAGGCATGTCTCAAAAGGACATATTAAATAAGAACACAATTCTTCCAGTTACCATTCCTCTGGTTGGTGCTGTTGTTTCGCCCTTTATAATTCTCGTACAATATTCACAGGCAGGGCTTTATCACTAGAGTTCTACAGAACAAGTGTGCATCGGCCCATGAAAATCATCAGCAGTGATGGTTTTCTATGTGTGGTTTAAGCGAGAGCGCTTAAAAGATGTAAAAAGCTTTCAAAGAAGACAGAATTGAACGACAGTCTAGTAAGAAGGTAGAGAAACAACACATCCCCATCGGCGAATCAACCCGTCTCCTGTGTGACTGGATATAGAAATAGCTGATTCATTTGTGCCAAGTAACTGGAAACTTTAATGTGATATTTTTTCTTTCCATTTCTCTTCATTCCTATGAATTTACTCTGTAGTAAAGGAAACGCATAAGTGGCAGACTGCAGGCAATTTTCATTTAAGGTGGATTGCTTGTGTGCAGAGAGCTTCAGCGTTTCCTAGGTAATCTCCACAGACACACTGCTGTGTACAAGTAATTTTCTTATTACTTTAGGTTTTTAAAAACCACACACACCAGGAGCTACTGAAACTGGTAAGGCTCATATAATGTACAACGTTTACATTAGCAATAGCAACGTTTACACAAGCAATAGCAACGTTTAGGGGGGAGAAATATGCCTTGCTATGAATCCTAACACTTTACAGGAGGTATTTTAATCATTATCGGCTCAGATATAGCTGTCAATTGTTGTAACAGAAGAAATAAGGTTCTTGATCCCGAGATGAAGTGAAACAGATGAGTTTATTGCATGCAAGGAACAATAAAGCCGAAGTCTTGTTTCCCGCAAGAAACAACAAAACCGAAGTATTGTTCAACGTACTGTTACAAACTTTTGGGTTATATAGTGTTTTCTTCTCCGTTTCTGACGTCACTCGGTATGATGGTAAAGAGGGGGGTTCATGGTATTTGGCCAGTTTACGATGTTCTGGGCAAATGGTCAGTTTAACATTACACCCAGGGGGGGTTCCTAGCTGGCATCTGTAAATGGGGATGAGGCTCGTCGGCAGTGTGGCGCGTGGATCCAGCGATCTTTTCCTTCCACTCGAACCGCAGACTCGGTTGTCAACAGGATCTGGTAGGGTCCGTCCCACCTGGGCTGGAGAACCTGTGAAGGAAATTTCCTGATCCACACCCACTCTCCTGGGATGAGGTTGTGCCCTCCTTCAGGTGGTGGTCCCCACGCCTCCAGGACCTGCTCGCGGGCTCCTTGGGTGGCCTCTGTCAGCTACTTGCAATAATACAAAGGAATGGTTGATCCATCTGAGGAAACCCCAGTCTCAGCACCTGTAAGAGAACTTGTTTCAAATTATTAAAGGCGGCTTTTGCTGCAGGAACCAAGGCAATCTTGTCCTTGTACTGCACTCCCCCCTTAAGCAGATCTGTTAAGAGTTGTGCTCACCCTGTAAAAACATTGCACCCAGGCCCTGTTAAAATTTCACAATGCTAGACACTCAAAAAGCTGAAGCAACTCAGACTTGTGGGTTTCCTCGTCAGGGGAAGCACTCAGAATACCATCAACATACTGAGTGATCACAGCCAGTTGAAGCCACGTGATACCCTGTTCTGCATAGTCATTCTTTGTAATGCATAATATTCCAACCCAATAGATCTGGAATAAAACCACCCATTAAAATCTGGTACTCGGCAAGTAAAACTTGCTGTCTCAATACTCTTGTGGCCTCCTGCCATCTTCCCATATACATTGCTCTATAGTACACTGTTGAACAGAGGAGTGAAACAAGCAGGACAGTAGTGCTCCAGTATCCCCTAACAGAGAAACCAACACTCCATTAACAGTACATTTTTATCCACTGGACTGGGACAGACTTAGGGAGGGTACAAGGGATTTACAGGATCTAATCGTTAGGTAAACAGATTTTCTCACAAGACGTTATTCTCCCCAGTCTCGATTCTAAACCTACAGCGTTTCAGCATGTCTGGTTTCGAGACATTCGAATAAAACCAAATTGTTTCCATTATTGCAACTAATTGTATAAATTACAATTTATAATAATTTATAATAATACAAAAACTGTTTAACTACTTTTACGTCCACCTGTACTGTACTTATACGTTTCAGACGCTCTTATATTTTCCAATCTCCTTAAGTTGATTTTCGTCAAGTCTCTTTAGTTACGTCTCTAGCCAGTCCCGCTGGCTAAACACACTCACACCGTCATTTAGTAGACCAAAACTCACAGTTACACACATACATGCCGGCACACAAATTCATAAAACACACATACACATCGAGAATATATTTTTCTCTTCGTAATACAATGTGCTGTATTCTTGTTTTACTTTTACATGAATCCTTTTAATTCCTGAAGCGCACTCCAGGTTCGCTGCATTTCTAATTTCGGGTGCGGTACTTTAGCCCACCGGTCAATATCTTACGGTTTTGGATTTGATCGTATGGGGGAAATCAGGGAAGGTAGGTGCGATTGCAGACCCCCTCGACGGGGTGCGAGACAGTGTTAGAGTGGCACTGTCATCAACGGCGCCAGCCCCTGCTACATCAAGTCCTTTCCCACTTCGAGTGAGAGTACAGATCTGCGGGCGCCCTCCCTCTAACAGGGGAGACCCTGATCCGTTTTTATCACACTCATACCAAGTGTTATCCCAATCAGACCCCCCTTCTCCATATGGCCACTGAGGGAATTGATCCCAATTATTTTCGTTTCCTGCCTGTTTGTTCCCCTGTGGGAGAGCAGGACATAACTTAGTCGCCGGCTGCAGCACATTAACCAGTGCAGCGTGACCAGGAGTTAATTCCTTCTTTAGTTTCTCATTCTCCTGTACTGCTTCTTCTAGCTCTTTTCCTTTACTCTTTCGTAGTGAGTAAAGTATATTTTTTTTCCGGGTTTTTATTTTCCCCGTAAACACACTTTTAAGTCACATCCCAATTTCTTTCTTTTTCGTCATGTATCTGCCACCACTGGTGCCGGCCGTGCACCAGGGTGGGAGCTACATGCTTGTGCTTTTGCCAATCAATACTCATATATGCTTTTTTACAGGCATCTTCGCCCCAAACTCCTTCTGACAGACTCAGCTTCTTCCTAGATTTCTCTTCCCTTTCAGTCAATTTACACTTTTCCGATATGTAATCAGATACTTCCACCACTTTCTCAAACACCCAATTAGCACACATGTTTGGTTTCTTTAGGATTTACTTTTGTCGTGTGTGAGGTAACAGCTCATTCAGTAGGGGGATGTTTTCACTTGGAAAAACCTGTGCATCACTGCACTCATTCAGCTAAGGGCGTCTGTTACCTCCAGATCTAAATGCCTCTCCGAGACTTTAGAGAGGACTTACACCGCACTGTTCACAGGTAAGAAGCGAGACCTCGAAAACCCCCTTTCTTGATCAGTAATTCACCATCCCCAGAACGCCAGCATCGCTGCTTTTGCCCCGGGGTGGACTTACGCACTGAGCTCAATCAGGGCGATTCTCGGGTCTCAACGTCCTTTAAATCCTGCTACTTAATGCTTTGCTCTTTTATTATGAGGTGTGTTTATGTTAGTGTCGTGCGTGTGTATATGTATTTCACAAACAAGGAAAACACCAAAAACATACATACATATATCTCTTCTACTCCTGTTTCCTTTAAAACAAAAAAAAAACCACGCCACGCCAATCTGTGCACGATCAAGGCGTAGCTAATCTCAGGACCCCGGGCGTAATTAAAGCCCACACCAATCCTGGATTATACGTGCATTTAATGCACCACTCAGCTCCAGAACCCCGGGCGCAATTAAGGCCCACACCGATCCCGAGCCACAGAACTCCGGGTGCAATTAAGACCCACACCAGTTCTGACCTTCAGAACTCCGGGTGCAACTAAGACCCACACCAGTCCTGAACTACGTGCATTTAATGCACCACTTGCTCTAGAACCCCGGGCGCAATTAAGGCCCACACCGATCCCGAGCCACAGAACTCCGGGTGCAATTAAGACCCACACCAGTTCTGACCTTCAGAACTCCGGGTGCAACTAAGACCCACACCAGTCCTGAACTACGTGCATTTAATGCACCACTTGCTCTAGAACCCCGGGCGCAATTAAGGCCCACACCGATTCAGAGCCTCAGAACTCCGGGTGCAATTAAGACCCAAACCAGTTCTGACCTTCAGAACTCCGGGTGCAATTAAGACCCACACCAGTCCTGACTTCACGGTAAGGGTCCAAAACCCGTTCAAAACTCCACGCGCAATTAAGGCATACACCAGCTTCGAACGCCTGTACACAATACCGCGGAACCCCTGCCAGACCAAATTCTGGGCTTACAGCAAACAACCCATTACATACACCGGTGCCTTCCCCGGGCCAGAGGAATTCAGAAACTCACGTTTACTCCGTCATCTCGGGCGATTCTCGCAGGGAGCAGAGATTTCCCAATCGGTCAGAGAGAGTCGGGACTTTTAAATAAAAGAGGAGTCCTTACCTCTTAGTTATGTGCGCGCTGACCGTCTCTCCTGCCGATGGGAAGTTCTGCGCCTTCTGGAGCATCCTGCCGACTACGCCAAATTTGTTGTAACAGAAGAAATAAGGTTCTTGATCCCGAGATGAAGTGAAACAGATGAGTTTATTGCATGCAAGGAACAATAAAGCCGAAGTCTTGTTTCCCGCAAGAAACAACAAAACCGAAGTATTGTTCAACGTACTGTTACAAACTTTTGGGTTATATAGTGTTTTCTTCTCCGTTTCTGACGTCACTCGGTATGATGGTAAAGAGGGGGGTTCATGGTATTTGGCCAGTTTACGATGTTCTGGGCAAATGGTCAGTTTAACATTACACCCAGGGGGGGTTCCTAGCTGGCATCTGCAATCCTTATCAGTTAACCCCCTTTCCTGCCATAAACCCCTGCTTGTGACTTGGAAGTCTAAACCCCCTACAGAAAGGATTAAATTCAAACCCCCGTCTTCACATCTTTCTTCATTCCCCCCTTATAAAATATGGCATACGTCAGTGTAGCCTATTTTTATACATACAATGTCAGGGCAGATCTTTCCTTTCTTGGCGAACAGGTATGTATTGCCATGACATTGTACGTTCCACGGTTATAGCAAGATGTGATACATGTTTTTGTGAATGTGATGATTACAATTATACATATAAACAATACTACTCCTACAGATAAACACTATAAAAAGGTTCCACCCCAGGCCCCAAACACAGACTTTACCCAAGACCCAATTCCCCAATTTTTAGTATAATAGTCCTGATATTTCTGTCCCTCATTGTAAATGTGTTGGGCCAGATCTGAGATGTGCTCAGAATTATCAGGAATATATGTGCAGCATTCAGTGCCAATTACTGCACAAGTTCCTCCTTGGGCCGCCAGTACATAATCTAAAGCTAGTAGGTTCTGCTTGGCCACTGTTCTGAGGGCTACCATCTCATCATTAACAGCCTTCAGACTAGATGAGGTAGAATTTGCTAATTCTTCTAAAGTCGAGGCCATTTGAATTAACTCTCGACTCAGAAAGTTCATGCCGGCTTGTGGAAATATTATACCTAAATAATATTCCCAATCAGCCAATTTTCTTTGTGGTCTGTGGTTAGGTCCGAAGGGGCTGTGGGTTTGAACACGGATATGAGGAACCACATATCCTAAATAACATGAGCCAGACCACTGGGCTGGCAACCATGGGTAGGCTCGTTTTCCACAAATGAAATATGTTCCGTTTGGCGCTCCCCATGCCTCTGAAAATAAGAAACTTATACCGAATTGTGGGGTGTGCCGATCCCATCCTGGAATTTGGAAGGTAGAGGTGGATATATTTGCAGCAATGGTAAGTTGGCAACGACTCCATCCAACCAAGTGCAGACCATTAGTGTGCTGAAAACATATGTTTCCCTCACGTTCCTTATTGAGAGTCAGGTATGGTGGTGTATGGCTTCTGTTATATTTAGGAGCGTAAGAGCCTGTGAAACTCGTGGGCTCTAAGCCTCGCTCCTGTAGATATTGTAATGTTGTGCAGGTTAAAGTCGTGTTATGGCAACCCCCATAGTTTGTCATATTAAAATCTCCTAAATTATCCCTCCAAATGATCATGCCTATGACTTCCTCGAGACGCCAAGGAATGGCCCCCATAGGAAGTCCTCCCTGTACATATTTGGGTAATGCGGCACACACCCAGCAGGCACTTTGGTTGGTTTTCTTAGCTGTCAGATAGGAGAGGCCTAAAAAGGAATTAATTCCATGTTCTCCTTTGTGGGAGAGATGATCATTAATTCCTGCGGAACATAGTCCTACAGCAACAATTATTGTTATAAACAGAAATGATTTCATTCTGAGTCTGTAAATGGGGATGAGGCTCGTCGGCAGTGTGGCGCGTGGATCCAGCGATCTTTTCCTTCCACTCGAACCGCAGACTCGGTTGTCAACAGGATCTGGTAGGGTCCGTCCCACCTGGGCTGGAGAACCTGTGAAGGAAATTTCCTGATCCACACCCACTCTCCTGGGATGAGGTTGTGCCCTCCTTCAGGTGGTGGTCCCCACGCCTCCAGGACCTGCTCGCGGGCTCCTTGGGTGGCCTCTGTCAGCTACTTGCAATAATACAAAGGAATGGTTGATCCATCTGAGGAAACCCCAGTCTCAGCACCTGTAAGAGAACTTGTTTCAAATTATTAAAGGCGGCTTTTGCTGCAGGAACCAAGGCAATCTTGTCCTTGTACTGCACTCCCCCCTTAAGCAGATCTGTTAAGAGTTGTGCTCACCCTGTAAAAACATTGCACCCAGGCCCTGTTAAAATTTCACAATGCTAGACACTCAAAAAGCTGAAGCAACTCAGACTTGTGGGTTTCCTCGTCAGGGGAAGCACTCAGAATACCATCAACATACTGAGTGATCACAGCCAGTTGAAGCCACGTGATACCCTGTTCTGCATAGTCATTCTTTGTAATGCATAATATTCCAACCCAATAGATCTGGAATAAAACCACCCATTAAAATCTGGTACTCGGCAAGTAAAACTTGCTGTCTCAATACTCTTGTGGCCTCCTGCCATCTTCCCATATACATTGCTCTATAGTACACTGTTGAACAGAGGAGTGAAACAAGCAGGACAGTAGTGCTCCAGTATCCCCTAACAGAGAAACCAACACTCCATTAACAGTACATTTTTATCCACTGGACTGGGACAGACTTAGGGAGGGTACAAGGGATTTACAGGATCTAATCGTTAGGTAAACAGATTTTCTCACAAGACGTTATTCTCCCCAGTCTCGATTCTAAACCTACAGCGTTTCAGCATGTCTGGTTTCGAGACATTCGAATAAAACCAAATTGTTTCCATTATTGCAACTAATTGTATAAATTACAATTTATAATAATTTATAATAATACAAAAACTGTTTAACTACTTTTACGTCCACCTGTACTGTACTTATACGTTTCAGACGCTCTTATATTTTCCAATCTCCTTAAGTTGATTTTCGTCAAGTCTCTTTAGTTACGTCTCTAGCCAGTCCCGCTGGCTAAACACACTCACACCGTCATTTAGTAGACCAAAACTCACAGTTACACACATACATGCCGGCACACAAATTCATAAAACACACATACACATCGAGAATATATTTTTCTCTTCGTAATACAATGTGCTGTATTCTTGTTTTACTTTTACATGAATCCTTTTAATTCCTGAAGCGCACTCCAGGTTCGCTGCATTTCTAATTTCGGGTGCGGTACTTTAGCCCACCGGTCAATATCTTACGGTTTTGGATTTGATCGTATGGGGGAAATCAGGGAAGGTAGGTGCGATTGCAGACCCCCTCGACGGGGTGCGAGACAGTGTTAGAGTGGCACTGTCATCAACGGCGCCAGCCCCTGCTACATCAAGTCCTTTCCCACTTCGAGTGAGAGTACAGATCTGCGGGCGCCCTCCCTCTAACAGGGGAGACCCTGATCCGTTTTTATCACACTCATACCAAGTGTTATCCCAATCAGACCCCCCTTCTCCATATGGCCACTGAGGGAATTGATCCCAATTATTTTCGTTTCCTGCCTGTTTGTTCCCCTGTGGGAGAGCAGGACATAACTTAGTCGCCGGCTGCAGCACATTAACCAGTGCAGCGTGACCAGGAGTTAATTCCTTCTTTAGTTTCTCATTCTCCTGTACTGCTTCTTCTAGCTCTTTTCCTTTACTCTTTCGTAGTGAGTAAAGTATATTTTTTTTCCGGGTTTTTATTTTCCCCGTAAACACACTTTTAAGTCACATCCCAATTTCTTTCTTTTTCGTCATGTATCTGCCACCACTGGTGCCGGCCGTGCACCAGGGTGGGAGCTACATGCTTGTGCTTTTGCCAATCAATACTCATATATGCTTTTTTACAGGCATCTTCGCCCCAAACTCCTTCTGACAGACTCAGCTTCTTCCTAGATTTCTCTTCCCTTTCAGTCAATTTACACTTTTCCGATATGTAATCAGATACTTCCACCACTTTCTCAAACACCCAATTAGCACACATGTTTGGTTTCTTTAGGATTTACTTTTGTCGTGTGTGAGGTAACAGCTCATTCAGTAGGGGGATGTTTTCACTTGGAAAAACCTGTGCATCACTGCACTCATTCAGCTAAGGGCGTCTGTTACCTCCAGATCTAAATGCCTCTCCGAGACTTTAGAGAGGACTTACACCGCACTGTTCACAGGTAAGAAGTGAGACCTCGAAAACCCCCTTTCTTGATCAGTAATTCACCATCCCCAGAACGCCAGCATCGCTGCTTTTGCCCCGGGGTGGACTTACGCACTGAGCTCAATCAGGGCGATTCTCGGGTCTCAACGTCCTTTAAATCCTGCTACTTAATGCTTTGCTCTTTTATTATGAGGTGTGTTTATGTTAGTGTCGTGCGTGTGTATATGTATTTCACAAACAAGGAAAACACCAAAAACATACATACATATATCTCTTCTACTCCTGTTTCCTTTAAAACAAAAAAAAAACCACGCCACGCCAATCTGTGCACGATCAAGGCGTAGCTAATCTCAGGACCCCGGGCGTAATTAAAGCCCACACCAATCCTGGATTATACGTGCATTTAATGCACCACTCAGCTCCAGAACCCCGGGCGCAATTAAGGCCCACACCGATCCCGAGCCACAGAACTCCGGGTGCAATTAAGACCCACACCAGTTCTGACCTTCAGAACTCCGGGTGCAACTAAGACCCACACCAGTCCTGAACTACGTGCATTTAATGCACCACTTGCTCTAGAACCCCGGGCGCAATTAAGGCCCACACCGATCCCGAGCCACAGAACTCCGGGTGCAATTAAGACCCACACCAGTTCTGACCTTCAGAACTCCGGGTGCAACTAAGACCCACACCAGTCCTGAACTACGTGCATTTAATGCACCACTTGCTCTAGAACCCCGGGCGCAATTAAGGCCCACACCGATTCAGAGCCTCAGAACTCCGGGTGCAATTAAGACCCAAACCAGTTCTGACCTTCAGAACTCCGGGTGCAATTAAGACCCACACCAGTCCTGACTTCACGGTAAGGGTCCAAAACCCGTTCAAAACTCCACGCGCAATTAAGGCATACACCAGCTTCGAACGCCTGTACACAATACCGCGGAACCCCTGCCAGACCAAATTCTGGGCTTACAGCAAACAACCCATTACATACACCGGTGCCTTCCCCGGGCCAGAGGAATTCAGAAACTCACGTTTACTCCGTCATCTCGGGCGATTCTCGCAGGGAGCAGAGATTTCCCAATCGGTCAGAGAGAGTCGGGACTTTTAAATAAAAGAGGAGTCCTTACCTCTTAGTTATGTGCGCGCTGACCGTCTCTCCTGCCGATGGGAAGTTCTGCGCCTTCTGGAGCATCCTGCCGACTACGCCAAATTTGTTGTAACAGAAGAAATAAGGTTCTTGATCCCGAGATGAAGTGAAACAGATGAGTTTATTGCATGCAAGGAACAATAAAGCCGAAGTCTTGTTTCCCGCAAGAAACAACAAAACCGAAGTATTGTTCAACGTACTGTTACAAACTTTTGGGTTATATAGTGTTTTCTTCTCCGTTTCTGACGTCACTCGGTATGATGGTAAAGAGGGGGGTTCATGGTATTTGGCCAGTTTACGATGTTCTGGGCAAATGGTCAGTTTAACATTACACCCAGGGGGGGTTCCTAGCTGGCATCTGCAATCCTTATCAGTTAACCCCCTTTCCTGCCATAAACCCCTGCTTGTGACTTGGAAGTCTAAACCCCCTACAGAAAGGATTAAATTCAAACCCCCGTCTTCACATCTTTCTTCACAATAAATACATCATGCATTTCAACTCCATCAATATCAGCAGTGCTAAATGTAGATCCTGGTAATACTTCATGAGTTCTTACATCCACATTACAGTATTAAACAAAATGTCGGAAGAATCAATTGCATGCTGCTGATAAAATCTCTCTTCGATGGAAGTTATAGCCTAGAGATGCAAGGAGTCACAGCAGAGTGAGTTGTACTATAGTTTAAACTTGAAATAGTGTATTGCACACTGTAATGCAACTGTATTGTTTGTACTCAGTTCAACTTTAAGCAAAATGATACTGCACGTGAATTCTCTCTAGGTTTCTGACACATACTGTACACGCTTTTATAACTTTCCCTATTAGGTTCTCCTGTAAAATAGTAAAGATTTCATCTAAATGTATTCTTATGTTGTGTTAGACCATTGCAAAAGTCTTATTTCATTGTTTTGGTTCTTCTTTGTCTAGGCTTCTCCTAGTTTGATTAAGGGTTATAACATGACCAGGGGAAGGGTCATTCATAACAGGTAATTTCGGAATGACCTACTTAAAATACTAGATATGGACCTTAGCAAAATGGCTGCCAAAAAGAATCAGCTGACCGGTAAATGGAAAGGGTCTACCCTGAGAAACAATGAGACACAGCTGAGCTGCATCAGGAATCGAAATATAAGTGCCCCGGAGGCAGTGAACAGGGCGGAAGCCGATAAGTGGATGGGGTTTGGAGGAAAAGAGAGGAAAGAGGTGTATGTTAAAGATCGGGCTAAAGAATAATGGACTACTGAAAGGAGAACAGGTTTATGGTTTTTGGATTACGGACACTGGATAAGGATACATCGCGGATTGGCTTTATTACGGACTTTTGGAACTCGGTTCGGATCAGGATTAGGGAACGGATTACGGACTGTGTTTGGAAAATAGTTGGAGGAAGAAACGCCACGAAACTCCGGAAAGAAAAGTGTGGTGTGAGTACTACTTTCATTTACATAAACTTTCCCCCGGAGACACCACAGGGTTTAAGTTGCTGCAATTTTAACTCTGGGAGCTTCACTTTCATGTTGCTCTTTATAAACTCACCTGTCTCTTCACTTTACAATATAAAATTGTCTAATTTTCAGTTGTTGTATAATTTCTATTCCAAATGTCAGAAAAGTTTTATTTTTTCACTATCCCATGTATTGTTTGCATATTATTTTGTTTTTGCAGTTCTTTCAACATAAGTAGTTTTTAACTTTACATAATCATGTACTCAGAAATATTAAATATATAGTATTCTAATGGTTCATTAACTAATGATTTCTCGTTTTTTCCTTTTGAGTGATACATTTCCTTTTCCTTAATTTTATATTCTAGATATATGTAATATACATTCCCCCAACTACCAATATAGTAGTATTTTCTTAGGGTTATCATAAAGCTGCTCTTATTATCACTTGTAATTATATATTTACACTGATTCCTTCCTCTCAGCGAGAATATGATGATAAAAGTGGTTGGCTTTTATAATTTTTATATATACAGCTACAGCCATTGAAAATGCACAGTACAACCCCGTACTGTGGAAATTTTCTACAGTTCACCGAGTTGTACCGCAGTAAGTGATTGGCTGGCCAAAATGACTGACAGGCAGCACTCATGATGAATTGGTTGTTAGTGAAACGATTGCTTCATTTGATCTCCTTACTGTGTATGTTTAAATCCGCTTAATATTGAATATTAATATGGACACTTTACAACTAAAGGGACATTTTAGTAGCTGAGCATTAAAAGAGGAGTATAACGCGTCTGAAGGTCATAAATGATATTAATTTAGGAACATAAACATATTATGTAAAATGTATATGTCTGGTTTTGGTAATTTAAATAAAAAATACACACCAGTATTCCACTTTCTTCATAAACATTTTAAGCATCAGTCTTTCATTCGGTTACATACTGTGGTTATTTTGGAAAAGGTTTTATGTACTTCTGACTGTATTAAGTTTATATACAGAACTTCATAAAAAGTATATACTAAGTAAAAGTACTAACTTCATTAATATTTATTCATATTTAATTGGGCTCGATATCACAGTAAAAAATGCATACTTTTTATAATTTGATTAATAGGGATTATAATATGGAACTGTGTATCTAAATAAATTAATAATGATATTATTTTATTCATATAGCTCAAAATATCACAGTAGTAGACATTCTTTGTAAACATCTGCATCAATTTGACTCATTCACCCGCGATTACTTGGAAACTTTTGGCCTGCCCTGTTCAGTTATAACTTGAACTGTCAAGCAGTGTCTTGGTATAATGGCTTAGGCATCTGACTTGTATGCTGTAAACTGGGGGATTGAACCCAGCTCTTGCCATGAGTTTTCTTTTAACAGATAAACATTTCTTTGAAAAACTAAAATAGTAAAATATTATTGACAATATATTGAATTTGATGGTATTTCTAAATATCACAACACATTCAAAGTTAACTGAGTTAAGTGATTAACCTTTTCTATGAATACTTGTGCTCATTGTCGCAGTAAAAAACCTCATACTTTTTAGAATCCGCTAAATAGGAAATATAAGATGGAATCGCTTATCTAAAGAAATTAATGATATTAATTTACTGTACTCCACATTCTTTGCAAACATGGTTTATTTTTAATTTGACTCAATCGCGCATGATTACTTTCAAAACATTTTAAAACTGTTCGTCTCAGCTGTGTTTTCGAGCAGCCCTTGACAATCCAAGTTCAATACCTGCTTACGGCACAAGTTTTTCTTCTAACAAATACTTAAAAAAAAATAAGTATAATGGACACTATATTAACATGTTTTATATATGTATTTATCATAACATATTCAATGTTAATTTATATTAATAATTAAATAAAAACGTGAATTATCAAACGGGAATACTGTCAACTGTTCAACCGATTTGATTCAAAACACTTTATTCAGTTGGGCAGTTTAAAAGACACCTCAAGCCTTAAAACAAAGTTGTATATATTGTAATTAGAATCGAGAATAACAAATTAAAAATACCACTGAAACTATAATAATGTGTCTGGTCATTATTTTCTCAATTTGGGTGTAAACCTGAAAAAGACACATCATGTTCACAATAAGCTATAGTGGACTGTAGTAGTAGTAGTAGACTATAATAAAGGAATATCTTTATGCATTCGGCTCTGATCGTGCCTAGGTGCGCCTAGGTACATTACTGTCATGATCGCAAACCCCTCCTCTGAAGGGCGCTCCAGCCCTTCCTTGTTTGCCTTATTCCCCACACCTGTCCCTTGTTCCAGCCCCTTTTCAGTTCCCCCTTATAAGCCAGACACAGACGCCAATCTGGGCTCTGCATTGGTTCCTGTATCATGCGAGCCCGGGTCCTGGATGTGTCTGGCTCTGTCATGGTTTTAAGTTTCTGTTCCTGTTCCCCTTGCCGGTCCCGACCCGGTTCTGGTTTTTAATCTCCTGTCTTGGATGGATCTCCTGGCCATGGACTTTTGCCTTGTTTTTGGACTTCTCTTTGGACTCGTCCCCGAATTGTTTGCCTCGCTACACCTTCCCTGACCACCAGCACTCCATGGACACGCCCCCCTGTTTTTATTCCCGTATCCTGCATGACTTTTTCCCTGTGTTTCCTCACTCAACCCCGGATTGTGTCGTCCGCATAGGGTCTGGAAAGAAAGCTTTCGTGACAATTACAGTGCTCATTACCACTACAATGACAATAGAAGTTTTTTTTAAAAGAAACGAAGATCAAAACGTCCACTTGTGATACTTTAGCTGCTTAGTTACACGATCCCATATTAATATAACTATCAAGTGATGTTAAATCACTACAACATGTATTTTTTTACAATAACAGCAAGTGGTGTTTTTACTACGTATTCTTAGAAAAGGATAAAACGTTATAACTTTTTATGAATTACAGAATAGAAGCTTAATAATGTTAGAACAAGCATGTTAAAACCAGAACCCATGTTAGTTACCAAGTTAAAGACTTTGATGCATAAAATATTTATGCATAATTAAAATATTTATGATGAAGGTGGAAGGTTGTGTACTTTTGTCCACAAGAGCAATCTCTTTTATAAAATGTACCTATTTTTTAATGTTTAATGATTGACATTCTGTAATACAGTTTCAAATTATTAAAAGAGTATGCAATTTAAATTCTTAATTGTGAAAAGACTGTCCCTCAGCAGTGACTGGGATTCAAAACAAGGTGTTTTCTGGTGACAGCTCAAATGCTGTACATGAGATTTTAAGCTTTATTAGCTCCACCTGGTGATTTTACAAGGTGCTTCCAGATACTATTATCATATTTCAATTCAAATGTGGTATGAGTCGCCATGCCCACTGCGTTTTTCCGCCATGTACTCCACACATTTTGAATGGCTGGATCTCTAGGTGCCATTGCTCCAGGTGAAGCATGAACACACAACATCGCCATAACTCTGCTGTGCACCCTGACTGATTGTGCCACTGGGGCTTCGCAAGTTGCAAGTCAGTCCAAAGACTTTGAACAAACAAATGGTGAAACAGGGTTTCGTCTGTGGATCCATCTCCACATGGGGGAAGGGGACAGTGAAACAGTAAGGAAAATACAAGAGAAGAAACTGAAAGAATTATAATCACTGCAAAATAGGAAGAGGTGGCTTGACATGTTAAACAGTTTGGCGGTTAATTTGTGACATTTTTGGTGACAATCAGCACACGGATTTCTCTTCATTTTCCTTAAGATGTGCAGTATATATTTTCATTGTAGATTGGTTACTTCAAAAGTCCAGTAAAGTGACAGTGGAGAGCTATCCGATACACATCTTAAAGAAGACTCCCTGTAAGTCGATTAAACATTTAATTTTCAAGTCAAATCCTTTACATGAAATAGACACCAACAATAGAAGGGGATGAGAAATGTCTTTTATCAAAATAAACCTGCTATTCACAGACCTCGGCCACAACATCTCCCAGGTACTTCTGCAGGATAAGGTCAAGCTCGGCTGCAGCCTGGCGGAAGCACTTGTCCACCTCGGATAAGTCACACCTGACCATTGTATTTTCGAAGTAGGATTTCAGCGCCTCTTTCACCTCCTCATAGTTGTCCTGCTTCATGATTCCTGTGCCCTGCGAGAACAAGAAAGGTGAATATTCATCATCATCCCTCAACGATTCTCCAAATTGCCTGACTGCAGACACCACCATGAGGAGGAGCTGGAGTGACATAACATCATCAGTAGGCAGTGATTCAAGAGAGGGGGAGTCATCCCACTGTTATCCTTATCCATGATCAAGAGTCTCACCTCCTGCTTTACGCTGTCCCTAGTGGTGATCTGTAGACAGTGTGTCTTCCACCTCACCCACCTCCTGAGGCAATAATCTTGAATAAACAGAGGGCTGGAGGCCCAGCCCGGCTCCTGTCTCTCTCCCCTTGGGGACGGGAGATTTTCTCAGAACCATGTTGAGGTGAAATGGGAGTGGGATGACGCAGGTGTCTTGGAGAGGTGAGTCGCCCCAGCCCCTGCATACCTCAGTGTGATTCAAGCAAGGGGGAGGGGTTTAAGGGACTTACCAATCCCTCTGATTCAAAGTCAGGCAGGACTTCATTGTACAGCGCCAGGAAGTCCAGCTGGATCGATGATATCATGTTCTGAGCCCAGGTCCGCACCCGTATCTCCTCCTCCTGGAGCAGCCCCTCCAGCTCGACCTGCAGGCCCTCCCTGAGCCGCCACAGGGCCGCTGGGGTCAGGCCCGGGTGAGCGGGTGTACCAGGGGGTGGGTGAGGGGGTGTGTGAGGGGGCGAGCAATGGGGTATGTGGGCTGCCAAGGAGGAGGTCCATGCCCTGTCCCTCTGCAGATCCCTCTCCGGGCCCTTAGGGTAGTTCCACAGCTGGGTCTCGGTCTCCTGCCTGGTGATTGGCTGGCTGGCCTGAGGGGACAGGGGCACAGAGAGGGCATGAGGAGGACAGAGAGAAAACTGAGACGGTCTCCAGGAGGACCAAGCCCTGCCCCTGGACTCCCAGCAATCACAGTCACCATCATTGCAGCTGAAACCAAACTTTCGACAGACGTCACAGACATATCGGGCTCACAGACTTGCAGCTCTCGGCTGCCCGGGGTGAGACGCAGGGGGAGTCTGCTCCCTCTTCCTCTGACAGTCTTATCAGATGACAGCGGCAGACCTGATCCAACCCCACCTTCCCTTTCACACACAGCCACACATAGGCATGACTGTGTCACCTTCATCAACACCTCCACCATTATAATCTCCACTATCTTCGTCACCATCATCTTCATCACATTTCTAATAAATGATCTCCACCAACTTCATCACCATATCCTTCTTCATCATGACAATCATCATGTCCACCATCATCATCATCAACACCTTTCCATCAACATCATGATAATAACCACCTTCATTATCTACACTACCATCTGCATCACCATCATCATCCTGAGCAGAACACATTGGTTGTCTTACACTGGACGAATCTTTGCTCAGAGCCTCAGTATCGGTTGCCCCTCTCCGGCCTTTCAGGGTCACGTCCACCTCTGTCAAGACCTGTCAGCAAGTTGACTGCTTTAGTCTCACCAGCAGAAGCTAACCAAGTTTGTGTCTCAGTACAGGTTTATTCTTAGTCTAACAGTATTAATACAGTATTCTTTACAGAGAAGGGTGGGGGTGTGGAACAAGCTATCCAACCATGTTGTTGAAGCCAATACTCACGTTCCTGTGGGATCTGCCCCAGGTCTCGGTGTGACACCCTTGTCTCTGCTCGGCCATTCCTCTCTCGACTTGAGCGAGTTTCTCCAGGCAGTGCTGGGGAGGAGAAAATAGAGTTACCAGCCAGTCACACAAACACACATCATCATCATGGGCCAAGATGACCCCACATGACAGTGGCCTGTCGTCCTCGATCCAGAAGCAGTGTCCAGCCCTCAGCTATCCAGCTTCATGATCCCCAACATCCCTGTCGAGACCTGTTGAGGGGCCAGTTCTGCTAGACCAGGGGTCTCAAGCCCAATCACAATCCTTGGAGAGCCAGGTGCATCTCCAGGTTTTCTTTCCAAACGGGGCTAGCCAATTAAACAATTAATCTAATTATTTTCATAAGAAGATGTGGAAATAATGTGTTTAATAATATATTTTGATGTCTCTCACTGTTGAAGACTCAAAATATTCAAGGCACAGTTGGATATTTAAGGTCTGGATAAAGGTAGAGTATTGGAATATTTTTTGTTTAATTAAAAAATTAGATCAACTTTGTAACCAAGACCTCTGGGCAGGAAACCAGATGATGCACCAGACCCTCTAGGAATGGAGTTTGAGACATGCTCACCCTCTCTCACACACAACCTCACATACACTCACCCTCTCACTACTACTACTACTACTACTACTCCTAATAATAATAATAATAATGCAGACTTGCTTTTCTTGGGGTCTTTGGTCTGGCTCCTGTTTTGGCTGAGTCTCCTGTTACCTCCTTCCTGATCTGGGGATGTCAGACACAGTTCTGTTACAGACACGGGCTGGACTAGACTCACAAGCACACACACCCACAGACACACACTCCCACACACTAACATACACGCAGATGCACACACTGTCAGGTAGAGTCTTTCTCCTCCTCAAGAGAAGACAACAGAGCCCTGCTACTGCAATGAGCTTTAATTTCAGGAGGAGGAAGAAGAGGAAGAATCACAATCTGAAGAAGACCAGCAGTGGACTCACAGCTCTCTGGGTCTGGGGCCTGACTCTCAAACTTGTCTCCAGTCTCTGGTGGGTTTGGACATCTTCTCTGTTCACCTCTGTAGAAATCTGTTGACAGGACAGTTCATTTAGACAAACAAGTTCGACCAGACTTCACTCTCATAGTCAATCAATCAATCAATCAATCTATTTTTTTCTTATATTTTGCCTTTTAATCCAGAACATCAAAGCACTTTACAAAACATACCTGGAAAATAGAGTATAAATGTGTAATACTGTAGTTCCTGGAGTAACTGCTTGGATAATCCAACTACCACTGTTGTTACTTCTGCTGCTACTACTATGACCATGACTACAAATTCTAATACTAATTCTGATATTAATACTACTACTGCTGTCATTACTAGTAATAGTGATAAAAACAGAGCACTCACAGCTCTCTGGACGTTGGTCTGGACTCTAGAAAGTGGTTCCATTCTCAGGCGACTCTGGACCTCAACACCTGTTGATGGATCACTTCTGTCAGACACACGAGTGGAGCCCAAGCCCACAGATATACACCCACACAATAACACACATTATCACACACTGACAGACACCCACCCAAACATATTCACACACAGACATTACACACACACACAGACACTCACACACACTCACAGACACACATTCTTACACTGACAGACACACACACATACACTACACACATTCACAGACACACACACTCACAGACACACACACAGACACAACACACACTCACAGACACGACATACATTTATACACACAATCAGACACTCACACACATACGCGCACACATTCACAGACACACACATAGACTACAAATACTTATAGACACACACCAACACACACACACTCATAACTACAAATACAGTATAACTCTAACACAAATGCCACTAACATTAAAACAGTAACTCTATCGCTAAGAATTACACTATCATTATCACTGACACAAACTACTAATACACTACTAATTCTAATAATAACAATAATGCTATCACTAAAACTAACATGACTACTAGTGTAAATACTCTAACAGTAACTATAATTATAACTAATATTAACATGAATACTAGCATCAAAACTATCAGAAGCGCAATCACTATTAATACTGACATGAACACTAGCATTAATATTAAAGCTACCGATTGTACTCTCACTAATATTAAATATGAATACACTCGCATTAGTATTAGTCCGTGACGTCAAACCACTCTTTGTGACGAAGGCGAGACACCTAGCCGGACACAGTGATGTGGCACGTGTCGCCGTGGTTACCATACTTATAATTTGTAAACAGTGGAAAAATGCATTTAAACTGTTACCTACACAAATGTATCAACTTGGAATATAATTTTCAAGCTCTAGAATACAATTTCTAAACAATCATTTGAGTAATCATTCTTTAATTTGGGATTGAACATTATGAACACTAAACGCACTATGGTATTTGATCGATACAGGCTGTATTGACTGTTTTCTAGATATTTAAAGAATTTACAGAAAGAAAAGAATCAGTACTCACCAATCGGTGAAGTTAATTGATGATTCTAAGGGATTTTAGTTGAATTAATTGGTTGTCGATAGATAAGTGATCAATATCTCTCCTCCGAGCGCTCAGCGCGCCTACCGCGGTCTCGCTCTCTGATCCCGGCGCTCTGGCTGGTGTCTGTGACGTCACTGCGCTCTTTCTGACAGAGCAGAGCGCGCGTCTCCGCTGGAGGAGACTCCTGTCCGGAGCCCGGGGGGCTTTTCTTACAGATATACTGTAACATCTCCAAAAGAAAAAACACCAGGCTGTGAAGAGACGATTCATAATAGCTGGAGAAGGAGACCGACAAACCGAGGAATACAATTTATTAAACAAAAAAAATAGTTTACTTCGCAGACTAATGCGTTGTATAGCATACTCCCGTAGAGCAGAAGAGAAAGGGCCCAAGTCCCTGTAATGAGCGCTTTTAAGCGTTTTACACGAATCTCCACAGAATAGAAGCCAGGAGGATCAGACTCCTGATCCTGGAGGTTGAAGAGTATCTCCTGGTTTTATTTAACCCGAGCTCTCAGCTCCTCAGCCGGTTTGATGATTTAATTAACTGTATAACTGTTATCAGACTCTGTTTAACTGTATATTTATAAGACTCCGTGAGAGACGTGTGGGAGACGCTGTATCCCAGGGCTGGTGTGGAATCACACACAGACAGGTCTTCTGTGTGATCTGAGTCCCACTGCTCAGAGCTACAGACTTGTCAACTGGTCACTATTGTAGACAAGACCTTGGTCTGCTGCTGCTGATAATCATATTACACTTATAAGAGTAGCAATACTGCTGTTCATTAAATCAGTAAAAATAATAATAAGAGATAAACACATATTGCTCAATTTTCAGTAAAACACTTGTGACAGAGGGATGGAGGCTGACTTACAGTAAAGACAATGAATCAGGGCAGTAATACTGAAGGGCTGGAGGTTTTGGAAAGGGTTAATAGAAACTTCTTGCTTCTGACCTGGAACAGAGCCCACAGCTGCCAGATTAGTGACCCCTGAGCCCAGTTCACAGAGAGGAGAACCAGGAGCTCTTCTCTGTCTCTAAGTGGCTGTGAGGAAGGAGAAAAGGGGGAGATGTGACTGTTCTGTCTGATATTATTCATGTAGCAGCACTGATTGTCTCAATGTCCTCTGGTTCTGGATTGTCAGGATAAAGAGAAGGATGGAGATGAGCTTCTGTCTGTTCAGGAGGTAGGAATTTGGGTAAAGTACTGAGGGACCCAGAGCTCTGTGTGTGAGTCTGAGCTTTGAATCTGACTGAGAGGAGAAATATATTTTTGTTTTATTCTGCCTCTGAGAAGTCTTTTCCTTTGCCAAGCAATGTTCCATCCCCTTCAGATACTCTGCACAGACTGTCAGAGTGAGAGAACAGGAGAGAGAGATGGACAGATAAGAGCACACACTGCGAGAGAGACAGAAAGGGGGAGAGAGAGGAGAAGGAGCAGGAAGACAGTGCAGGTGTTCAACCACACTGTGACCACAGGAGACAGGAGGCTTTTCTCAGCTGCTGAGGAGCTCAGTGCTCATGGCCACTCAGGCTCAGAGGCTCTGGCAGCAGTCAGGTCTGAGAGCTTCTCCTCATACTGACACTGGAGCTCTGAGAGTCAGCCTCCATTCTGACAGGAACAGCCCCTCCTGTTCAGCCCTGAGAGACACACTGAGAGAGCTGTGTAGGGAGAAGACCTGTCACCCTGTAGAGCTCTGAACACTGGACTCTCCTGTGTCTCCCTGTGCAGCAGTAGAGCTCTGAACACTGAGCTCTCCTGTGTCTCCCTGTGCAGCACTGGAGCTCTGAACACTGGACTCTCCTGTGTCTCCCTGTGCAGCACTAGAGCTCTGGATACTGGGCTCCCTGTGTGTCTCCCTGTACAGTGACACCCACAGCCTCACAGTACAACCTGGCTTCCTGTGCTGGAAGAGCTCGGAGAAGCAAAAACCACAGACTCACTGCATAGCCTGATCTGTAGCTCCAGTGAAGCTCTGCCTTAAATCACCGCTGTATTAACAAGAACTGAACTTTTTTTTATTATTTTGTTGCTTTTTCTAATTTGAAACTGACTCATGCTCTGTGGCTCCTGCTGCTGCAGCTATTATGGTGAAGCTGTAACACAAGAACTCTGCTATATTGAACAGGAGAGTTTAAATACAGCACAACTGCTAATACTACTACTGCTACCACAACTGCTGCTGCCACTGCTACTACTGCTACTACTAATATTTTACTGCTGCTCCTACTGCTGCTCCTACTACCTATAATAATAAGGAAGAGGATGTGAGCTGTGCCCTCACACTGTTCAGACTGGTGGTGTATCAGTGTATCAGTATCAGTTCAGCTCCACTGTGCTGTTAGAGAGTCTCAGTCATGCAGTCGGCTCCACACAGAGAGACACTGGGGCCACAGCTGGAGGGGTTGGAACATCTGTGTGGATTGTAGCTGAACAGAGACAGACAAAGGGTCTGAGGGACTCAACTGGAAGAGCTGCTGTCCACAAGGCTCAGTACAGAAGGGACAATCACTGCTGGGCTTTTCTTTCTTTTTCATTTAAATTATTGATCACAGTCACAGGACAGCCAGTTCTTATTCAGTCCACCTTGTCTCCGTATTCCTGTGCTGACCTGAGTGACCTCACTGCCACCTTGAGCACAGGCTCTCCTCACACTGCCCTTGACCATGACCAGAAGACATTAGTGTCTGGAGACACAACAACTCTGTGAGTCACTGCAGGACACCAGTCATTGGACACTGCCTGACACAGACAGCAAGACAGGACCATATTCAGGACACCAGTCACTGGACACTGCCTTACACAGACAGAAAGACAGGACCATATTCAGGACACCAGTCACTGGACACTGCCTTACACAGACAGAAAGACAGGACCATATTCAGGACACCAGTCACTGGACACTGCCTTACACAGACAGAAAGACAGGACCACGTTCTAGACACTTCCTGATACAGACAGCAAGAATTACAGGACCATATATACATAATTGATTATCTTGATACTGATTTTCAATTATAATACTTGTCTAGAACTGCAAAGATTTTTTTTTGTTTAATATCTGATCTCTTCCTGCCCCTGTAGCACCTGCGGCCCTGCTGTCTGTATCTGTATCTGTGTTTCCTCCAGTGAGACACAGAGCTGCTCCTGTCTCTCCTCTCCTCCGCACTGCTGGGAGTGTCTTCAGGGAGAGGAAACAGTGATGTGTCTCTGATATATATGGAGAAGACTGAAAGGGCCCTGTGTGATTGGCCGTCCCGCCTGTGTGAGAGGTTCCTGCTGTCAGTCTGAAAAGGCAGTGCTGTGTGTGATTGGCGGGGTGGGGGGCTGTGCTGTTACTGGGGGTCCGGGGTGTGGAGCAGCAGCTCAGTTGCCCTGTGGGCTCAGGGGTGAAGACAGGGGTCTCAGCTGCACTCTGTCCTGATGACAATGGAGAGCTGCCTGTCCATCTTCTCTCTCGCTGTCCTGGTGCTGCACAGCTCAGCCAGTAAGTGTCCAGTCTTCTCCTGTCCAGACAGACAACAACTGGAATTAAATTAATTAGATTGTAAATCTAATTCATGTAAATGGAGCAATAAGTGGGTTGAACAATTTTTGAATTTTTATTTAACATTCAGCTTTGTGGGTATTCATCAAAAATATTATAACCGTATTTTATCTTGTTCTGTAAGTAAGGAAATATAATTAGTTGTGTCTAAATATAATTAGTTGCTTTTAATTTTTATTGGATTTTTAAAAAATATTCTTAAGATTTCTAAACATTATATAATAATAATGTTATAGATGGACAGAGCAGAAGCTGGCCATTATCACCCTCTATTGATAATTTGTGAAAACATGGAGGGTATAAAATCTTTAAAAAGTTATTTAACTTACTCGTTACTGTAATAATAAACTTTATATATAAGTGATAATTTGAGTGATATGCTGTGACATGTGAAAAAGTCTTCATTTACTCGAAAACAAAAAAAGTGTGAGCAATAAAACATGTTTCTAGAATAATATCATATTATACAGGATGATTCAGAAATACCCTGGGTTGTTTATTGTTTTATTGTGTTCAATTCTGACTCCTCTGTATTTTCTTATTACAGACTGGTGCATTAATAGAGATACACGTGTTTTTAAATAGTGAATTATTATTGAGACTGATATTAAATTATTACAGACTGATGTATTAAAAGATATACAGTAAATGTGTTATTACCACCTAAAGTGTTTATGCTAGAGAATTAAGACTGGAGTTTTAATGCTGCCATTATATCTTTGGTGTATTCAGAAAGTCCAGGTTTCTATCGTTAAGCTGTGTGATGTTCAGTTGCTGTGAAAACAAGTAGTTCCTCTAGGTGTTATAAGAATATGTGTTCCAATATGATAGAAAGTTATGAATGTGAATTCTTCATTTTAAAGACATACAATTACATTTTGAAAATGTAAAACATTTTCAGTCATAGGGCAATTAGCTCTTGTATTTTTATAGTGTGAAAATAAAATTTGTATACTGTATGTATAACCTGGTTCATAAAGACCAGGTTTGCTTGTTTTCACATTGAAAAGCACAGGCTGATAAAAGTTACATTCATTATTGGTTTATAAGCTATAAAATGAAAAATATTAACAAAATTGTGGAAATTCTTACTATTGTAGGTGTATTATTATTAACTGGGGTCTCATCAGAAACTGAGGTGTAACATTAATAATTTAACAACTACAAGACATTGTGGCATTACAGGAAGAATTAAAAAATGGTAGTTGTGCTTTGTGTTTATACAGGATTTGTCTATTATTTAACAGCTAAATAATTTAATTTGTGATTTTAGGTTAGTTATCTAATGACAGGGTTTTTTTGTGAATTGTGAAGTTTTAATAAGAATGCTTTATTGTTTTTGACTACATTCAAAATCTGAAATTATTATCAAATGCAATTATATAAGTATGAGTAATACAAATTAAATATTTAATTACATGTTATCATACAAATGCAATATTTAAAAAATAATTCGTAATCACAGGACTCAAGTTTAGATTTTTGAGCAGTTGCTCAGGACAACATCATAATAAATGTATCTGTGCCTATATGTTAAACCTGTCTGGTATTTTTGAAAAATGTTGTTCTTTAATATAATTTAATCTGATGATCATGTGTTAAGTTTAGATGTTGGCAGGTAAAGGCTAGAAAATCATTGTCAACAATTCACATACAGACAATGGGAATATACACCTCACACACATTTCAGCACAACATGTGAAGTACCTGTCAGCCTCTGACCACTGTTGTGACCACAGGTCCACTAACACAGAAACACTGGTCCCAGGACTTGGAAGCCACAGAGTTAGTACAGCCAATGTCCAGTATAGTGACCACAGTCTCCTGGAACCCAGGACCAGCCATCTGAGGTTCTACAGTCATTACAGCCACTGCCCGCCGTAGTGACCACAGCATGCAGAAGCGCTTTTCTGTTTAATTTAAAACTCAGCTTTATGGATATTCCTTAAAATTATAATTGATTTTATTCTGGTGCTATAAATAAGGAAAAATAATAAACAATTTGCAGTATTAACAAGAATTTCACCTCTACAATTAATCATAATATTAATTCAGCTTATATGTTTTTTAAATTATTTTCTATTAATGCTGTATTAATAGTTTTATATGCAGTTATACACTATTACACACAACACAGACTTAAAATGTTTTTTAAGCACTAACATATAATTATTATAACTATTAATATTGTAGATATTTAGCAACCTTATCACAAATGTTGTACAACTTGACAATCCCTTATCTATTACCATAATAATAAAATACAAAATTTTGGTTGTAATTTGGGTCATGTGCTAGGACTAGGAATTTTCCCATTTGCAAACAAAAAGGAATACAAATGTTTTAACAATAATACAACGTCTTCAAAATATTTACCAGGGGTTGTTTATTTCATGGTGCTCAATTCTGCCCTCTCTAACAGGTATAATAACAGACTAGTGTATTAACAGAGATCAGTGTGTTTTTAAACACTGTTGTATTGATCGGACTGATATTTTATTTTACACACTGATGAATTAATATGTTTTATTAAAGTAATTAACTGATGTGTTATTAAACACAGTATTTTAGACTAATATTTTAACTGAGATAAGTGTGTTATTAAATACTAGAGTATTATTGAGACTCCAGTATTATTACTATTGATACATTTTATATTTACTGTATTATTCAAGTAACATTAATAATAATAACATTATAACATTATGGAAATGTTATTAAAAATAGAGTATTTTGAGAGAAGGTGACAATTTTAGTGCAAAGAACTATTACAGACAGGTGATCAGAGATAAAAGGATATTTAAGGCACGTTTCCGATTAACAAATAATATTAGTAACTCGGGCCCTATTGCAGGTGAATGTGCTAATACAAATAGGAGTACTGAAGGTAAATGTATTAAAATATTTTTGATCCATGGTTATTTTTGAGAATGATTACAATAGTTTTAGATACTATGGTAATTATATTGCAGAAGGATCTAACATTGTAACATGATTGAGGACAAGACATATAGTTGTGTTTATTTGTTATAACAGTCACATTCAGGTGGTAGGTATTTGTATTGCAGTGTGTTGTAGTTTTCTGACCTGAATCCATACTGGGTGCTTTTAGACAACAGTGTCCAGTTTCAGTAACAACACAGGAGTCCTGAGGCAAATCTTGTAGTTTTTTCAACTTTAAACAAAAGTTTGGGATCTGTTCAGACGGGAGTTTTATTTGAGAAATGTGTCTATTATGTTGGAAGAAATGTGTATTTGACCCGGAAGTCCTTCATTTTGAAGAGAGAAAGGTTTAATTATTTTTCCATGTTTATTCTGCATTTGACTGATACTTCACAGCTAAATGAATTGTTGTTTGTAAGTCTTAGATAACTAATGATAGGGATAATTTTTCTTACATTATGGAATTGTTTTTAAAAAAGAGTAATAAAAACAACCTGTGCACTGTGATTCTAGAATATATTATTAAGTGCAACTATAATTCAATCTGTGAATTATGTACTAAGATCTTGAGAGGTAAAAGATTAAACACATTGTTCACATATTTATCATGTAAGCATAGCAAAAAAATATAGGAATAAAAAGTAGTATTTAAATGAATTGTAGCATATAGTGTGTAATGGAAAAAAAAATATTTCACACTCCAAACTGAAGGTGATTGAAAATTTAATCAAAAAGAACAAATCTAGTTACTGTAAATGTGCCCTGGACAGTAAGTATACACACTTCACATACAGTCTGGGCTGGGACTGACTCACGTCCACAGCAACATTCCCTCGAGCGCTCACCCTGTCATTCAGACTGGGTCAGGACGTCTTTCAATTAAACCTTCAGTCTTTCATTCAGGATCCCAGTCACACTAATCACCTCTTTATTTGAAACTGTTCAGAACACCGAATCTCCATCATTAGAGCCAAACCTTGTGAACCTAGCGATCGCATTCCTCTCATAGTCAAGTTTATCACTCGGTTATTTTAATTTCTCACTCTTCAATCCTGAAATATTTTCTCTGTTTTAATTCTTTCCTTTTCCTCGCTGACTCTCCAGCCTTTCTTTTCTTTATTTCAGCTGAGAGACGGGCTTCCCTCTTTATTTTTTCTTTCTGCTCACCTTTTTCATTCAGCCCAGCAGCCTGCATTCGATCTGCTACTCCCTGATTATTCAAACTCTGAAATAGCTCAAAGTCCTGTGCCTGGGTTTCAATTATATCTCCTGCTGCAGATTTTCCATCTTTCACTTCACATATTTCAGCACAAGTTGTGAAGCACCCATCTGTTAAGAAAATATTTCTATTGATTCTGTTTTGGATTTCATAACTTATTTTCAAAGTAGAATGTTGAAAAGACTTATTAGTCTTTAAATCTCTTAATTGATACAGACATGCAGTCAGTGTCCACTGTTAAGTACATGTGGGGCCTGAGACCCAGATACACCAAACCAGGTTTCAGTGATTCAGCCTTCTGACACCACAGCCACTGTCCACTGTATTGACCACAGCTTCTAGAAACACAGGAACATGGTCATTACAGCCAATGTCCACTGTACTGATCAGAGCTTCCAGAAACAAAGGAACACACTCATTACACCCACTGTCCACTGTACTGACCACAGATTCCAGAAACAAAGGAACACACTCATTACACCCACTGACCACTGTACTGACCACAGCTCCCAGAAACACAGGAACACAATCATTACAGCCACTGACCACTATACAGACCACATTTTCTAGAAACACAGGAACACCATCATTACAGCCACTGACCACTGTAGTAACCACAGCAGAACAGCCCTCTGCAGTCACACAGTGATATGGACAGAGAGATATATAACAGGATCTGGACACAGGTGTGTGGAAGGAGAGGTGAGATGGCTGCTGGTGGACTTCCTGTCACTCCACTGTCTCTTGTTCACCATTGGAGGGACTAGCAATCCAATCAAACAGGTAAAACAAAATAAAAATACCAAGTGTGTTTCTAAAATGTCTTAATATAAAAATATCCTGTAGACATGGTGATAGGGATTGTTTCTCTCTCTCTGCAGGCAGTGCTGATGTGAGGCTGGTGAATGGTGCCAGTCCCTGTGAGGGGACAGTGGAGGTGTATCATGGTGGAGAGTGGGGGACAGTAATTCACTATGGTTGGGATCTCAATGATGCTACAGTGGTGTGCAGACAGCTGGGCTGTGGATCTGCTGTTTCAGCACCAGGAGGAGCTCACTTCGGCCCAGGGTCTGGATCAGTCCTGCTGAGTGGGGTTTCCTGCACGGGGTCAGAGGCTGCGCTGAGGGACTGTCAAAAACGTGGAGTGAAACAGTATGGCTACTCTCATGCCTATGATGCTGGAGTGAGGTGTTCAGGTAAGAGACAGAGACTCTCTCCAGGCTCCAGCTTGAGGACAATGAAAACTCCTTCACTGATCTAGAGTCCATCATCATGATCAATTAAATTAAAATTAAAATAATTAAAATCTAGTATTGATAATATGATGATAATAATAATTCAAAGCAAGATACGTTATAAACATAATACAGTGCCTTGCGAAAGTATTCGGCCCCCTTGAACTTTTCAACCTTTTGCCACATTTCAGGCTTCAAACATAAAGATATAAATTTTTTATTTTATGTGAAGAATCACCAACAAGTGGGACACAATTGTGAAGTGGAACGAAATCTATTGGATTTTTGAAACTTTTTTTAACTAATAAAAAAATGAAAAGTGGGGCGTGCAAAATTATTCGGCCCCCTTGCGTTAATACTTTGTAGAGCCACCTTTTGCTGCGATTACAGCTGCAAGTCGCTTGGGGTATGTCTCTATCAGTTTTGCACATCGAGAGACTGAAATTCTTGCCCATTCTTCCTTGCAAAACAGCTCGAGCTCAGTGAGGTTGGATGGAGAGCGTTTGTGAACAGCAGTTTTTAGCTCTTTCCACAGATTCTCGATTGGATTCAGGTCTGGACTTTGACTTGGCCATTCAAACACCTGGATACGTTTATTTGTGAACCATTCCTTTGTAGATTTTGCTGTATGTTTGGGATCATTGTCTTGTTGGAAGATAAATCTCCGTCCCAGTTTCAGGTCTTTTGCAGACTCCAACAGGTTTTCATCCAGATTGGTCCTGTATTTGGCTGCATCCATCTTCCCCTCAATTTTAACCATCTTCCCTGTCCCTGCTGAAGAAAAGCAGGCCCAAACCATGATGCTGCCACCACCATGTTTGACAGTGGGGATGGTGTGTTGAGGGTGATGAGCTGTGTTGCTTTTACGCCAAACATATCGTTTTGCATTGTGGGCAAAAAGTTCGATTTTGGTTTCATCTGACCAGAGCACCTTCTTCCACATGTTTGGGGTGTCTCCCAGGTGGCTTGTGGCAAACTTTAGACGAGACTTTTTATGGATATCTTTGAGAAATGGCTTTCTTCTTGCCACTCTTCCATAAAGGCCAGATTTGTGCAGTGTAAGACTGATTGTTGTCCTATGGACAGACTCTCCCACCTCACCTGTAGTTCTCTGCAGTTCATCCAGAGTGATCATGGGCCTCTTGGCTGCATCTCTGATCAGTCTTCTCCTTGTCTGAGCTGAAAATTTAGAGGGACGGCCAGGTCTTGGTAGATTTGCAGTGGTCTGATACTCCTTCCATTTCAAGATGATCGCTTGCACAGTGCTCCTTGGGATGTTTGAAGCTTGGGAAATCTTTTTGTATCCAAATCCGGCTTTAAACTTCTCCACAACAGTATTACGGACCTGCCTGGTGTGTTCCTTGGTCTTCATGATGCTCTCTGCGCTTTCAACAGAACCTTGAGACTATCACAGAGCAGGTGCATTTATACAGAGACTTGATTACACACAGGTGGATTCTATTTATCACCATCAGTCATTTAGGACAACATTGGATCATTCAGAGATCCTCGCTGAACTTCTGGAGTGAGTTTGCTGCACTGAAAGTAAAGGGGCCGAATAATTTTGCACGCCCCACTTTTCATTTTTTTATTAGTTAAAAAAGTTTCAAAAATCCAATAGATTTCGTTCCACTTCACAATTGTGTCCCACTTGTTGGTGATTCTTCACATAAAATAAAAAAATTATATCGTTATGTTTGAAGCCTGAAATGTGGCAAAAGGTTGAAAAGTTCAAGGGGGCCGAATACTTTCGCAAGGCACTGTATATTTAATATGATTGGTGTGTCTTGTTTCTGTGTTTCCTCTGTGTTTATGCAGTCTCACTGAGCCCGTAGCTCATCCTCTGTCTCCAGGCACTTCAGTGTTGTTCAGTTTAAACAGGCAGGCTGTGCTCAGTGAGTTTGTATCTACTTCACTGCGCCTTTACTGTTTTAGCACTGGTGAAGTAACAATCTACTGTGGTTCCACTGTGCTGTTGGGTGAAATGCCTTTTCATTTTCAGGTGTTTTAATGGTATTTTGGTGTCAGTGTCAGTGGATCTGGTCAGTCTCAGGTGTGTTTTAATGGTATTTTGGTGTCAGTGTCAGTGGATCTGGTCAGTTTCAGGTGTGTTTTAATGGTATGTTGGTGTCAGTGTCAGTGGATCTGGACAGTCTCAGGTGTGTTTTAATGGTATGTTGGTGTCAGTGTCAGTGGATCTGGTCAGTCTCAGGTGTGTTTTAATGGTATGTTGGTGTCAGTGTCAGTGGATCTGGTCAGTCTCAGGTGTGTTTTAATGGTATGTTGGTGTCAGTGTCAGTGGATCTGGTCAGTCTCAGGTGTGTTTTAATGGTATGTTGGTGTCAGTGTCAGTGGATCTGGTCAGTCTCAGGTGTGTTTAAATGGTATTTTGGTGTCAGTGTCAGTGGATCTGGTCAGTCTCAGGTGTGTTTTAATGGTATGTTGGTGTCAGTGTCAGTGGATCTGGTCAGTCTCAGGTGTGTTTTAATGGTATGTTGGTGTCAGTGTCAGTGGATCTGGTCAGTTTCAGGTGTGTTTAAATGGTATGTTGGTGTCAGTGTCAGTGGATCTGGTCAGTCTCAGGTGTGTTTTAATGGTATGTCGGAGTCAGTATCAGTGGATCTGGACAGTCTCAGGTGTGTTTTAATGGTATGTTGGTGTCAGTGTCAGTGGATCTGGTCAGTCTCAGGTGTGTTTAAATGGTATGTTGGTGTCAGTGTCAGTGGATCTGGTCAGTCTCAGGTGTGTTTTAATGGTATGTTGGTGTCAGTGTCAGTGGATCTGGTCAGTCTCAGGTGTGTTTTAATGGTATGTTGGTGTCAGTGTCAGTGGATCTGGTCAGTCTCAGATGTGTTTTAATGGTATGTTGGTGTCAGTGTCAGTGGATCTGGTCAGTCTCAGGTGTGTTTTAATGGTGTGTTGGTGTCAGTGTCAGTGGATCTGGTCAGTTTCAGGTGTATTTAAATGGTATGTTGGAGCTCAGTGCTGTAGTGGAGTTCAGCTGCACTACCAGCTGTCCAAATGGCTGATCCTTGGTGGTGGAGTGACTCTCGGTCTGATTCTGATGAGCCCAGAATTTAATAATTTAATGTCAGATAAGCTCCTAATGCAGCTTTGGATATAAATAGAAAAGAAAAAGAACAGTTCTGTTGGTTCATTCATATAATTCAATTATTTCACATTTGCTATTTCAGACTGGACCTCTAACGTCTTAACTGCTCTGCCATATTTTGACTTCTTTAAGGCACTGATGGTCATGTATTTTCTTGTGATGCACTGTAGCCAGGAGCTGACTCTAGACCCAGGTGTGTGTAATTAGTGCTGAACTCCATGAGAGTGTGTCATTCTCTGAGATCTGCTTTCATGTGGAGAAGCACAACCCTGGATGTGTCCAGAGTGTCTGTCAGTGCCCAGGTCAGACAGTCCTGCTCCAGCAGTGCAAGGCTGTGACAGTCCTGGTCTTGTCCAGAGTGTGTGTCAGTGCCCAGGTCAGACAGTCCTGTTCCAGCAGTGCAAGGCTGTGATAGTCCTGGTCTTGTCCAGAGTGTGTGTCAGTGTCCAGGTCAGACAGTCCTGCTCCAGCAGTGCAAGGCTGTGACAGTCCTGGTCTTGTCCAGAGTGTGTGTCAGTGCCCAGGTCAGACAGTCCTGTTTCAGCAGCGCCAGGCTATAGGGAATCTTTTCTTTGAGTCTACGACATATCGTTCTGCTTCTGTGAATTTGGTGATAAGGATCAGTTTTTCCTTCTGTATTTATTAATTCTACAGCCCTAGCTACACTGGGAACCATGAATTGGAAGAAGCAGTTAGAAAATGGATGGATGGATTTGTGATCAGTTTCTATTTTTACTTATTCCACAGCCGATTGTGTTCCACAGGTGGCATCTTCAGCACTGTGGTTATTGCTATGAACATATGGAACAGCTAGAATGATGCTGATAGTTTGACTTGTAATATTCCACAAACTGATAAATTTAGTGTCCCTGATTTTTGTATCTTGTATTTGCCCCAGTGTACAGATAATAATGCACTGAAAACCTTCTTTAGAGGCACATGCTAGAGCACAGAGGTGGAGATTGATGATTTAGAGTCTTAACATTCATCTACAATTATTAGATCTACATGTATCTACATTATTTCCAGAGGAAAGTAATCAATTTTACAATCTGTAAAAAAGTTCAGCCCCAAAATATTTTATGGTTAAACTTTTTGACGTTGACCTTTCAGATTTTCTTCCAACTCTCCTCTCTTTCATTTAATTTTTATTTATGTCCTATTTTCTACTTTCTTATCTATATCTATCCAATTATCTATATTCTTATTGAAAGCACTCTGCATTATTGTCCAATTGATTGTAATAGTGTATGTATTTCTAAAATGTAATTTTCTACGCCTAATTATAGGTGTAAATATATTTATGAATGGAACAATAAGAAGTCAAGATTTAAATTGAGAATCTATGATATCTGTTTTTCACATGAAGTTAATCTATTTTCATAGGGTAGTAAGTTTAATTTTCACAGACACCAGGTTCAGCGACAGTGAGCAATGAGCTGCACTATGAGAGATTACCTACTCAGACTGACAGCCTGTAGTTCTCTATTGCAGGTTTTGTGAGGCTGGTGAATGGACACAGTCTTTGCTCCGGGAGAGTGGAGGTGAATCTCAAGAACACCTGGACCTCAGTGTGCGACTTTGACTTTAACTGGCAGGATGCAGAGGTTGTCTGTCGGGAGCTGGACTGTGGGGCTCCTTCAGTGATACACAGAGGGACTCATTTCGGACAGGGCCAGGGTCCAGTTGGGTCAGAGCAGTTCCAGTGTAGAGGACAAGAGTCCAAGCTACAGCACTGCCCCACTGCAGCCAGGCCAGAGCAGAGTTGCTCCCAGAGCAGAGCTGTGGGTCTGACTTGTACAGGTAAGATTGTCACACTGTTTTCACTCATGGAAACAATCGTTATAGAGTCGTAAATTATACATATTGTGATTGGGTGATCTCTGTTATAGACTGAGTGATCTCCTGAGGAGAGTGGGTGATCTCCTGAGGAGTGTCGAGTGGGGCAGCATGCAATCGGCAGGTTCTAGGCAGGGTCCCAAGCACACACCCCACACACCAGACTTAATTTAAAACATGATTTGTTAGCTGGAACTTACAGTATATGACCTGGACCTGGCACAGTAGACATAGGAGCTTGTTGTTTTTGAGGATGTCGGTTGGCTGTGTTGGTGTTCCGATCGGCACCCGGTGTGGAACTGCTAGGGGAAGAAAATAACACAGGTGGTTCAGTGTAAGAACTGAGGGGATGGTGCTTTCTGCCTGGGCTGTCTTGTGAAACGTGTATCTACAGCCTGTGCAATGGCGAAAACTGCCCTTCAGCCTTGAGGCTGGGAAAACGAATCAGCCTAGGCTGTGCCAAAGCCTGTTTTAATAGCAGCAGCCTACCCTTCAGCCCACTCAGACTGTGTGGGAAAAAAGTACAGTTAGCAGGTAGTAGGTAGATTTTTCAATTGTAACAAAGCTCCTCACCAATGAAGCTAGGAAAAGTAAGGTAAACAGCCAGTGTGATGGCAAGGACTGTTACAGAAATATCAACGCTATTCTTCAGACTGGAATTGTAGAGATAAAAATATAAGTGAAAACCTTCATCTTGGGGACGGTTTATTAATACTTTATTTCAATATGTGCCAGGCTGAGGCAATTATTGGGGAATTTTTCTGTCTTCTCCAAGTCCTTCCTGGTTTTATGTGGCCTAGAGCAGGGTGCTAATTGTCTCCTATGAGCTGCACATCGTTATCTTACGTATGGGGAAAACTTGGAAAAATGAGTCCCCAGGGAAAGTAGCACCCTTTGAGGAAACAATCCCTTATGGCATCACAATATCTGTCCTTATTCTATGCCTGCTATTGGTTTCTCACTCACTATGTGCTGGATCTTATAGTTTTTTTCACTGTATTGGTACTTTAATTTGTTGTATTTCTTGTGGCCTGCTGTGGTGTCATGCTGGTGAAGTTCTCTCCTATCTGCAGGATACACAGGGTTCAGGCTGGCGAACGGCTCTGACTCCTGCTCTGGCCGAGTGGAGTTACAGTGGCTCTTCAGGGACTGGGGGACAGTGTGTGACCTGTACTGGGATCTGAGAGATGCCAGGGCTCTCTGCCAGCAGCTGGGCTGTGGAGAGGCTGTAGCAGCACTAGGACAGGCCTGGTTTGGACAGGGCAGTGGACCAGTAAGGGCTGATGTGTTTGAGTGCAAGGGCAATGAGAGCCGTCTCTCACACTGCGCTGTCTCTACATGGGGGAGAGCAGGGTGCTCTCATGGACAGGACGCAGGAGTCATCTGCTCTGGTGAGAATCGTGTATTTAAAACACAGTGACACTCCCTCTGCTTACACACAGAAGCACACTGTTTTCATTATTGAATATCTGCTCTGTTACACACTCCCAGTTATGTAAGAGATGCAAAGATGAAAACACATATTCCTTAAAATGTGAGTGTGTTTTAAACATGTCATATCTATCTCAAATATTCCCTAAGGTGTTATTAGGTTGTTATTTATTTTCTGATGGATAGATGCACAAATACACTGAGGACTAAAGCTCAGTTTTATATTTATGTTGATATCAATGCTCTAAAAGATTAAAGAAAGTTCTGTACCTCAGTATCCTGTAATTAACATCTGACCTGCTTAATTAGTTTAATTAATAGAGCCCAATTAAACAGGAGCCTGAAAAGAAAGTGAGTCTCAGAAAGTCAAAGTTTACAGATGTTATGTGCAGTTGAGCCCCACACACAGCTGACATTCCACTGGTGAAACATCACTCCTGTGGACAGAAATGAGCTCCTTTCTTCTCTTTTACAGACTCAAATATGACCAGAGATTCACCTGGAGCAGGTAAAGAGAGAATGAGGACTGTCTTAATCACATCAGTGCTGTTTTATTTGTAGTTTCATTTCTGGTGTTAAATTGCTCCTCTCACACAAGGTTAACAGTCTGATTTCTCTCTCTCTGTTTGTTTCACAGACTTCCTTTCTTCAGCTCTTCCCTCTTCCAAAACACCAGGTATGAATAAGCCCCTGTTCTGTATCTCCAGGACTCTCAGTGTGTGCTGATGTCTCTGTTGCTCAGTGGAATCCCAGATCAGTCAGTGAGGCAACAGCTGTGTGTGTGCAGTTTTTTCTGTGTGTCACAAACACACTCGGGTCTTTGGGATCTACAGGAAACACATCTATCTGAATACTGCAATTTGACACTGGTGGAGCTATTGTCTCTATGCCCAACAGTGGGTCAGAAAAAATAACTTATCTGGTATACTGTTTATGAACAATGTGGAATATGTTAAACTTACTGTATATATTATATATAATATTATATATATATATACTGCTTATGAACAATTTGTTACAGTAAGTGTATATATTAAATTAATCAAAAGTCAAGAAACACTGTACTTGAACTGTATCTGCTGTGCCTAGTGGGCCAACTTGTAACAGGAGGTCATGGTGATCTCTTAGAACTCCTGATCTCTGACCCCTGACCTCCAATTTTCTGGTCCTAGATCAGCTATCCCTTAGGCTGGTTGGGAGAGGAGATGATTGTGCTGGGAGGCTGGAGGTTTATCACAATGGCTCCTGGGGGACAGTCTGCGATGACTCCTGGGAACTGGCAGACTCTCAGGTGGTGTGCAGGCAGCTCCAGTGTGGGACGGCCCTCAGTGCCCCAGTGCCAGCCTCCTTCAGCCAGGGAACTGGACCCATCTGGCTGGACGAGGTGGGCTGTCTGGGGAATGAGTCGTCCCTGGGGGAGTGTCCCTCAGCATGGTGGGGACAGCACGACTGTGGACACAAGGAGGATGTGAGAATCCTGTGTTCAGGTAAGGGGAGATAATTAAAATTACAATGATTCAGATAATTTAATCCCACATTGTGGATATGGCTTGCATCTAGAGTGCCTAGATATGTTTGACTTGTGAGGATGTGAGAATCTTGTGTTCAGTAAGTTAGTTAAGTAAAATAATCCATATTCTTAAATTCCACGTTGTGGATATGGTTTGCATCTGGAGTGCTTAAATACATCTTATTGAGGAAAAGACTGAGCTGGATGCAGAATTAATTTTAAAATAAATATTTATATTTATGATACAGTTGTGAATGCACATATTCACATCCCAGCAAAAATAAATAAAGAGAGAAAGAAACTCAAGATAAATTCTACTTTCATGCCTCAGTCTCTTAGTTGTGCTGCTGCTGAATAGCCAAGCTGATCAGCATTACATTTTGGGTCAGAACCTGCTCATGTAATGGGATTTTAAAGCTCTGTGTGATGCACTGTCCAGGTTCTGAATGAACAGAACCACACAGTCACATTCATGTCAACTGTGTTATTGTACAGCTGTCCTTGTTTCATTACGTGAGTCAGTTATAACTGGATTAGTACGGGAAATGAGACTGGTTGCTGTTCACATTGTTTGCTGGTTGTTTCTTACCAGTTCAGATTGAAACGTTGGGCTGTCTTGTCAGGGTTTGTTTCCTTTGACTTTCCCTGCTGTCTTGACAGATCACACTCTCCTGAGACTGTCTGCAGGCTGTTCAGGACAGGCAGAGGTTTACTACAATGGCACCTGGGGCAGTGTGTGTCAGAACGGCATGACTGACTCCACAGCCGCAGTGATCTGTAAACAGCTGGGCTGTGGAGACAAGGGCACCATCAGTGAGATAAACTCCAGGCTGAGCCCTGATCCCAGATGGCTGGACTTTGTCTCCTGTCGCAAACACGACTCCACCCTGTGGCAGTGTCCCTCCTTCCCCTGGGGTCAGAATGACTGCACAGACCGAGAAGTGGCTAACATCACCTGCTCAGGTACAGAGGGAAGAGTAATGCTCTGTAAATTAGTGTTTTGCCATATTTAGAACAGACAAAAGCTTTAAACTGAATTCTTAGTAATTTATATCCAAACATGTATAAAATTAAATAATTATTATTAATCTTTGAAGGTCCTAGAAAAGAAGCTGACAGAAGCACTCCAGCCCCTCAGGAAGAGCAGCCTCAGCAGCACTGCCCAGGTGAGTTCAGTGTGTAAAACAGTCAGAGACACTGCAGCCCTGAGCTGAGGAACAGTAACCATACAACTCTCTTCTAGAGCCACTCAATACCTCACTAACCTCTACTACAGTCACTGAGCTGAAGACACTCAGTAACCTCTCTGCTCTCGTCTACAGTCACAGATCTAATGACACCAGTAACCTTTCTGTTGTCTTTCAGTCCCACTGGCTCTGCGCCTGGTTGGAGGCACTAACTGCTCTGGCCGGGTGGAGCTGCGGTACGAGGGCTCCTGGGGGACAGTCTGTGACGACTCCTGGGACCTGCAGGATGCCCAGGTGGTCTGCAGACAGCTGGGCTGTGGGGACGCAGTGAGTGCAGCAATAGAGGCCTCATTCGGACCAGGAAACGGCGCCATCTGGCTGGACGAGGTGAACTGCACAGGCAGTGAACTTCACCTGTGGGACTGCTGTCACTCTGGACTGAATCAGAGCGACTGTCGACACAAGGAGGATGCAGGGGTTACCTGTACAGGTGAGGAACTAACTATCTAACTAATCCAACTAAGATCATCAGTCACAAGATTTGGATGTTTTAAAGCCATGTGTGTGTGAACAGCACTAGGCTTTAATTCTGAACAAGACACCATTCATCCAGCAATCCTAGATTTGACCTCAAGGAACAAATGTAAAGATTTTTTTTTATTAAGACCACTCTGGATTCAACTTGCTTTAAAACCAAAGACAAAACAATGACAGTTCTCCTATCTCTTTTACAGGCTTGTCAGAGACAACAGCCAGTCCAGCAACAGCTACAGGTGAACAGAAATCCCCCTTGTCATTGATAACTCCTGTCTTTCTGTCTCTTCAGATTCCCAGTGTAGCGGTAGTGTCTCCTCTCCTCCTTGAGTGTGAAGATCAGTGTCTCTTCAGATTCCCAGTGTAGCTGTAGTGTCTCCTCTCCTCCTTGAGTCTGAAGATCAGTGTCTCTTCAGATTCCCAGTGTTGTTGTAGTGTCTCCTCTCCTCTCTCAGAGTGAAGATCAGTGTTTTCAGATTTCCAGTGTATATCTTGTGCTAGTGTCCTCTCTTTCCACACTGATTTAGTGACAGTCCTGATGGGTTAGATTGGGAATCCTTAACTGTTCTTCATTGATCTTGGGTTCACCCTGAAGCCATGAGAGCCACATATCGGAACAGGAGGAGAACAGGACATGTGTCGAAGTGTATATGAGCCCAAGAGCACCTCTCCTGATCCCTGTTCATCCATTGTCTCGCCCTCTCTCAGGCAGAACCAGGACAACACCCCAGACACAGCCACTGGGAGGCCTGTCTGCCTCGCCCCTGGTCCTCCTGCTGCTGGGGGCTCTGCTCTTCGTGGTGCTGGCCCTGTTAGTGGGGCAGCTGATCCAGAACAGGAATCTGAGGAAAGGTAGGGAGGGAACTCTCCATCCACATAGTGACCTCTAGTGGTCAGTTCTGTCACTCACATGGAACTTATATTTACATAATTACCTTGAGGAAGAATTCAATTCAATTCAATTAAACTTCATTGTCATTAAACTTACACAGGTGCATAGTATAATGAAAAGTGTTTCTCATTAGTCACTCAGGTGCAGTATATAAATAGGACAGAAGATGAGACAATAGACAGTTACACAATAAGACAGTTACACAATAAGACAGTTACACAATAGCAATAATAGTAACATGTAATAACATAACATAAATAACATGTAATCAAGTAATCGAAAACTGTGCCAAATTCCGCAGAGAAAATTTAACAGGACAAAAACAGTGCAAGGTAATTCTTGGAACAGTGCAAAAAAACAGTGGTTAAAAGTAGTGTGGTTAATTAATATTGAATATTATTATGCCTGTTACAATTTTACTGGGCTATCGAGGGGACAGTACAATTTTGGCTTACGTGTGTGTGGTGGTGTAGGAGTACAGTGGTTGTGGGACACAATTGTGAAGTGGAACGAAATCTATTGGATTTTTGAAACTTTTTTAACTAATAAAAAAATGAAAAGTGGGGCGTGCAAAATTATTCGGCCCCCTTGCGTTAATACTTTGTAGAGCCACCTTTTGCTGCGATTACAGCTGCAAGTCGCTTGGGGTATGTCTCTATCAGTTTTGCACATCGAGAGACTGAAATTCTTGCCCATTCTTCCTTGCAAAACAGCTCGAGCTCAGTGAGGTTGGATGGAGAGCGTTTGTGAACAGCAGTTTTCAGCTCTTTCCACAGATTCTCGATTGGATTCAGGTCTGGACTTTGACTTGGCCATTCAAACACCTGGATACGTTTATTTGTGAACCATTCCTTTGTAGATTTTGCTGTATGTTTGGGATCATTGTCTTGTTGGAAGATAAATCTCCATCCCAGTTTCAGGTCTTTTGCAGACTCCAACAGGTTTTCATCCAGAATGGTCCTGTATTTGGCTGCATCCATCTTCCCCTCAATTTTAACCATCTTCCCTGTCCCTGCTGAAGAAAAGCAGGCCCAAACCATGATGCTGCCACCACCATGTTTGACAGTGGGGATGGTGTGTTGAGGGTGATGAGCTGTGTTGCTTTTACGCCAAACATATCGTTTTGCATTGTGGCCAAAAAGTTCGATTTTGGTTTCATCTGACCAGAGCACCTTCTTCCACATGTTTGGGGTGTCTCCCAGGTGGCTTGTGGCAAACTTTAGACGAGACTTTTTATGGATATCTTTGAGAAATGGCTTTCTTCTTGCCACTCTTCCATAAAGGCCAGATTTGTGCAGTGTAAGACTGATTGTTGTCCTATGGACAGACTCTCCCACCTCAGCTGTAGTTCTCTGCAGTTCATCCAGAGTGATCATGGGCCTCTTGGCTGCATCTCTGATCAGTCTTCTCCTTGTCTGAGCTGAAAGTTTAGAGAGACGGCCAGGTCTTGGTAGATTTGCAGTGGTCTGATACTCCTTCCATCTCAAGATGATCGCTTGCACAGTGCTCCTTGGGATGTTTGAAGCTTGGGAAATCTTTTTGTATCCAAATCCGGCTTTAAACTTCTCCACAACAGTATTACGGACCTGCCTGGTGTGTTCCTTGGTCTTCATGATGCTCTCTGCGCTTTCAACAGAACCTTGAGACTATCACAGAGCAGGTGCATTTATACAGAGACTTGATTACACACAGGTGGATTCTATTTATCACCATCAGTCATTTAGGACAACATTGGATCATTCAGAGATCCTCGCTGAACTTCTGGAGTGAGTTTGCTGCACTGAAAGTAAAGGGGCCGAATAATTTTGCACGCCCCACTTTTCATTTTTTTATTAGTTAAAAAAGTTTCAAAAATCCAATAGATTTCGTTCCACTTCACAATTGTGTCCCACTTGTTGGTGATTCTTCACATAAAATAAAAAAATTATATCTTTATGTTTGAAGCCTGAAATGTGGCAAAAGGTTGAAAAGTTCAAGGGGGCCGAATACTTTCGCAAGGCACTGTAGGTTGTTGGTTCGGCACCAGTCTGCGAGTTGTTTTATCTCCTCTCTGTAGGCAGCCTCATCGTTGTCAGTGATCAGGCCCACGACTGTGGTATTGTCAGCATACTTGGTGATGGTGTTTGTGCTGAACTTAGCAGTACAGTCGTGGGTGAACAGGGAGTAGAGCAGTGGGCTGAGCACACAGCCTTGAAGGGCACCGGCTGTGCCCTGGTAGAGACCTGGTAGAGAAAACCATTTAAAGTTTAAAAAAGATTATCAACAATTACAGATGGAGATATCAGGAAATTTGCAAATCCAGAAGCATAACATTTATGTGCTGTAATGTCCAAAGAAGGTTTAGTAGTCAATGTTTGATCTTGTACTCCTCTCCCTGCATGTTAACCCTGAGTGTCTATTTTCTCACACAGCCCTATCTAAGGGAGCACTCGCACCCTATCATGATGCCGTTTACAAGGAAATAGAGTACAAACTGGCCAGAGAGGGAACCTACAGCGCCCCCAGGAGAGGTGAGTGGAGAGAGTCTTCAGGAGTGATTAGTCTCCATCTTCTGAGGAAGATCTGAGGACTTAACACTTGTAGAAAATCTCACCATACTGGTTTTAAATGTGTAGAGTTTTCTTTCTCAACTGCTGTCAAAGTAAGTGAAGAAAAGCATCATAAACTCTGTGTTTCTGTTGACAACCTGGCTTCTCTACCACTAAGAGACAGTGGTGACTGACTGTAGGATTGTTTTTTCTCAACTGGTGTCAAAGTAACTGACACCACAGTTCACAGTTCCTGATCTGCCTTATACACACAAACTCTGAGATACTGTTCACACCCTGCCTTCTTCCACAGCCAGTGGAAGACAATGAGTCTGCTGTCTGACTGCAGGTAGTATTGATCTGTCCTCCTGTTCACAGGGAGATTCCTCTCTGACGAGCTGCCCTCTGGATACGATGATGTGGAGGACAGTGAGGGAGACCCAGTACCAGGTGAGGGGAGATGGAGTCAAGGGGCTCAGTGTGGGAGTGAGGAGGTCTTCAGTCCAGTACTCACTCTCACCTCAAACCAGGCTGACGTTTAGAGAACTTATGTAGAAAATCCTGAATTATATAAATATAACCACACGTGTTTCTTCAGTGTTGCCTCACACTAGCCTTATCTCAGTGTAGTGGTTTGATGGGTTTACTGAGACAATTATTAATTGTAGCAGTAATCACGAGGTTGTTCGTTGGGGCTTTTAGAAAATCAGAACAACTAACAAAGCACACACACGGGTTCAATACACGGGATACACTTCTTAATATAAACTGTGCACCAAACATATACTAGTCTGCCTGGATACGAGCGGCAGACCTTACTGTGAGGGTTATCAATATACAAGGTATATAATCTCGAAGAGATGCAAACACAAAGAGATACACAACAGAGAATATATGTCAATATATATCGTTCGGTTACCAAATCGCTAATCAGTGTTATTAACCACTGTTACTTTAAACTCGGAAGTAAATACATTACTCATGAATTAAATTGATAACAACTTGTGTTGAGGTACAATTGAATTCTCGAGATGCAATGTAGAACATGGGGTTTACTTATCCACTGTGTATGGATTTGGAATCTCCCGGCACGAACACCAAACCAGCTGACAGGCTCTGTTGCAGCCTCTGTTCCAGCGGTTGTCCAATGGGCGTTGTGTCGGCGTCCTCTGGCTACCGGCCAACCAGTCAAGGTGCAGCTCGGAGTAGGACGGGCGGAGGAATCTGACTGCGGTGCGCAGGGCAGTCGTTGCTCTGAGGGGATCTTCCAGCAGTCCGGCTGGCCAGTAGAAAGTCTCTATGCACAGAGTGTGACTGCGAGTCCTCACAAGTCACTCTTTTGCCTGGGAAGAAGCTGGTTCGTTCCCGGTCCAGCGCTGCTTCTGAATAAGCTATTCAGGTTGTCGACGAGGGTCCAACTGTAGGCTGCCGTTGATCAAGCGCAGCATTCACGTTGGTAGAATTCTGAGTACGTACGGGATCCTCGGCCTCGCGCTTAGAACAAAATCCAAGTCCTTTTGCAGACAACAACAGTTGTCACGTGATTGTCTCTGAGGATGCGCGAAAATGGCCAAGGAGAGCTCCGATCTGAGCTTGCGCTCCCTTTTTGATCAAGACCCAGATGTGTGCTGATTGGTTGAGAGTTTGGCGGGCATTGGAGACCCACGTGGTATTACCACACCCTGCCAGTCCCTGATTGGTTGGTCAAGGTGAGATATAAGTCACTTACTCTTGACACTTAGGAATGCAGTCCAGATGTCCATTCGGCACTCCCTAGACTGATAGGCGCCAATGGTTGACCATTGATCATGATAGCCAGGCTTAGCTAATTGCATCCCCGTCTGGGAGCTTGTTTCTTATCAAAAGAAAACATCTTAAATCAGCCTGCATGAATTCTTTCTCTGTGGCTGCACCACAGAGATGGAGGGTGAGATGGGGCCTACTTTAGGAGCATACCAACGCTTAATTCTGTCTTATTAACAAGCATTGCCGCTACATCAGCAAATCATAGATGCCGAGCAAAACTAAACCTGGTCAATACTGGGGTGCTCTCATTGGTTTTGATAGAAAAGGAGACTGCGGAACAGCATGCTGTAAAAACGGCCTTTCAGATCAGATTAATCAGCGACCCTAGAGTTTTGGCTTAACTATACACCACAAAACATTTAAAATCACACTTTCCAATTACTTTGCAGCACTATGGTCAAAGTAAGTCTGAGTCCTGAAATGTAAATTCTCTGTCTCTCTGTGTGGTTCAGGAGACTCGATAACCTCTCTGAAAGAAGAGATCCCAGAGTACTATGATGATGCTGTAACTGTACCTCAGAGTCCAGATGCCTTGTCAGGTGGGTTATTTCAGTCCAATCACATGGGGAAACTCTGCACCAATACACACAACATAAACATACAGCACCCAATTACAAATTTGCTAACAAGGTGTTTTAGACACCTACATCCTAAACACCCAGAAAATCCTCAAACTGCTACCAAGTATTCAGCTTTTACAGAACACCTACATAAAAGAAAGAGATAAACCAAACCTTCTAAACCAAAGACATTACAACCTACAGTTAAATCTCTCTCTTTGTGAACCCAATTGCTACAAAATAAATGGGAACCTATCTCCCTGTTCTAGAGATGCTCCCACTAGCCAGGAGAGGCACTTTTTAACTAAGGGATTATATAAAAAAGAAATAAAAGTTTCTAAAAACAACAGAAAGGCAAGCTCTCTTTATGAGGTTCAAAGACTAAACTCCAGTCTGGACTCCCACAGAGTCTGAATCTCTCTACTCTTTCTTGGATCTCAGCCTCTGAATACGGAGTTTGTACTATTCTGTACCAGTTACATGAATCTGACTCTCTCTCTGTGATCTCAGCCCTGCACACTCAATCTGGGTCACTGCTGACAGTGTCCGGCTCCTCTTCAGTATCTCATAGGGTTCACATCACCACCCTCTCTGTCCAAATACAGCTAAACTTTCTCTGCCCTGTTTTCCTTCAACATCTTATTTGAAAATCTAGGAATTGTTTTACATTTATTACAGTTGTGAATAGGACTGGAAATCAGGTTCCCCCTGATCTCCTGTACTTTTAGCCTGGAGTTTAAGATCCTGTGTGATGTTCAGTTAATCAGTGTGTTCTGATGAGCTCCAGCAGTCCTGTGCTCTAGATAACTCAGTATGCTGATGTGTGACAGTGAAGCTGTGCTCTGTGTGCTTTAGGAAAGCTGGTGTCCTCTGTGAAAGAAGAGGCCCGTGAGTACTATGATGATGCCATCACTGTGCCCCAGAGTCCAGACACTGTGTCAGGTGAGTTATTATAAATAAGACTAAGGAGTACCCCCTGTACCAGCCCACAGTAGCCTTTGTCATTAGAAATTAGTCTCAACCTAATTTCATATCTTCAAATAAACACTACCTAGAAGAGAAGAGGTCTCTGACAGGCCAGTCTGTGTCAGAATGACAGAGCCATTACTGACCTGCTCTTCTGTTCACAGGGAGACTCCTCTCTGATGAGACACCCTCTGGGTACAGTGATGTGTTCAGCAGTGAGGAAGACCCCACTTCAGGTAAAAGTACAGCCAGGGGGCTCAGTGTGGGTTAGGTATTTCAGGGATGGGAAAGATAATCCATCTCTGTTGCACTGTCATCCAAGACAGGGGGGAATCAGGCATTTTGCAGTAGCAGTAGCTTCACTCTATCATGTCCTACAAGGATCAATAACAGCCAATAAAGACTGAGTGACCTGAATTGTACAAAGTTAGATCACAAAGATCACAGTGTCACTGAAACCCACCTACTGACACACCTAGCCAATCAGATTTAAATTAATTTAAATTGATCAGCAGCTTTAGATTCCCCAAGACCAGGAATTCTGTTCTCTGACTGCAGAGAGAATTACATTGATACTTCATAAGTATAAGTTAATTCTACACTGAATCATCAATTCTTCCAAAAAGATACAATTTAATTAAAAAAACCTATGAAACGTTTTTGAGTACAATATTGTAACATCTATTCTGTATACTATAACTGTTAGCCCACTAATAGCCATTGATATCAAAGCAGAGTACTTCTCAGATACAGTTTGTTCTATTATGCTTATTGTTTGTTATGCAAATTATGATTATATCAATAAATTGTATATTGTCTGGTTAGAATACATGTGTGAGACTATAGATTATTATGTTTGATTAGTTCCTAAAAGTCTACAAGTACTCTCAAAATATACTGCTATAATTTCTGATTGTTACAGAAAATTAAAATCCCCATTCACTACACTATTGTGACTATGTAAGTGTTTTAAAAAATCTAGGTACACCTGGGTAATGTCATCAATTCCAATTCCAATTACAGTACATGGCTAGTGGCTGCAAAGCAAGGAGATGTTTGCTGAGATGCTGAGGTGTGAGATTCAGAGATCAAAGCAACCATAAAGTTCTGGGTAAATGATTGTCAATCAACTGTCAATGATAGAAGGCGAGAGCTACTTCTTGCTTCTACTACTTGTCCAGATCAACTGGAAAGACCGGACTGGAGTTTAGTCTTTGAACCTCATAAAGAGAGCTTGCCTTTCTGTTGTTTTTAGAAACTTTTATTTCTTTTTTATATAATCCCTTAGTTAAAAAGTGCCTCTCCTGGCTAGTGGGAGCATCTTTAGAACAGGGAGATAGGTTCCCATTCATTTTGTAGCAATTGGGTTCACAAAGAAAGAGATTTAACTGTAGGTTGTAATGTCTTTGGTTTAGAAGGTTTGGTTTATCTCTTTCTTTTATGTAGGTGTTCTGTAAAAGCTGAATACTTGGTAGCAGTTTGAGGATTTTCTGGGTGTTTAGGATGTAGGTGTCTAAAACATCTTGTTAGCAAATTTGTAATTGCGTGTTGTATGTTTATGTTGTGTGTAGTGTTGTTAATAAATATTTAACTAATTGTCTGAACTATTACTTTTTTCAATAAAGCTGTTCCAAAGAACAAATCTCGTATGTGCCTTTAACTATACCAAATGCTTGGGTATATTCTTGGCAAAATCTTTAAAAGTTGGGGGTTATGATTAATTTATTTTTTAATTTATCTACTCAGTCATTTTTGATATTCACAATTTCCATAATCCTAATATGTAACAATATTATTTCAATAACTGGCTCATTTGACAAATCATGAGTCTGTCTCTCTGTCAGGTGTCCTCCAGCCTGGCCCTGGAGTGGACAGGGTCCTGCCCACACTGCCCTCTGAAGAAGGAGCCCCTGCCCCTGACAGGACTGACTACGATGATGTTGGGGATGACTCTCAAGGAGAGGATGGGTGCTGTGAGACTGACAGAGCTCTCTGGGAGAACCTCCTCCAGCAGGTCTAGACACAGAAGAGCTTCACCAACAGAGTCACACAGTCTTACAACAGTTCTGAGAACTGAGACTGTCTGTGACCTGAGTCCACTTCACTCCACTGCTTCTACACTGACACTGTCTGTCACCTGAGAGCTCTGACCAGTGAGTTACTGTCCTCATTGACTTTGTCTACAGGACCTGCAGTTTGTGTTTTAAAACAGGGAGACCTTAAAGTTCCCTATTCCATTCAGTCTTTTTTCTTGTACAATATGATATGTTTCTGAAATAAAACTATTAATTGATATAGAATTCTGAATGTAACATTTCTGATGTGCAGAAATGTATAGACATTTTCTTAACGTTTCCTTTTTAAAAATAAACTTTTTAAAACCATTTTGTCATTCATTTGTAATTTCTTAATTTTGTACAATTAAAGACTTTTAATTAAATATATAAGGAACCTTTGGCCACTCACAATGATAAAATCAACCCCAGAAGGAGAGAATGCCTAAATGTTTGTGATCAATTCATAAGTATGATTTAATCCACACAAGGAACAAAAGGCACTGTCGACAGAGCCAGATACAACACAAGCAAAGAGACAACCTGGCTGTTATTTACATTCCCTTCAAATCAAAAGGTTAAGATAGATAGATACTTTATTGATCCCATGAGAAGAAATTGCATCTATCTATCTAAGACTCCTTGTCCTGCCTTCAGGAGCTGCTCAATTTAAAACGCAGCATCCCACAGCACTAGAGACACCCCAATATTCACTTTATACTGCACCTCAAACCATAGGTATTTTATGGCACCCAGATTGACCAGTACAGAGCACTAGATACAGTAAAACATCTTCATATTTGAAAGAAATGTGAGTGTTTTGCACATTTCAAGCTACAACAAGTAAACATTTGAGTACCTAAGTCAATATCACCTGGAATGATAAATAATGACCAACATCGGCAACTTCCAAGAAAATCATTTTCACTCATTGAATTTGATCTTCATACTCACCTTGCATTCTCAGCTATAAAACTTCAAAATCATTGCAGATTTGGTGGAAAACTTCACAAATCTGTACAATTGTATTTTAATATCTTGGTATGTACTTTCATTTTAACCATAAATGCTGTTCAGTATATTGTACTTTTGTTGTACTTTTTAAAACATTTTACCTGAGGACCCAAGGGGACTGTTATATCTTGTGATACATGCAAGACATCAGTAAAAGAAGGTGAAATTTTAATAAAATTGGTGATTAAAAGAAAACCACAACTTGTATGATATTATCCCTCGATATCGAAGACCAATTGAAGGATTTGAAGAAACTATCAAAGAAACAGCAGCAATAGCAGATGATTTGGGTTTTGAACCAATGATTACATCTCAATAATCAATTCGTCCTCAAAAAATGAAGAGACAGGCATGTTTTGAGCCTCATAATGATCCTCTTCTGGATCCACAAGAAACGTGTTTTGGATGTACTTATAACTTCCATCGAAGAGAGATCTCATCAGTTGCATACAATTGAAACTTGACTTTTTGGATGGTATTGAAAATATTTTTAAAAAATAAAATAAACAATTTTCCAACGAAGATCTTGTATTGCCAGGATCTATTCTTAGCGTTTGGTAGTGATAACACTCCTGATATTGATGGAGTAGAAACGTACGATGCGTTGACAGGATTTCTGAAGCGAGAAGTCCTAGAATGCCGCCTATAAATGAGCTAGGATTCATACCAAGAAATACTTTTTGTTTTCCACCCAGAAGGCTGCTATTGCATTACCAGTTTTGGTAGCTTCTGGGCGCGATTTTCCAAAACCGAAACTAATAACAAAGTTATTTAAGATGCACAAGTTATTTGGACATTTACCATGTCCAAAAATTGTAAATCGAGACTAGTATTACTACAGAAGAAAATATTTAACTGAAATATTAATAAGACGATGTAAGTATAAAAAGTAGAACAATTCAATTGATATAACTTATTTTTTATTCTTATTAGAAATGGGCTCACACACAGGAAGACACTAACGTTTATCTTCGTTAGAGTGTGTGAATAATAGTTTAACCCAAAATGTTTGTAATTGTGATTTTGTTAAAATGTAATAAATCGCCTATCAGCAGTAAGAAATTATTAAGAAAGTAAGAAATTGTTTTATTTCACAAACTGTAAGAGAGTTTACAGTTCGTATCCTTCGCTTTGTCTTAACTTAAGCGTTCAGGATCCAAGCCAGTGTGCGGACGGTTGTGTTTCTTGAATCTCTTGTAATCATCAAAAGTCGTTGTTTAGTCCTTCAGTTTTTTCTCGAGTTGTCCAATGGATATTTTATACAATCCATACTTTTCATGCTCTTTTGAATTTTCCTTCACATATGGAAAAAGTTCAAAGTGTCCTTATGGCTGTGCTCCACATCTACACGAGAGCACCTGTAACAGTACAGGACACGCAGTGAGGAATTCGCGCAGCTTTCAGCTCAGTGCGGGGTCCAGAGGGAGTACTCGCTCGCTGAACGATCTCTCAAGAAATCCCGGGTGAGATTCAACAGGTGGCTTCTTCAACAGCCACTACAAGTGTGGAGACGTTCTCTGGATTTCCTGAATATGACGTTAAATTAGTTCAAATCATTTGTTGTAGTTAACAGAACTAAATGCTTTGAAGGTACATTTAAAACAGCAGAGCAACACTGTAGCACTTCGTGTGTGACTGAACTTAATTGTGTAAACCTGGCTCTCTATGAACACCGACAAAGAGTTCTCACTCAACAGAAGATTGCGATGTAAGCACAATAATATAAAGCACTTGGAGATGCCAGGGATTTAACCCGGGACCTCATACATGCGAAGCATGCGCTCTACCACTGAGCTACATCCCCAGTAGTGTGTGCTAATGGAGAATGCCTGCAATTTCCCACTTTCGTGTTTCCTCTACTACAGAGTAAATTCATGGGAATGAAGAAATAAGGAAGGAAAAATAATCGCATTGAAGCTTCCAGAGACTGGGCAAAAACAAATCGGTTATTTTTATATCCAGTCACACGGGCGACGGTGCTTAATTCCTCGACGGGGGAGTGCTTTTTTATCTCCTTACTCTACTGTCTTTTAATTCTGTTTTCTTTGAAAGCTTTTTGCATATTTTAAGTGCTCTCGGTTAAACTACGCATAGAACAACAGCAGTACTGATGATTTTCATGGACCGATGCACACTTCTTCTGTACAACTCCTGTGATAAAGCCCTGTCTGTAAATATTGTAGAAGAACGAAAAAGGGCGAAACAACGCTCCAACCACAGGAATGGTAACTGGAAGGATCGTGTTCTTATTTAATATGTCATTTTGAGATACCTTGTCAACGCAGACAGGCGTTAGAGCTGAACAAATAATTTATAGTGGTGGTTGTAAACATGGAACATGTTATTTCTATACCAGGAAGAAAGGAGCAGACTCTTAAACTCTTTAACTCTTAAGTTAAAAGAGACAAAAACGACACCTAGTCACAGCTAACATTAATTAAAATGACATCACAACAAAAGAGCGAAGCCTTGAGTGAATCAAATTCGTTTTCATTGAATGTCTGTGTCTTCATCACTTTTGGGTAAAGTAAGCTTGAAGTTCAAAAACGATTTTGGCACGCCTGTAGAGTTTTTATGAAACAATTGCTTTGTATATACAATTGCTCTGTGTATAAAGTACATTGTGAATGTTCTCACAGCCTACAGTTTGTCTTTTTATTCCACGCACGAATATTCTTGTGTCCATATCACATATCATATAACACAGAACGCCTTCAAACCAAATGCATTTTAAAGACCACGACTTTGAAAATTTTCACAACCCCTCCATAAACATATCAGTGAGCTAATTATTCTTTTCTGACAGTCGGGGTTTTGATTGATGCGCAATTACGCACTATCTGGAACACTGGGGGACCGCTGTATACATACATTCACAACGCAGAAATACTGCTCAATAGAGTTTCATGCGAAAAACCCATATATGACCATAGGAAGCAGAACAGCAGTTTCCAATTACCCAGACTGTCAGCACGGGAATAAAGCTTTGTTTTATTTCTGAAACCCTTTCTTTATTTCCTTTTTTCATTCTGCAGGAAAATTCCTATTCTTTACTCAACAGCTTTTTAAAAACAGCACCCATGATGTTCAAATCATGATGTCCATGATTGTTTACACAGAAGACTGGCAGAGCTTTGGGTTGTGAATCTCTTTTTCTTATGGTTTTATTGAATGTGGCACTGTGCACTAGGATAGGGGGATGCTGTTCACAAGCCAATAGCATTTAAACCACAGCATCCACAATGCTGCAAGTGTTTTACACACTAAGCAGGTCCTCTGACCTTTCCCAGCCTTGCTTTGGGTTGTGAAACCTCTTTCAGTTTTTGTTATGATTTTTTCAATACGGCACCTATTAGACACGCAATACACTGGGATAGGGAGGTCCTCTTCATGACTCAATAGCATTTGAAGCACAACATTCACAATGCTACAACCAAGTGTTTTACACAGCAGACAGCCCCCCTCACCTCATACAACCTTGCTTTGGGTTGTGAAAGTGTTCTTTATTTTTTTATGATTTTTTGAATATAACACTACAGGTAATATACTGGAATAGGGGGGTCTTCTTAATACATGGGGTACATGGGGATAGCGCCTTAAAAGGTGGCTTCTCAAAGCTCTTTACAGAATGACAACAACAATAAATAAAAATACACAAGATAAAACACAATTACAATATATAGAGGAGACCGTGGATGGTGGTACTAAGAAAAGCAGAGGGGTGAAGAATGGAACCAGTTCAGTAAAGGCTTTTCTAAAGAAGAGGGTTTTGAGTCTGGATTTGAAGTAGTTTAGAGAAGGTGACTCTGTGATATCCTTGGGGAGAGAGTTCCAGGGCTTGGGGGCATAACAGGAGAAGGCCCTGTCACCCACACAATGTAGATGGGCTTGGGGAACAGTTAGGAGAGCAGAATTAGAAGAGAGAAGGTTGCAAGGTGGGGAGTAGGGCGATAATAGTTCAGACAGGTACTGAGGTGCCAAGCCATGCAGAGCCTTATAGGTGAAATTATTTTTTGTTCATATAGTCATTAAGATCCAAAAGACTTGGGCAGAGATTCAACGAGCCCAGGCATAGAGACTGAGTGTCGAGCGAGCAGGAGCGGTGAGGAAGGAGACTGCGAGAACATAGATATAGATACTTTACACAAAGTACAGACAGTACATCAAGACAATATACTGTACAAACAGTAGACAACGTACAAGTAAACAATGCAGACATGTAAACAGTGACTGCAGACGTGTGGAATAAATAAGAAATTAAGGTAGATGTTTCTATTAAATTAACGGTATTCGAAATGTTGTAAAAAGAAAACCAATTTGTTTTGTAAAAAAAAATGAGAGATGATTTTTATTTTATACAGGAAAGGTGTGCGTGTCAAGTTGATCTTTTCGGAGTGCACCATTTGAAAATATAAATTGGAAGTTAGTTTGGATAACTCCTGATGGATATTGTATTACAAATAAAGCTAAAAAGATATAATTTAAAATTGTTCATAGGTTTTATCCAGTTAAATAAGTACTGTCTAAATTTAAGCATGAGCAGGATGATTTGTGCGTTTTTTGTCAGGTTGAAAGGGAATCTTTGGTACATTTACTTGTAAGGTGTGTGTTTGTGAAGTTGGACGGACTTGCAGTTTTTTTGTAGGCATTTAAAGGTGTTTTTTTTAGGTTTAAGGACTTTGATATTGTACTGTGTAAGAGAACTTTTTTAAAAAAGAATTTATTTATAGCAAATGTATTAGTCATTCTGAGTAAATTTCACATTCATAAATCAAAATGGTCCAATAATACTCCCCTTTTTAGTACTTTTCAGATGGAGTTGAAATATTATTTAAATTCTATAAAAATGAAAAAAATGCTTAAGCAAGGAAAACATTTGATACATGTAAAAAAATATAATTTACTTCGTTACCTCTGCCAGTTAATTTTTTTTCTGTTCGTGTTTTTTTTCTCTTGTATCTGTTTCTGCTCCTCTAGTTGTATTTGTAAATTATTTACACATTTAATAAAAATAAAAAAATGTCGACCGTATACGTTAATATAACGCAAACATCTATTCTGGACTATTTTTTTTTCAGATTTTTATTATTCGAATAATATTTTTGTGGTTTATAGCAACGGTCACTAAGGAAGTTCATCTGATAACCCGGAAATCCTCTCTTTGACCACATTTCGCTTTCTGTGTTCAAGCCCATGTGTTTGCAGCCGCGGCAGCTGCAGGACTTGTCTGTGTCTTCCAGATCGACTCTGAAAAAAATGGAGAATCTGTTGCTTAATCTGAAAACTGAGGCGCACTTTTTCGTGGAGACTGTGCTTAAATCGATCGTGCATGAAGTTTCGGAAGTTTTCCGAAACCGGACAGATGATTCCGAGAAGTCGATTGAAGAAAAACTCCGCCGGATCTCTCAGGTTCTGGCGAGACGGGTCGTGATTAAAATCACGTCTGTCGACAACGGTTTCGGGGTCGAAATCGCGCAAATGAAGCAGGAAAACGAGCTTCACTGTTTCGTGGAGGTTTTGCTCAAATCGTTCGTGTATGAAGTTTCAGAAGTTTTCCGAAACAGGATGTCTGACTCTAAGAACGAGTTTCAAGACAAACTCCGCAGCGTCTCCCAGATCCTGGTGAGTCGGGCCGTGATTAATATCACACAGTGTGTGGAGGACAGTTTCGGGACAGAAATAACGCGAATGAAAACGAGACCTTTAAAGTGCGACTGCAGCTGTGGGAGAAGGAGTCGGGAGCAGGAGGAGATCAGAGACAGACGGATCATGTTGGACTCATGCCTCCCTGTGAAATCACTGCAGAAACAAATGAAGAAACGGAGCCGTCGGGTAAGTGCGATGACTTATGTAGTAATGTCTGTGTTTAAAAACGGTGTTTTTAACTTCCTCACTGTTGAATCTGTAGTGGAGAGATGCAGAGCAAAGTAGGAAAGGTTTGTGATGTTGCCGAGGGGTTCTTTTCTGCGAACTTAACTAGTTGTGGTCTGGTTATATTCTCATTAATGTTATTGCTGTTCTTTAAATGTGGACAGAAATATGTCGTCAATTGATACACTTTCTCCATGTGAAAGGCAATTTAGGAGACTTTGGAGTCTTGGAAATATGTTTGTGGGCAGATTATTTATCGACGTGGCGGTAACTATCTCTTCTGTGCAGTGTTAATGTACCTTATTGTACATTAAAGCAGTGTCCAGTCAGCCAGTGTGTCTGTATGAACCCCTCTCTCTCTCAGTGCAGTGTTAATGTACTGGAGTGTCCAGTGTGTCTGTATGAACACCCCTCTCTCTCTCAGTGCAGTGTTAATGTACTGGAGTGTCCAGTCAGTGGGTCTGTATTAAACCCTCTCTCTCTCAGTGTAGTGTTAATGTACTGTAGTGTCCAGTCAGTGTGTCTGTATTAACCCCCCTCTCTCTCAGTGCAGTGTTCATGTACTGGAGTGTCCAGTCAGTGTGTTAAATACTGGCAATTTAGACAGAACAAATGTTTTCGTGAAATTACATCCCCGACTGTCCTCTGCTGCCCTTTTCAATCTTCTGCTGAGCACAAAAGAGTCTTAAGAAAATGATTACAACTCTGTTCTATCAGCTTCCCCTCCTAGACCCTGTTAATTGCTGCGATGAGTTATTGCTTTGTGCTCTGTTTTGCCGTCTTCTGAATATAGTCTGAGGAATACCCAATGATGAACTAATGTAGCTGGTGTAGTAAAGCAGGCTTAATTATTATAGAACCACTAATGTCAAGACAGCGCTTGCTTTTCCCCCACAATTGGAAACTAAAATATTATTTTTTATGGTTTTAATACGTGCGTATTTTATGTAAAACAAAATTACATAAATTGGACTACCTTCGGTTCAGGAGCAAGTAAAGGTTTATTCCCTGCCGGAAAGAGAAGAAACAACATTTCAGCTGTTGAAGAAGGTTTCCACAGCCGAAATGTTTCTTTTTTTCTCTTTTCAGCACAGGAATAAAGCTCTACATGTTCCTATGCAGCCTACGCATGCTGACGCAGCTCCCCACCTGAACTACTTTAAGTATTCATGCTGTATATATTATTTACATCTGTAGATTATGTGTTACTTTCAGATTCATCCTGTTTGTGTTCTAGGTTTTGATGTACAGATTTGATTTCGTCACCCCATTTTGATAAATATAATATTGGTTTACCTGCAGTATATTTTGTAGATGGAATATTTAATAGTAGACGTATTCAGTAGTACAAAGCTTTGAGGTCCTGCCTAGTTTGTGTTGAAAGAAAGCAAATGAATGAGTTATTTTCCCCAGACTGTGATTTGTGTACTGGGATAGTCGAGTTGAAATGTATTTAGTTACACAAAAACGGCGGTATCACCACGTTTTCCTTTGTTTACTTCGCCCATTTGGAGTTCAGTCTGCTGAAGATGAATGAACACAACGTGTCACTCCCTTTTGGTTCGGGGACAGACGCGATGAGATTCAATTTCATCAGCCTGCGAATGGAGAAAGGAAAACAAAAACATATTTAAGAAATTCTGTCCACATGCACTGAAGTCCACAGTTCTTACGCTGCGTCATGGAGGTGTGGACCTGGAGGAAGGGCTTAGGGTACAGTTTGGAAATTGGGACGTGGTCTTATAATGTTAGTGAATAGGGAGGACACGTTACGCCATAAATCAAGAAATGTGTGTTGAATGTCTTATAAACCCTCTTAACATTGACACAGGAGCAGGATTTGTGGCTGCTGCGGTTCGGAGCCTCGCATTGTCTTGCAAATGTGCTCATCTGTGTGACAATGAACCCTTTCTCAGTCTGTCTGGGGGGTGGGGCTCAATCTACTGTCTCCCTTCCTCGATTTAACATCTGATTCGTCCTCACTACCACTACGGGCTTAAGAGCTCATGAATTTAAAGTGAATATTTAATAGGCTGTGATATGTATATATAACCAATATAAATGTCAATATAATATACATATTACTGAGAAGTTATCATCAGTGAATGATTTTAAGATTTTAATGATAAATATCTATTGTACGTAGTTACTTTAACATCTTTGTATATAAAATTTCAGATTAAAACAAAGTTTTTGCATATTCTTGTGTGTATATATATGGTTCAGCCACAGAACCAGAAGAACATGTCTCCTTCTTCTTATAATATTATTGTGGTTTTGTTTTTGTTACTGAGAGATCTTGGTACATAGTATATATATATAAAACCATTTTCCATTGTAATTCAAGGTTGTGTATCGCTGAAAGTCTAACACACAACAGAGAATGGTGATATACATAGAAAAATTGGTACCAGATGATTATTTGTAGCGGGTTCCTGAATATTTGTCCCACAAGAGACACTTTTTTGTTGAAACTATCAGGTTTTGATGTACTTTCATGTGAACTCTTGCTCTTAAGATGGTAAGAGATTGCATCTGGTATTGCATGTAATTAAATGGTGATACTTTTATTTGCTCTGTTTCCTATATCAGGAAAATACAGTATATGCTCAGTAGAGGGGCAAAGTTTTTAGTAGTGTCGTGGGAATTTTCTCTAAACACTTAAACACGCAGGAAGAGATTCTGCATTCAAATAGTATGCTCCGTGAAGTTGCCCCTCCTACAGACAGCACAAACAATGAAACCCACGTGATTCGTTAGTGCTATGTTTGTGCCATTGAACGTAACTTCTGTGCTGCTTTCGTTCCCAAGATATAGCGCCTTGTTTTTTCGGAGTCGTGATGTCACTCAGCCCCCTTCAACGTCTTTGGGGAACCGGAACGGTCTCAATCGTTAGTGCTGTGTTTGTGCCGTTGAAAGTAACTTCCCTGCTACTTTCTTTCACGAGATATAGCGCCTTCTTTTTGGGAGGTTGTGACGTCACTCAGCCCCCCTACAACGTCTTAGGAGGACCGGACCGGTCTCATTCATTAGTGCTGGGATAGTGCCGGTTTGTGCCGTTGAAAGTAGCGTTTTTGCTGCTTTCGTTCCCGAGATATAGCGCCTTGTTTTTCCATTGATCACGTGACCATGCACAGTGACTTTGATCTCGAGTAAATCCGTCAACTGAGTTAAAGCACTCTGTTACCAGCGCGAGAGTAACAATTCTATAACTTTGTTCCTCTGTTTGCCCAGGTACGGGGGGCGGTGGTGGATTTTGCATTTAATATCATTATCTTCTATGTGTTTGTGTGAACAGGAAAATTAAATTTGTCTCCAATATCATACCCGGATTAGAAGAGTTTCAAGTGTAGCCTTAAAAAGCGACATTAGCAAACAATTGTATGTTCTTACAAAGAGGCTTTAACGAACACATCTTAATACCTCGTAGCGGTGACCTTTTTTAAAAATCATAAGAAGTAATCAGTTTCGCATTGTCTCCTTCTTAAATAAACAGGCATCAAGGGACATGTGAAGATTCGACCTGTCTGTCGAGCCACGTATTTAAAAAGACTTGAATTTGCAACATTCTGAACCATTGTTGCTCTCTTTTATGCAAAGCCAAAGTGAAAAGGAACCAGGACTTCAGGACTTTTTTTTTAAAGGGGCACTATGTACAAAGTTTACACAGTTCATAACACAACCGAGAAACAAGAGTCTATCATCTCACACATGAACACCGTGGCAATACTGGAAATTGTTTTTATTTTCACAGAACAGAAGTGAACATATATCTAGGTTCTTTGGAAAAACTGGCATTATCCACGTGTTTGTATTTACAGGGGTCTTATGCACAAACATGAAACGATTAGCTCAGTCCTTTTATCTGTATTTTTGGTCAGTCCTTGGTGTAGAAAACAGCATGAGGGCACACCTTGAGCTCTGAAGACACAGATATGACTGCCTTTGTTAGATCGCCAGATTTCTCCCAGGTGAAGTCGTGTCTTTTGCAATATGCAATGTAATGACCCAGGACAGGTGGGCAGAATGCAGTGACACCTCTTAATTTGAAGGTCCCATTTAATTCCAGGTTATGTGGAAAATCTGAAAGTTGACTCTCAAATATATTTTGAGACTGGACAGTGTTTTCTTCACGACTCAGCCAATCTCCCACATCACAGTCAATGACAGGATGTTGCCCAGTTGACAAGCGGTGCTCTACAGTACCATTACACAACATGTGTTCTGATAAAGCTGGGTCACAAACTTGCATTTCTATCAGAGTGTTCTGCACATCTGTAATTTGAACAAGTGTTAACAACACTTTTGCTATGATTTCTGAAATATTACATTCAGCTCTCACTTATTGTAGCTCTGACTCTGTTTTAATTGCACCTAAGATGTCCCTCAAAATTTTAGCTCTTAGAACATAAACATCTTTGTGCACACCTTTCTGTGCCAAATGTTTCACCAGTTGTAGATGCTATCTACAGCCTGATTAACATAGCTGCTATAAGACCTGCTATCGCAATAGGCCCTGCACAGGCACTGACATCAAAGGCACTAGTGTTCAGTACACTCAAAGTGTCTCCACTCACCTTTACTGGGGGCAGGTCTCTGCTGCTTCAGTTCCTCATCAGAGCCACTACAGCCTACAGGAACCGAACAATCTATGTTGTAACCACTCAGAACAAGGCACAAGATAAAAAGATGGTTTCCGTTTTTTAGGTAGTGCTGGATGTCTCTGCCTCACAGGTGGTAGCACTGACAACGGCCCTCTCACACTGCTGGGAAACACTATGAACACCCATTGATATTCTCATACCTCCTATGTGTGCTAGGTGCTTCATAAGGAACCTGTCATCTCGCATTGGCAGTGTCATGCTTCAGCACTGATTGTATTAGGTTTTTGAAATCCGCCTCCTCATTGGCTGAACTTGCAGTAATGTTCACACTTTTGAAAAGTGGAACCATTAAGCCTATCCAGAGTGGGAGATAGCAAGCAAGCCTCGTGAGATGAGGAACAATCTCCGGTAGGAAATGCAGGTTATGTCTATCACCACTGTCCACAGCAAGCAACCTGTATTCTTCACAGATTTCTGTTACCCAGTCTTCCAATGCTGTCGGGCATGCATCAAGGGTACAACTTGGCTCTTGGTCCCCAGCTACACCTATTTTTTCTAGAACTTCATCAGAAGGAAAAGCATCGTATCCTTCTGCTATTTTTTTGTGTGTGAGGTTTTAAGTGTGATTTTATCTGTTATGCATGTATACATTTATTCTTTGTTACCTTTGCAGTCCTGCAGCACTTGGGTATATTCTTTTGTCAGGTTATGTCTGGCAGCACAGCCTGAATGTTAGTACTGTTAAGTTCCTACCCTCCTAACAGTGCCCGTAGGTGATGAATCCTGGAATGAAGGGCAAATATGTAGAATGAGTACTTTGGTGCAACAACATACATTGTTTAAAATACAAAAAAACAAATCCTGTCCTCACATCGACTTTCGTAACCAAACAATGTGTAAAATGTTTAACAATGTCAGAATAACAATGAACAATGCAGAGCTTTAATCCAGTACATTTCCTTGGTCTCTTAAGTGTGGTAACAGTGTAACACACCAAATGATGCAATTTTATACCAACTCTGTACTTCCTTAATATACTCTGTTATGTGAGGGTATAACTTAATAAAGCTCACAAAACTAATTTTATCCTGTTCTATGCTCTGTGAAGGCAGACCTTAGTCTATTGTCAAATGGTTAACTCTATTACATTTACTACAATAGTGGAATCACCAGTTTCGTGCCTGCTGCTTCTGGGACATGATACAAACAACGTAAACCGTGCAAACATTCCCAAAGATGCTCAGAACTTCAAAGAGGCAGGTACTTCAATGTACATTATAAACCCCTCTCCTCCTCTACAGGTAATGGAACAATAGAAAGTCAACAGGTCCTTAATAAGCTACTGCATGCAGTAGGTCTGATATCTACTTTTCATACACAATTAAGAATTAACAATCAAAAATCACAAATATGTAGTGCAGTACGTGGAATCTGACCGCTCAAGGTTTAAAAAAAATCAAGCAATTGATGAGTAGTTTAAATCCCCAGAAAGAAATAAGGATGAATGCAAAACACTGTATATTGCTTGGAACTGAAGTCTCAAACAACAAATCGTGGCGAGCTTTACACTTCTCTTTTGTTAGCTCCATGATGTCACCTTTTAATCTTAGTGTTCATGTGATGGCCGAATCCCTAGCTAGACCCATGGCCCGGGTATTATAGGAAATGTTTAATGCAAAGTATAGAGAAGTCCGATTAACACTCAAAAATGTAACAAAAAATGAATTTCACCAAACCTGGCTTAAACTGTGCTTCTTCCCAATTTTTACGTGATTTATAATAATATCCTTTCAGTTACATAGTGCTTCTCTGGAAACCCCAGTGAAAGCGCTCTACAGGTAATGGGGACTTCCCTCCACCGCGTAAATGAAAATAACTAAGTTTTTTACATTGTTATGGATTACAGTTTAAGTGCACATCAAAAAGTCTCTGTATATGTAGATAGAAATTGATAAATTAATATTTTGTAGACCTGCCTACTCACGTTAACTGCAATACCAAGGCCCATCACCACTTCTTTCATTTATGATATGTTTTTAAAGCATTGCATTCACCACTTAATCATTTCTGCTTTCACATCAGCAATTTCTAACATGTCAGAGATTTTTTGGGGTTCAGTTCTCCTTGTAACACTTACAGAAACAAAACATTATAATTTAAATTCAGAAGTGTGACAAATCCTTTCAAGTTTCACTTGCATGTGTAGAAATATCATGATAACGGCAAATGCAGCTTACTAATTTTTGTAGTATTCCCCACGAAATAAAACAAGTTTCTCAAATATCTTTACTTTAAAATAAATTCATGAACGTCAACGTAGCATCATAATTACAGTATAGCATTTCTAGTTTGTAAAGTAACTTACGATTTGGAAGAAGAGGTCTTCGCCAGAGATGCAGATAATAAATCAAACATCAACTGCAAAGGCTGGGGTCAGCTGATCAAGAGATCACAATTGAAAGATCTGGTGGTCGTGAACTTGCGGTTTTGTATGGTGCCGACGGCACAGAGTGACGTCACGGCCAGAAAAAGAAGGCGCTATATTAAAATGTAAAACATCCACCCCCACCCGACCAGACAGAGTCGGAAAACAAATTGCATTCATTGTTTTCATCACATCCAGTAATTTAAGTACTGAGTGTGTTGGTACCTGTAAACGTCCTTGTAGTCATATCTGTGTATTCAGAGGTCAAGGTGTGCCCTCATGCTGTATTCTACACCAAGGACTGACCAGAAACACAGATAAAAGAACTGTGAGCTAATCGTTTCATGTTTGCGCATAAGACCCCTGTAAATACAAACACATGGATAATGCCAATTTTCAGAGAACCTAGATATATGTTTACTTCTGTTCTGTGAAAATAAAACTATTTTCCAATATTGCCACGGTGTTCATGTGTGAGATGATAGACTCTTGTTTCTCGGTTGTGTTATGAACTGTGTAAACTTTGTACATAGTGCCCCTTTAAAAAAAAGGTCCTGAAGTCCTGGTTCCTTTTCACTTTGGCTTTGCATAAAAAAGAGCAACAATGGTTCAGAAAGTTGCAAATTCAAGTCTTTTTAAATACGTGGCTCGACAGACAGGTTGAATTTTCACACGTCCCTTGATGCCTGTTTATCTAAGAAGGAGACAATGCGAAACTGATTACTTCTTCAGATTTTTAAAAAAGGTCACCGCTATGAGGTATTAAGACTTGTTTGTTAAAGCCTCTTTGTAAGAATATACAATTTTGCTAATGTTTGCTTTTTAAGTCTACACCCGCAACTCTTCTAATTGGGGTATGATATTGGAGACAAATTATATTTTCTTGTTCACACAAACGCATAGAGGATAATGATATTAAATGTAAAATCCACCACTGCCCCCCGTACCTGGGCAAACAGAGGAACGAAGTTGCAGAATTGTTACTCTCGCGCTGGTAACAGAGTGCTTGAACTTGGCAGACGGGGTTACTTGAGGTCCAAGTCACCGTGCATGGTCACGTGATCATCAGAAAAACAAGGCGCTATATCTCGGGAATGAAAGCAGCACAAACGCTACTTTCAACGGCACAAACACAGCACTAACGATTGAGACCGGTCTGGTTCCCCTACAACGTTGTAGGGGGGCTGAGTGACGTCACCCCCTGAAAAAGAAGATGTTATATCTAAGGAACGAAAGTAGCTGGGAAGTTACTTTCAATGGCACAAACCGGCACAAAAGCAGCACTAACGAATGAGACCAGTCTGGTTCCGCTACGATCTTGTAGGGGGGCTGAGAGATGTCATGACCCCAAAAAAACAAGGCTCTATATCTCGGAATTGAAAGCAGCACAAATGCTACTTTTAACGCCACAAACGTAACACTAACGAATGAGGTGAGTTTAATCATTTGTGCTGCTTGTAGAGGGGCCAACTTCACGGAGCCAATTAACCCCACTCTCTCAGTGCAGTGTTAATGTACTGTAGCGTTTGGTCAGTGTGTCTGTATGAACCCCCTCTCTCTCAGTGCAGTGTTCATGTACTGGAGTGTCCAGTCAGTGTGTCTGTATGAACCCCTCTCTCTCGTTCAGTGCAGTGTTAATGTACTGCAGTGTCCAGTCGGTGTGTCTGTATGAACCTTTCTCTCTCAGTGCAGTGTTAATGTACTGGAGTGTCCAGTCGGTGTGTCTGTATTAACCCCTCTCTCTCTCTTTCAGTGCAGTGTTCATGTACTGCAGTGTCCAGTCTGTGTGTCTGTATTAACCCCTCTCTCTCGTTCAGTGCAGTGTTAATGTTCCGGAGTGTCCAGTCAGTGTGTCTGTATTTACCTCTCTCTCTCAGTGCAGTGTTAATGTACTGGAGTGTCCAGTCAATGTGTCTGCATGAACCCCTCTCTTTCCCAGTGCAGTGTTAATGTAAATGTATATTATTATTATTTCTGTAGTCTTACTTTTTACATGGTAGTTAGGTTTCTGACAAAGCTTGTATATCTAAAATCACATAATATTAGAAACCCCCTTAAACCCTCTTATTCCTCTATGCTTAAACAACCCAAATTGATTGCGAGTATACTAGACGTGTGTTTGTGTAGCTTAAAGCTTACAGCTTTAGCTTGAAGCATTTTTTTAGATCACATGGCCTCAGCTATCATTACTATGCTAATGATACTCATATATACATACATACCAAACCTTATGCTGATGTGGCTGTCTCTATTCTAATTGCATCTCTGACATAAGAACTTGGATGACTCAAAATGTCCTTCATGTTAACTGTGACAAGACTGAAACCATGCTTATTGGCACCACCCATCAACTTTATAAAACCCGTAAGAAACCCTATCTGTAGATGGTCTTGTACTTGAGCTTCAGTCTAAACTGAAAAACTTGGGGATGATATTTGACGTTCGACCCACATGTGTAGAATGTTGTCAAAACATTTTCATTCACTTCAGAAATATTCCTCGACTACGCCCTATGTTATCACTAACTGTGGCTGAAAAGTGTTGTCTAATCTTGAATTGATTATTGTAACCCTCTACTCTCTGGGGTTTCTAAATCACCATTGAAGAAACTCCAGTATGTCCACAATTCGGCAGCCAGAATCCTAACCAGGTCTAGTGCAAGTGTTCACATTACTCTTATCCTGGAGTCCTTGCACTGGCTTTCTGTCAAGTTTCCTGTCGACTTAACAGTCCTCCTGCTCACCTATAAGGCTCTCCATGGCTCGGTACCTGTCTGAGTTATCACCCTACTCCCCACCTCACAACCTTCGCTCTTCTAATTCTGCTCTCCTTACTGTCCCCCAAGCCCGTCTACATTGTATAGGTGACATGGCCTTCACCTGTTATCCCCCCAAGCTGTGGAACTCTCTCCCTAAGGATATCGGCGAGTCACCTTCTCTAAACTCCTTCAAATCCAGACTCAAAACCTTCTTCTTCAGAAGAGCCTTTATTTAACTGTTCTTTACCCCTCTGCTCCTACTGTACTTAGTACCACCATCTACCATCTCCTCTAACTGTGTATTCTCATCGTGCTTAAATTGTGTATTTTTTGTTGTTGTCATTCTATAAAACGCTTTGAGAAGCCACCTTTAAAGGTGCTATATAAAATAGTTTTTTTATTATTATTATAAAGGTCTTGTTTTCTTGTCCTGTGTTTACAGGCTCAGAGGCCAGTACTCTCTCTGAAGCTGGGGAAAGGGCTCCTCTTGAACAGCAGCACAGTGAGGAGGAGTGGGGCTCCAGTCTGATGCAGGAGACAGTGCTCACTGCAGCACAAGAGAAAGAGAAACTCAGGGAGCAGCACACCAAGAGCAGACAGAGTGTCAAGGATCTGGACTCTGTGCCCACGATGAAGACAGACCCTGAGAGTGAGACTCCTGGGCTCTTAGTATGTGATGATTTTACAGAGATGAATAATCTGGACTTGAACAATATTACACAAGGTTGTAATGAACTGGGCTGTGTCTCTGTACAAGAGCACAGTGAAGAACTGGGTGTCTTTAATCTTACAGAGCAGGACATGGAGCCCCAGTTGATTGACTGTGCAGAGCAGCAGACTGATGTACCTGGTGAAGAGAACAGTGTTGAGATACAGCACCGAGAGAAGAGTCAGTACAGGGAGGAGCAACAGCAGCTCCTACAGGGCTTGATAATAATTAGGCCTTGTTCTGTTCAAGTGGAGAGACTGTCATTGCACAGTCTCAAACAATCATATGATCCCTTAGCATCTGATGACTTTACACACGGGTTTAATAATCTGGTTACTGAAAAAATCGTTGAACGTTTTAATGAACTGGAGAGTGTGTCTGTTCTTGGGCAAAGAGAGGAACAACTGAATGAACTGGATGGTTTAAGTCTCAGAGAGCTGGAGATGGAGTCCCAGATGATTCACACTGCTGAGCAGCACACTGAGGGATGTAATGAAGAAAACAAATCTCAGTTTCAGCACACAGAGCAAGACCATTCCATGGAGCATTTGCAGAATAAGAGACCCCAGCACGATCAGAGGATGAGGAAGAATCACTCAAGGCCTTGCTCAGATGGAGTGGACAAACTGTCATTATGGCACAGGGAGGAGCAGGGTTTCTGTCATTCTAGCACCCTACCAGCACCTTCACACAGGAGAGAGACCTTTCAGCTGCAGTCAGTGTGGGAAGAGTTTTAGTGTAAAAAGCCACTTACAATTACACCAGCGCATTCACACAGGAGAGAGACCTTTTAGCTGCAGTCAGTGTGGGAAGAGTTTTAGTAAGTCAAGTCACTTAACAAGGCATCAGCGCATTCACACAGGAGAGAGACCTTTCAGCTGTAGTCAGTGTGGAAAGAGTTTTAGTCAGTCACACATCTTAAAACGACATCACCGCATTCACACAGGAGAGAGGCCATTCAGCTGCAGTCAGTGTGGGACAAGTTTTAGTCGGTCAGGTGACTTAAAAACCCACCAGCACATTCACACAGGAGAGAGACCTTTCAGCTGCAGTCAGTGTGGGAAGAGTTTTAGTCGGTCAGGTGACTTAAAAACCCACCAGCACATTCACACAGGAGAGAGACCATTCAGCTGCAGTCAGTGTGGGAAGAGTTTTAGTAAGTCAAGTCACTTAAAAACCCACCTGCGCATTCACACAGGAGAGAGACCGTTCAGCTGCAGTCAGTGTGGGAAGAGCTTTAGTCGGAAAAACCACTTACAATCACACCAGCGGATTCACACGGGAGAGAGACCATTCAGCTGCAGTCTGTGTGGGAAGAGTTTTAGTCAGTCAAGTAGCTTAATATCCCACCAGCGCAATCACACAGGAGAGAGACCGTTCATCTGCAGTCAGTGTGGGAAGAGTTTTAGTCAGTCAAGTAGCTTAATATCCCACCAGCGCATTCACACAGGAGAGAGACCATTCAGCTGCAGTCAGTGTGGGAAGAGTTTTAGTCAGTCAAGTAGCTTAATAACCCACCAGCGCATTCACACAGGAGAGAGACCATTGTAACGGCAAGGTTTATTAAAATACAGGAATTAAGTTTGCTGCTCGCTTGCCAGTCTCTCTCCCTCACCTCCAGTGGTGCTTGATACAGAGAGGTCATTCCATTTGGTTCACATTTAAGGTGTTTTTGTAGCTGATAGTGTCCTGATAAGGAACAACTCCCAAAGCTGAGACACATCAGCCATCCTAATGAATGGTCATCTCTGGTGCCTCACTGTCTGGGAGATTCCAAGGGAGAGTCTCATCCCAAGTGGTTTACAACCCCAAGGTCAGAGTTCATGGCTACTCATCCTCACACGGGGCACCAATAAATGTAGGCAACCATTGAGCGACCGTAGTTCTCCAGGTAAAACTCCAGGTCCTCCTGGACATCCTCAGCTCAGACAGTCACGTAACTGCCAGTGTGTCCCAGTGCCAGGACTTTTCCTTGTTCTAAGAGTTGAGAACGGAGGTTGCCAGCGTGTAACCAAAGGATCCACCCAAGGTTAGCCCAGCAGCAAGCCTCGTGAACCCACCGCGAACGCTCACCTGATCAACGAGTGAACTACAGTCGGAACTGTGGACAGCTGTATATCAGTATTCAGAACTTGCGCTACATCGGGAACGAACCGGTCTTCTTCCTGTCTAAAGATTGTGACTTTTCTGTGTGCAAACTGCTAGTTTCAGCCAACACTAACTAGCCGGTCTTCAGAGAGCATCAGCAGCGCACCGCACCGCAGCAGAAATCTCTCCCTCCTTCTCCTTCTCTCAGGTCGAACCAGCACTGCCTTGCACCGGGCCACAGAGCGCCGATTGGACACGGCAACAGCCGTGTCTGCGGGAGATCTGAATCCTACCTCTAACCATATATGTATAATAGTCCTCTAAAGTTAACCGGAACTCCAACCATATATGTATAATAGTCCTCTAAGTTTATCCGTATACTAGAACTCCAACCATTTATGTATAATGAACATCTAATCACAGACGTATAACGATAGACGTATATTAGAATTTTAGTACTGTAATCCTTATATTTTAAAAGACAATTTTGCAGTTTTACACCTTGCACATTCAGTGGTTAACACATAGGTATCTATAAGCTCAATTCTGTGGATATGTTAACTTGATCAAAGTAAAAATGTAATGTAAAAACATTTTAAAAATCAACAAGCAATACCTTGACAAGACTGTGAACACACTTTCTCTGACATCACTGCCGCCTACTCTCCGAAGTTGGTTTATCTGGAAATAATATTATATTAGAAATAATGTTAGAAGCTACTAGATCTTCATTAATTAACTAATGAGACATACCCATTTACACATTCAGTGGAACAAACACATTTTCACATATTAACTGCTTTTTTGCAGTATTTTCTCAGTCTATAAATACAAAGTGTCCATTTTTCAAAGTAAAAAAAAAATTGTATGAATTTTTAGAACATGAAAACACTTTATTTTGCCATTAAAGGATAAGCAAGATTAAACATTAAAAACAGTAAGATCCATCAGGATTGCGAGCAACTCAAACTCGGTCTCCCGGACAGTTGGCTGGAGAAGCTCTGTCCACAAGACGGGGCAGCAGGCCCGGCTTGGCCGGAGCTGTGGGTGAGACGTGCCCAGATCCGAGCTGGCATGGATCTGGGCACGTCTGAGGCTGCCTTTCCTGCCCCAGAGATGCGAACAGCTGGACTTCTTCATCCGTCACAACTGTGTTTTCCCCAAGATGGTGCTGCAGTGCTTCCATGCTGGGGAGGACTTCTTCTGCCTGGTGTGCGTGCAGTGGACGGAGGGGCTGCTGCACCTCTTTGTCAGTTGTGATGGATTGAAGGATTTGAGGGTGTATTTGACAGACCTGCTGGATGGCCTGTTTCGCTCTGTTCGAGGAGCTGTTCTTGACGGGGTACCCTGGAAACAGCTGTTCCTCTTTGGATACCGCGGGTCTGAGGAGGGGGTTAATGCCATTTTAGCAAACCTCCTCCACAGCCTAGCGAGGGCAGTTGTCTGGGAGAGGGGGAACCTGGTGATGTACAATAGCCTGAAGCCAGACCTTATCAGGCTGTACATCGCCAGGGTGAAGGACTGCTTCTCTCTCAGCCTGGCCTACTGCAGGGCTGAGAGGCGGATGGCCGACTTTCGCAGGATCTTCTTTAAAAATAACATCTTTGTGGAACTGCGAGAAAAAGACCTGTACTTCAGGCTCTGAGGTGGGGGTGTCTCCTAATAGAGAAAGATAAGATCAGAATATATTTTATGTTTGTGGTTTAGGGTTGTTATATTTATTTTGTTTTCTTGTGCCTTAATTAGCTTATTTTTTTCTTGAACTATGTTTTCTATACAGATTTGATTGGTTTTGTAATTGTCAATTTCTTATTTTCTTTTTGTTTTTAAACCATTTAAATACTTTATTGCATTATTGATAAATGAAAGATAAAAAGGCGTTGCATTTAGGTTGCAGTTTCCCCTGGCGACATTTGTTCAAATCTCACTTCCGACAAAGAGCCTCTCTCGTTAGAATAGAAACGACAGAACTTCTAAGTAGAAAACATTTTCACATCTCACATTTCATGTGTTTAATGTTAAGTGTCTTAGTGGTTGCCTCGGTGAATGATGGGTCTTCTCCCTTGCAGGGTGACGTTAAACTTCTTCAGAGGAGTCTCCCACGTACAGCTTTTCTTCATCAAGAGCCGAAGCAACAGAGACAGACTTCAAACTCAAATGAATTACTCCTTGAGTGTTAATGACAGTCTTTAAAAAGATGAGAGCAGGCGAAACCGTCTTTGGAAATGAGCAAATTTAGTTCGTACAGTGCTGAGTACCCCCATTTGTTGCGCGGGAGACCCGGGTACGTTTCTGTGACAGGGCGCTGGTTTAATTTTTTTAATTGTTTGAATCAAATCTGAATGGCCAAGTGGTTAAGGTGTTGGACTTTAAATCCAATGGACAAATGTTAATGTGGGTTTAAACCCCCCTCCAGGTAGACTCTTATAAATATTCTGAAGTGATAGAATAGTTTGAAGATTTACACTCTATTTAAATGTCAATTTATTAAATTTCAGTTCTCCCCGGGATAACTGAACTCTCACAATCTCATACTGAAGGCTTTACATGCAGTAGCTGTGTTGCAGTTTCTAATAAAGATGGAATTAAACTGTTTGTTTTGTGTGTCCCTGATCCACTTCTTGATCCAAATGAAATGTTTAATATGATCCCTCGAGAAAAAAAAGTCCTTGAGTCATTTTCCACCTGGAATGATTGATGCCCCATCAAACCTTTTGTAATATCCCTGGAAGTTTATAAAGTAGAATCCTGGTTCGTGGCTTAAATTCAAGGTAAACAAGACTAAGGAAATGAGCTGGAAACTTGTCCATTATATAAATGAACAGCACTTGAAAGCAAACGATGGGTCTGGTTTCCTTTCTCTCCAACATGAAATAGCAATCATTACAAATAGCACCAGCTTATGTCCAATAGGGTTAGTCATTTTAATTAACATGAATATACTGTAAGGTCCTGGTACATGGGAGTGGATTTCATCCACAATTAAAAAAGGGCAAATTATATTTACAGGCTTCAGACACTTTTTAATACAATTGTGACCCAAAACTCCCTAACTTTCAGGTTTCCTTGAACCTGTGATAAAAAAGGGGTCTGAAACTTCCATTCTGTTATGTAACTGTCTCTAAAGTCGGACGTGGTGTTTCACGGATGTGCAGTGTGCCTTTTCTCTTGTCGTGTTCAAGATGATTCGCTCCTGACTGCATGTTCTGTACTGCTCTGTTATTTAGTTCAGATTACCTATGTGGTGTACAGATAAAACTCAACGGCCTGGTGTATTTTCCTGGTTCAGCACCAACAGAACCAGAAAACACATCAGGTGACTTTGACAGGATTTGAACATACAACCTTCTGAAGGGGAGTCAGAGACATTACCATTGTGCCACAAGGTCACTCCTGCTGAGTGATTTTAATTCCCCCAAGGAGAAAAATCCGCATCCCTGAATTTTTTTTTATTCTCTCCTGTGAGGAGCAGCGCTCTTCCGAAGGGGTTCTCTTCTTCCCAGATCACAGATTATTCTTCCTGCACATCTCTTACACATAGACCAGACACACCATCTCCACTAACATCTTCACTATATCTATAGATCTGACCCGCTACAGCCCCGATATTCCTGGACAGGATATTTACCACCAGCCTCATGAAATTTCCTTACGAGGATATGGACATAAGAATATTTGTGTTTGGTTAAAAAAATGGTGTAAATGGCTGTGAAAACATTCACAGTGTATTTTATACACTAAGTGTTTTCGTAACTGTAAGATGTTTCGTGAAAATGTTACTGGCATGCCAAAATCGTTTTCAAACTTCAAGCTAACTTCACCGCGGTGTAGGGCAATTGGTCAGTGTGTGGCGCTTATACAGCAGTGTACTGGAGAGGTTGTGAGTTTGATCATCACCTGGAGCAGTCTCCGTTATCAGCTGCAGAAACTTAATGTTGAATTTAAGTTGGTTCTTGTATTACTTTTTCCGCTCGATGGAGCTGTATTAATGCAGGCACACCTGCTTCCACGTCAAGTTATTTTATCGTTGCTCACAAACCAACACACTGCAGACATCTCTGATATTATCACTGCTTTTGGGCCACATGTTCCTGCTGTCAGCCTACCATGATCATACACCTATAGAAATATTACTGCTGTAGTATAGGAGCAAACGAACGAAACGAAAGCACACCAAGTTTAAAAAGGTCTTCATGAAATTCCTCGTATTTGAGCCAGCACTAAAATATTTCATTCGGGTTCGCCCAATACATCATGGAAACAGTATTTGCAGGGGAATGCTGTCACACACGAAATCTTATTCGGTTCTGAAGTTTGAGAGGTATATTACAAAACGAGTGGGTGAATAGAAAATGAAACAGTTGTCACTTCGTAGACTTCGTAGAAATCCAAGCAGCATAAAAACCTGTGAATTTTAACAATGTAGAACACTCAAAAATTGCTTTGTGCTGCACCTTTCTGCTGCTGCTTTTATAATTCAGTCTTTCACATTTTAATGCCCATCTTACCGAACATCTTTTCTCAATTACAGAAAGCCCAAATAGTTCTTAAGGCAGAAATCGAAGGCTGTCTAATTTTTCCTTTCTGCTAAAGACAGAGTTTTTGGGAAGCATTTTTCTGTCCATTATGTTCTTGCTAAGCAATTTCTCCGTTTTCCTCTTATTGTTCTTATTTTCCTCTTATCAGGGCTCAATACTGGGCCCCTTGCTCTTCAGCATTTACATGTTCCCACTTGGTCAGCTTTTAAGATCACATGGCCTCAGCTTTCATTTTTACGCTGACGATACTCAAATATACATCCATACCAAACCCGACACTGATGTGGCTGTCTCTATTCTATCTAATTGCATCTCTGACATAAAAAATTTGGATGACTCAAAACTTCCTTCATCTTAACTGTGACAAGACTGAAGTCATGCTTATTGGTACCCCCCATCAACTTCGTAAAGCCAGTCCTGTAACCCTGTCTGTAGATGGCTCTGTACTTGAGCTCCAATCAAAATTGAAAAACCTTGGGGTTATATTCGATTCTGGCTTAACATTCGACCCACATGTACAGCATACTGTCAAAACATCTTTTTTTCACCTTAGAAATATCGCAAGACTACGCCCTATGCTATCATTAACTGTGGCTGAAAAGCTGATCAACATATTTGTATTCTCTCGAATTGACTACTGCAATGCTCTGCTCCCTGGGGTATCTAAATCTACTCTGAACAAGCTGCAGTATGTCCAAAATTCAGCAGCCAGAATCCTGACCAGATCTAGTGCAAGTGTTCACATTACTCCTATCCTGGAGTCCTTGCACTGGCTTCTGGTCAAATTCCGCGTAGACTTTAAAATCCTCATGCTCACCTACAAGGCTTTACTTGGCTTGGCACCTCAATACCTGTCTGAACTTTTATCGCCCTACTCCCCACCTCGCAACCTCCGCTCTTCAAATTCTGCCCTCCTTACTGTCCCCCAAGCCCGTCTACATTGTATGGGCGACAGGGCCTTCTCCTGCTATGCCCCCAAGCTCTGGAACTCCTTGCCCAAGGATATTAGAGAGTCACCTTCTCTAAACTCCTTCAAATCCAGACTCAAAACCCTCCTTTTCAGAAAAGCCTTTACTTAACTGGTTCCATTCTTCACCCCTCTGCTCTTCTTAATACCATCTTCCACGGTCTCCTCTATTGTTATTGTTGTATTGTTATAATTATAATTGTGTCCTGTCTTGTGAAATTTTCTTATTTATTGTTGTAGTCTTCTTATTTATTGTTATTGTCATCCTGTAAAGCGCTTTGAGAAGCCACCTTTAAAGGCGCTATATAAAATAAAGTTTATTATTATTATTATTATTATTATTGTGATTGTCAGTGGGTACTGGAATAATGCTAGACAGGAAAAGCTTAGCTATTGGGAGTGACCGACGCCTCCGCTCAAAGACCAGAGCACATAAGCAACATGAAAAGACAAGAGTCCTTGTGGCTGGCACCTAAGACCACCCAGCCATCCTGACAAGCAACAGAGGTTGGTGTTTTGAATGCACCCGTTGCTTTGTCAACTCAAAATCAGGGCAGATTATGCTAGAACAACAGAAGGATTATTTACCACTACCGATAATTCTTTTCCTCTTATTACAGAGATTTCTACATTACAAGACAATCGATGACTTAGATAAAGGAATGTCATAGTAAACACAACAGGCAAGGAGAGGGTTCAAACCCGCACTCTTCACTTTACAAGAGCAACATCTTACTGCTTGGACACCACACTCCATGTTATTTCCCATCAAGGCTATCACGTTTTTAAAATAAAAGAAAATAAATCTGTGTGTACAAATTGTAATGAGGGAATAAAACAAATATAATTATTATATGATTGTTTAAATTAATTCTACTGAAAGTTTAATAAATCGCATGGAAGCAACAAAAACAATACCGTGATTCTTAACAAGGAGATTTGGGGCAGCAGTGGGATTCCAGCTCACGCCCATGAAGAGACTGGAGCTTTAATCCAGCCAATTACCAGTTACCATTCATAGCGGCTTTTCAGCACTCATAGTCTGACTCTGTGGTGCTATGACGCTTCAACCTCCTTTTTCAGAGATGCTTCCTCTCACTTGGTGCAATATTCACTTCTTTGGCCCTCTGAATACAATTCTTCTGCGGAACAGGCTCAAGATTCTGCTTATAGTGCTCGTGTAGATATTTTATTTTTACAGGAAGACGCATTTCGAAACCTCTCCTGTTTTGGAAAAGTTTGAACAGCATATTTTATACAACGCACAAACAGTATTCTAATTGCAGACTGCAGATCTGTGCAGCAATCAGACTAGATTTCACTGTGATTCTGAAATATTTTTAGCAAAGATATATAGGTTTCCTTGAACCTTTAATGGAAAACAACCTTGCTTCCAATCTCTGATGTCATTGTTAACCTGTTAGTACCAGTGACATATTTAGCCAATGTCCGCCTGGAATTTCCCCCCCTTAAACATTTGTTATATCTCTGCAGCAGAACATAGCAGGAGCCTGGTTCAGGTCTTAAAATTGAAGCTAACCCCCTTGGCTTTAAGTTTCTTATATTTCTTAATGTGTCCACTCAGCAGACAAACATGAATAAAACCCAAAAAAACAGCTGGCGAACATTTTTTTTGGTCTTCAGAGGTCAGATTTTTCAACTATATGCATGTCAAGGGCCTGGGAATGATTTGAAAACCTTGTTCTAGGTGGCTACTAGCTTGGATAAAAATTTGGGACAAATTGATCAATTAGAAAAAATTCTACATCATGTTTTGTGAAGACTGGACCTGGAATGAAATTTCACGCCTATAATAAAAAAAATCATAAAAATATTGAAAATAATAAGAATTAAAACCATTGCAATTGCTATAAAAACCTTAAGACACTGCTAGAGAGCCTTTATCTGCTGTTATGCAATGAAAAAAAACCTAAAAAAAACTAAAACATAGTTGCCTTCTGGTGTGAAAAAAAGGAGCACTGATAAGAAACTGATAAAAAACTGATTGATTATCCCTTCTGAGTCAATGATTGACAGCTAAAAATGCAGCCTGAAGCTTCTAGAGGAAGTCTCACCTCCTAAGGGCTCTGAATGGCTGAAAATACAAAGAATGACAGCGGTTTTTACCAATCAAATCGCCTTATTTCTGGCACTCGTTCCTCAAACATTTACTATGTAATCAGTAACGTTTACTAGTCTCTAGCTCTTGAGATAAAATAGTCTGGGTTATTTTGGATATATATCATGCTCCAGAATAAGGTAAAAATGGGATATATATATATATATTTGCTGGTTTTTGCTTTTGCGGTTTTGTTGGTAAAAATGTATGATATTGACATGCTGTGCTTGACGGGTTGCCGTGTGTTTTTATTGGGATTCTGCTAGTTAATTAATTTATTGGTTTATTGCATAATAGTGTCATGTCAGTGGAAACAAACTTTATAGTTTTGTTGTGGTGATATTTGAGAATACATGCATGTGAAAAAATTTGTGGAGCGGTTTCAAACAAACGTTGTTTATCTCGCGTTTATCTTAAAAATAAAAAGTGTCATCTGGGGAGACAAGAGTGGTCCTCGGTGACCGCGATCCGGACTAAGTTAACAAGTGTGTAATTTAAAAAAAATAAAACAAGTTAAAAATAAATGCTAAATGGGTTTAACATTCAGGAATGTAATTGGTCAGATGCTTACGATAAGTGATGCTGGTGTTTCGTGTGATTTAGCGAATTCAAAAAAATATTCATTTTAAAAACGGCAAGAGCTCGTATGAAAAAAAAGTTCGTAAGTATCTTTGTTACAACAGCCGCGCCAGAACTATTCAGAAGCTGTACATCAGAAAAGTACCTGAACTTGACTGGTTTATATTCAGTTATGTGCATTGGGAACGAAAGGGAAACTTAGATGGATTTTATTAGGGTTTTAGGAATCAGAAAATCTATTTTTACACGTTTATGCCTACGAGCAGAAATAACTTTCTGCTTTCAGCACTTTTTTTGTTTCTGCTTGTAACCTCAAACAGAGAAACCCAGTACTGACTCACAGAAACACCCCGGAGTTTCTGTGTTTCTGGGATTTAAGAGGGATGTACAGTATGCAGCAGTGTTACGAGTCTGGAAGGAGGAGACGTGCATTCCGCACGGGGAGCGTAGAGCAATGAGCCGCACCTGCTGCGCGCTGAGTCCTGTCCTATATAACCACTGAGCACGGACACAGAGCCTCCAGCCAGTGTTGGAGATTTATGATTTCAATGTTTTTTTTTTCCTTTTGAGCAGAAGCTGGGTTTCTTCCTCTAGTTAAAGTTATTGGAGTTGTGGTTACTGTGCTAGACTGTCGGGAATAGCGCTTTTATTTATTTTTTTTGTCAAGCAGTCTGCTGTATACTGTACGTGAAATAAAGATAAGAGTGCTTTCTTGATATTTCACAAGAGTATACATAATTTTTGAGCTGTTTTAAAAAAATGAACTGGAAGAAAAGCAATAGGGCTGGAGTTTATAGACTGTGATGCAAATACGAGAGTAGGAGAGGAGGGGACTAGTTCAGGAGCACAACCGGCCCTCTCCTGCCCATTCTCCCACCAGGGTCTGTTGTAACCCAGTGTGAAATTCAGCTCCTTGCAGTTCAGCTTTCGATCACTCAGCTGCTTTGCCCTGGGAATATAGGGCAAATAAACAAGATAGCAACCAGACTAGAGGGAGAGTTTTCATTCCTAAGGGATGACTTGTTTTACAACAGCAGACAACTTAAAGAAACAAAAACCTCTGTTCTGCTGCTCCAGGTTGGTTCCACTGGGAACAAGTGTGGCCAGGAGCTCATGAACAGTAATTAGGGGTTGTTTCCACAAGGGGGGCTGGAGTAAGTTAGATGTCAAGGGCAATAAAACTCATTAGACCTAATTGACCAGTTAAAGTGAGTTGTTCTGCTTTCTGCACAGAAACCAGTGCTCTCTTCTCAATGTGTGGGTGAGTCTGTCAGTGATATAACAGCTAGGCAGGACTGCCACTGTGGTCTATTTCATCACCTGTGACCCCATCTTCCAAACACAACAGTCCAATCTAGCATAGAGTGTCCCGGACTGCTCCGTCAGTGACAGTGGGAGGTTTATCTTGTCTCTTGTTCCGCCAGAATGTAACAAATAGTGACCCCTTAATGGAGGAAACTTTAGCTTTTGTAGGTAATTATACCACTTGACAATGTTACAGGTGTTGGGGGGGGGGGGGAACCCCTAGTGATCCCACAGTCTCACATAGACAATGGCCAGTCTACAAAAACCTCCAGTCAACACAGCCCTGACCCCTGTTATGTCACCCAGGTCTTCTCTGTGAGACAATGATTATTTAGGAAAATTGTAAGGAATGCATTCCAAAGCAGTCAATGGAAGTATGGAATTAAAATAGTCAAGTCTTGATAAATAGAGTATATTATCTATTTATTATACCTTTACATTGTGACAAAAACAAATTTCAAGTCCATCATGAGCACACACAGCATATTGAAAACAGGTCTCTGCACTGCAAAGGAATCTGTTCACTTATAAAAACTTTAGCTAATAAACCTGAAATGTCATTTCTTTTACTGCTTGTTCTTTAAGGTACTAACTCATTGACATTATGTACATTAAAATAAGACTATTCACAAAGAAAAAGCATTTATCACAAATGTATCATGCCAAATAAACTCTAGTAATCAAGAGCAATTAAGAAAAGGAAACAAAACCATCTTTTGAGGATGCCAGATAGAAATGTAAACACACTCACACGTGGGGCCAATCTTACCAGAAATCAATTAACCCACCAATAATCTTGGACTGATGTCTGAAAACCAGAGCAAACAGTACAATATTGAGGTACTAAAGCTATTAGTAGAACAGATCTAGCTTCTCAACATAATACTTATGTCTGAACTTCATTGAATAGTGACACTTCAATCTTTCATATTCAATATTTTTCACAAAATCAACAGCTGAGAACAGACCGCCATGTACCTTTATCCAGTGGTTTTCAGAGCAGAGACATCCGTGTGGGCAAGAGTTCTTTCCCTGAGGTCCACTGCACGTCAGCTAGCCACGTTCTGGCTGGTTCGTGTGTACTCCTGGGAACGTCGCCTGTAATGAATATTGGAGACTTTGTACAAATTAATAATGTGAGCATATTAATATGATTTGTGTTGAAGCCAAACAGAGAATCACTGTTAAAACTTGAATTCAACCTCCAGTGTCTGCTTTTGAAGTGCTGATCATCACCCATCTTCTGGCTTCCAGATGCAGGTGTTAATGGATATTTCTTGTCTTCTTTTTTTTCCCCCCATATGCTCTTCTCTGTATCATTAAGTACTTCTGGGTCATTTCATGTACCTCGTGGCATCCTGGCTGGTGGTGAATGGCAGGCGGCTGCTATAAAAATAACATGCCTATTAGTATGATGTTGAAGACAAAACCAAAACAATACAACTTTGTTTTGCACTTTAAAATTTATCACAAGCTTGTCATATTTACAGTCATCAACTGATTTAGGCTGCTGTTCCTGTGAAAAAAGTCCTTTGTTTAAGAAAGATTCAATTTAAAATCTTTAGGTTTTAAATATAAACCACTGGCAATATGGTAATCACTTTTAAAACTTTTAAGAAGTTGCAAGATAGCTCTACAACTATGTTGTCCTTAACCTATTCAGAAACTACCACTAATATTGTAAGAAATTGTTCTCTAGACTCTAGATCTTGTGGGCTCTGTTCTCGATGAATTGGAAAGGTGTTGTTCATGAAGTCCAGTACTCTGTCGATCTCTCTCTTACCAAGAAACTACCCATCTAACGCTGCAGGAAACTCCAGTGCCTGGTCTGGGAATGCTGTGCTATTCAGATTCTGTCAATAAATTTCAAGAATGGTTCACCTTTTTGTTTACACTGTGGCATTTCTTTGCAGTAACAATTGAGTGGGATAGTTATCTGCCTTCTATACTCTCCTGAAAATCATGTATCTTTTTAGCAGTCCCATATCCCTTCCTTATATCCTTGCTGATGAGAATGAGAAATGCTATTTTCAAGACATTAACACGAATATAATTTTTACATTAATTCCAAGGTACAAGAAAATGAATATCTTCAAAATATGCACTTTAATATACTTACTTAGTTTCTTTTTTGGAAATGGTCAGTGAATCAACCACTCCAGAGCTTGTCCTTCACAGAGGAGCTCTTCTCCCCTCAACAATGTCCCTTTTTGTCACAGACAGAATTATGACAGGCTGTTCGTTGATTATAAATGACTTTCTTACAGCCCTTACATTGTCTTTTCTCTTTGATGGATTTATCCATCTTCCGATTTGCCTCCTTATCCAGGAGGCAGGCTCAGTGTTTTTCACGAGCATCAATGCAGTTTTTGTGCAGGTTCATCTGAAAAGAAAAGACATCTCATCTCTCCCTGTGAGCTTCAGCAGTTGTCTTTGTGATGACCTTGCCATTGTTATCACACACCACCTCTCCCTTCTGGAAACACCTGGAAGTCACAAACTTCTTCCCCTTCACAGGATCGTCAGTGATGCTCAGGCCTTCCCAGATTTGATACTTTATCAACTTTTTAATTTGCATGTCATTTGGTGGCAGTCCTGTGTTGGGCTTCCAATTCTCTAGCACTTCGACACTGTTGATACATTGGCTGACCAGTCCATCTTCTTCGTCTCCTTTCACAGCTGCTGACCTGGGCATTACAGCGTAGTTTAGTGAAGTAAAGATGAAACGGCTGATAAAACACAAATAAAATGCAATTAAGGTACATTCCAGATTTTCTTAAATACTGTACATGATTGGAGCTATGCAGGTGGAGGTCTTTTGTTCGGTATTAACATGGATTTTAATTGGCTTCTATGAAAATTGGCCATGGTGTGAGTGAGTCCTGTGATGGACTGGTGTCACATTATGGGTGATACAGTACTTTGCATCCACTGCTTGCCAGGATGGTTCCAGTTCTACCACAACCCTGAATTGAGTGGATGGGTATATCAATGTAGCCATCAACTTGCATGTTCCCCTTCTTCACTAAATGTAAAGGAAGCCAGCTGCTGTTTTAGGTTTTGTGCTCTTTAACAGGAATTATGACCATTTTTGTGCCCACAACACTTTCTTTGCACCCATTTCTCGAACTGTAATAGCGAGAAAATAAAAATGAATACACCAAACTGTAAAAATCCCATATATGTAATTTATTACTTTTGTTGTATGAAAGTATCCTTACTCTCATGTTCTTTACCACCCCTGGGTGCTGCAGGTGCTTCAGGTGGAGAAAGGCCTGCAGGTAATACAGTACAAGAAGCTGCTCAGGCAAGGTGATGTCTTGCCCAGTCTGTGCAACACATCTCTCTTTGCAACCATCAACACCTTCCAGCAATCCTTCGTACTTGGTTCTGGACTCTGCAACTGTCTATATCTGTGGGAGAAATTCGTACTCATCAACTTTTTTTGTATTCAAATTAAAAGTACAACTGAAAGAAGTTTTATAATGAAAATGACCTAATTTTAGTAATCTCTTGGCAACATTCTTACTGTTCTTCTTCTGAATATCCTTTAGGATACTTTGGAAGTTGATGATGAGGTTAGCCAGGCTGGGATCCTCTACTTTCACACTGATATCATTTAGGATGTAGCCCGGAAAATGGTTTATGTTCTTAATATAATTAGCAATGATTTGGTGAGACAGTCCAGTGGTCTTCATTTGGTTACAATAATTGTTGTTTTGGATAGGCCCTTTACAAAGTTTAAGGAAGATGCAGATGGATCCATAAAAACAGGAATCTGGAAACATTTTCTACCTGATAAATGTAGAGTCACTATGTTTATGGCTGAGATTTCACATGGGTGAATTTTAAGCTAAGGAGTAAAAACATGTGCTATGGAAATATCACTGCTCAATTTTAAATGCCTTTAAAAAATAAATACCTCCTGAGAGCAATCTGCCACTCCAAGATCCTTGGTAAGGTCCTGTTTAAACCCAGCCAGGTGAGGAGCATCCAGGGAGTGCGTTCTGTCCAGTCCTGCCTGGGTCACCATCTTCCTGAAAGCCTGCTGATGGCTTTTAAGAACTGGGGGGACAGAAGGAATACAAAATACACATTTAAACATTTTTACTTCTAAGACAAACTAGAATACAAGTATAAAACAAAAGATACATTTGGAAAAAATAGAAAGTTCTCCAGAACTCACATCTTCCCCTTCCTCTTCCACTTCAGTCTCTGGCATCTCTTCCTCCTGGACAGCAGCCTCTTGCTCAGGGCATCTGGACCACTGGTATATCATTTTAACATACCCTTACATAAAGGTAAAGGTTAGAAATGAAACAGAAGAACCCTTATAAATTCTAAATATCTTACCTTGCTGATGTGTCTTCAAGATTCCACATAAAACAGTCCATGGACTCCGCCAGTCTCACATTCTCACCACACATGAGCCCTATGCTCTTGCAATCCCCGACCTGCCGATTCCTCAAGTAATTCAACAAGTCCTTCTTGGCCTGGAGTGAGACCTCACTGATCTCCTCTGCTGAGGCTCATTTCATACACACCCTCTTTAGGTGAAGAGGAAACTGGTCAAATGTCTTCAGGCAGGTCTTGCACACCAGAGGAATCCTCATGGGTCTCTTTTGAAAATAAATAACTTTTGTGTAAAGGAACAAGTCAAGACTGTTTCAGTTTCTTAACCGAGCCTTAATTTTCTCTCCAATAGCTTCACCATATTGTTTATTGTATTTTTATCAGAATTATACCTTGCTCTAAAATAATGACTTTATAAAACAACTTAACTCTTACTTGGTCTTGTTCGCAGTCTTTCCAGTAGAAGTCGTTGTAGAATTTAAAAACTGCTGTGATAATTTGATCTGCCCGAGTGTCCTTCCCTAACCCAGTATTGATAGTTTGTGTACTGTAGGGTCCAAAGGTGGTGTTCTGCAATTTCCTCCCATAATGTTTCTTTGATCAGTTGGAAGCAAGTGTGAAAGCTTCCTCCCAGTGGGGAAGCTCAAGATCCTCTAGTTGTATGACAGATTTTCGTCGTAGTGCTCTTCGAGGATCTGCAGTGTGGTGTGAAGCCAATTTTTGGCATTGCTTACCAGCTTCAGATATGTGAGTTTAGATGGCTTGGCAGGTTTTATGAGTTCCTCGGTCTTCCGTCGTAGGCTGGCGGGTGCTCGGTTCTCCCGTCCAATAAAACTGCTGTGTTTTGTAAATGGTGGACTGTTTGGATCATTTTGTAGATGATCCTGGTTCCTTGGTGGAAGGTATCCTGTCTGACATGTTTGTTGTGTAGGCAGTGTGGAGGGTGACCATACGGTTGCGTGCATTGTCAACTCTGGATTGATCCATACTTACCATTTAAATGCCTAAAGCTTCGTTGACACCGTTAGGTTTCCACTGTTAGGCAGCTTTAACTCTGTAGAATCTGTGGCTCCATAGGAAGACTATCTTGCCTTTCTGTGTGTCGCTATGTTTCTGCCTGGGTCTTCTTCAGGCATTGTTCTGGAACACTGTGTCCATGCTGGCTTGTTTTTATCCTGTTTTGTAAGGGGCAGTGTGTTGTAGTTCCTCCTAGGGGGCTAGTTTGTATCCTATGGTCTGTGTTCCTTCTGTACGTTTCTGTTTGAGTAGGTGCAGTTTCAGTTGGTGAATGGGTTTCTGCTTTCCCTGGTGGGGATTATGCATGGACCATTAACATCTCAATAGGCAATCAGGGTCTTTTGTTTTCCTCCCTAGTAGGACTGTGCAAGCTGTGTGAGTTTCCATAGCTGATTGGTTTCAGTTATTCTTCTGTTTGTTGCGTGTTAGTATGGTGAAGAGTTCCAGTCCCTGTAGGATCTGGCTAGTTAGGAGAGGGGAACAAAGCTCCTTCTCCCAGACTTTATCCGAGAGGGGACCATCTGGGACAAGGAGAGGACTCTCCTTCCAACGACTAAAACCCTCCCGGTTTTTCTGATGTACAGGTCTTGTGTAAAGATAGTATTAAGTCTTTTGATCCACTCCCTTTCCTTTTTCTTTCTTTCTGTCTCTGTCCAGTTGGGGTTGCTTTCCAGTCCCGTGGTTCCTGATGTACCTGTGTTGTGTCAGCTGGGTTCGGATGGAGTTACCCGTTCCCCCCACATAGGTCACCCCGCACTTTTTGCACTGGATGCTGTAGATGGTGTTATTGATGTTTTCTGAGAGTGCCCTTTGCAACTGGAAGATTTCTTTAGTTTCTTTGTTTTGGATAGTTGTTTTCTGTTATGAAATGTTTGGCTCTTGGTGTATATGATCTGTTGTGTACAGGTTTTAGCTTGCTTTGGTCTAATTAATGCTAAAGGTTTTTGTTTTTTTCTGTGTGCAGATATGATTTTGTGCTCCCTCAGTATGTTTGTGTTTTCTAATATCATGGTTTTTGGTTGGTTTTTATGCTGAGTTGAAAATATGATGTGTTGAGGGGTATTTTTCTGTCATCTGGAGTTTTTCTATTTAGAAATGTTTGTGCCACATTTTTGAGGAAACTTTGTGTGTATCTTCTCTGGCATAAAGCTTGGAAGAGTGTTTATTTGGCTTCCTCAAAGTCTTGTTGTTGTGTACAGATTTTGTGGAAGTGTAGGAGTTGTGATTTTACCAGTCCTTTGAAAGTATGTTTTGGGTGGAAGCTATCCTTGTGCAGTAAGCCGTGTGAATGTGTCTTTGAAAAATACCTTGATGTCCAGTTTGTCTGTGTTGTTGAAGGAAGAAACTTTGTATGTGGTGGTGTCTAGGAAGTCTATCAGGCTACCATGCTTGGTGTATTTGAGTTTAATGGACCTGTGGTGTGTGTTGAGGGTGTTAATGATTTCTTGTAAAGCTTGATATGTGCTGCCTATATGTTTATTTTTTATATCTTTGCCCTGTGATGGACTGGTGTCCTTTCCAGGGTGTAGCCTGCCATGTGTCTATTTCTTGCCACATTTTAAAGTGGAGTTATAATCTTACTATTTTTACAGTTTTAAATTGACATTTACAAATGTATATTAAAGCAGCTACCCACCTGAACTAAACTATGTCAGCATGTGTAGTCTGCAAAGGAACAAGTAATAGGTTTATTCCATACTGAAAAGAGAATAGAGAAAACTCAACGTTTCGTCTGTGAAGCCTTCAGGTGTGAGAAAGACAGGGCAGGTTACAAAGATTAAATAGCACAGAAGAACAAAAGCTGGGAGAGGGGAGGAGGCAGGAGCGGCAGAGAGGCCACTCAGGAAGTGCAAAGTGGAGAGAGGTGAAGAAAGGTATGAAGTCAAGACCTGCAAGAGAATAGAGAAGATTACATTAAAATAAGTCAGTCATTGAGAGATCCTGGCCATTTGAGGTGAAAAGAAAAACTATGGGCTTGGAGAAATCTTTAACCTTCCCAGCCCTAATATGTTCTCTGAAGCGTTCTCCTAGACTCCTTTCGGTTTCCCAAATGTAGATAGCTGGGCATTTTTTGCAAGCGATACAGTAAATGAGATACAGGATGTTGTCAGGGTTATCCGGAATTGTCCTGTGATGCCCTGAATGTCGTTAGATATGTATTTGCAAGTGATGCAGCGAGTGCTGTTGCAGGGGAAGGTGCCAAGTGCGAGGGAGCTGTGAACAAGAAGCTTATGTGGTGGTCAGCGATAAGAGATGATTGGGCGGTCGGGAAAAAAGAGTACCGATGGAAGGATCGTCCTGTAAAATGGAGTCATTGTTAATGATGGTCCTGGGGATAAAAATTGGGTTTGGGTGGTAGGAAAGCACCGAGGGAATGCGGTTGTGAGACCAGGAGTTCCAGATTGAGTTGATGAGCCGAGGGCTGTTTTTGGCCTGGGAGTAGAATAAAGTGACACCTTTCGTCAAACTTTTTGACAGGTACCACGCCCCCTTTTTCAGGCAATTGGAGGCCACCATGGGCAGATGTCCTGCCCCCTTTTTGGCTAATGGTGCATCATTACGAGTGGATGTCCCGCCCCCTCCAGAGCCAATGGTGTGTCATTATGAGTGTTGTTGTCCCGCCTTCCACTCCCTGGGCCTCAGGGTCCAAATACCCACCATTGCATCCCCCTCAATTTATAAAGTGTATGAAAGTGTATGAAAGCACGTATTAGCGATGAGGGTTGGAAGGTGATCAAGTCTGCCGTAGGTTTCAGCGCGCTCTATTATAACCCTAAGGAATCGGGGCGTTACGGCGGTGTGTGGGGAGTCTGGTGAGGGCCGCGAGTTCCCGGGGTGTAAGCGGCACCAGCCGCAGCCAGGTGTCAGACTGGTTGACCCTGATAGCATGTCTCAAAAAACATCAAGCGCGCGCGCGCGCACACACACACACACACACACACACACACTGAGTAAAGTGGGCCGCGAGATCCCGGGGTGTGGGCTGTTGCAGCCAGGGTCCGGTGACAGTGTGGTTGACCCTGACAGCAAGTCTCAAAATACAGCAAGGGCGTGTAAACACACACACACACATACACACACAAAGTCTCACGGAAAGAACTCGCAGGACAAATAACATGTGAAATGTGAACCACTTTACTTCATCAGTAGGTTTTCAAACACAGAAACATCAAAGGAAACATCCCAGTATACACTTTTGAACTTTTCACACACGTTACAGACTACTGCTTGCAATCACCAATTAAATGTTGGTGCAGAAAATCAGTTGTAGCTATCACCCCAACATTGTTCAGAAACTCAGCAGCATCTGAAAAAGCATTCATAAGGCCCTTTCCCTCGCCATTTCTATAGCCATGAACACCAAACTGGGCAACTCTGTCTAACAGATCAAATAAATTTGCCTGAGTGATCAGAGGGACGGTGTAACCACAGGTTCTATATAAAATACGTTGTATTTTGGAATACACACCGCTGAATCCGCCAGGCTTCAGTTTCTAATCTGAAAACATCAGAATCACAGTAATTTCACTCATGTTCTTTACATACACATCTATCTCTTTAACAAATTCAAGGACATGAGCATTCTGTTTATTGATTTTAATTTCAAGCTTTGCAGAAAGAAGGGTGTAAAGAACTCTTTGTAAGAATTCTAACGTATATATTCGGAATTCTTCATTCTTTAGACGATGGCTCACCCGTCTCTAAAACACAGCCATGGTTTTACATAGATCTTTTTTTCTCTTGTGTAAAAATAAGTATAATGTTTCTTTTGCAATGCACCAAAAGTCACGTCTAGTATTTTTCCATCTACCTTTTCAAGTAAGGAGCGTACACACCCATATGGCGATCGGTTGTCAATTATGTTTCTCAGCAAGTGTTTTATACTCCGCTCAGTATGATTTGTAATGGTATAGGCACCCAGGCCCCTGGCGATGTACAGAACAGCCGATAAAATTTGGGCTAAACTGAGAGACGTATAAATTTCTAACGCAGCAAACGACACATCTTCGTACCCATCCGCGCACCCGTCAACCAGGCATGTGTGACCCCGTTGACCTGGATGATAAATCAAACAGGCCTCGCATTCATCAATCAGAACCCCCTTTAAACAATGGCTGAAGATGCAACATTCCACCGACTTTACAATCTGATCCATAGCATCAGGCTCATTAGAGCCATCATTAGCTAAACTAAGTTGAACATCATCATTATTAACATTTTGGCGAATACATATGCACAGACACGAAACATTCAAGCTCGATGGTAGTTAGAAGATTGATGCGTCGACCTCTTCGTTATTCTATTAAAGGAAAAAAGAAAAGGAAGGCTTAACAAAATAAATAGGCATGCTTTTTACCTAAACTATTTACCATTTTAATGCCTCTTTTGTGTTAGAGTTTTTCGTTTCCTCCAAACTGCCGCGGTTTAATATTGACTACTTGTAGCGACTCTTTATCATCAGTCGTTGACGGTTCACCAACACCAGATTCCCCGTAAGTGCTCACATGACAGCCACTGTCACACACCACTGAGTGCGGGGTCAGCTTTTGCTAAAAAGAAGACGAAGTGTTGAAAATGATATACGCTAAGCGCAGATTGAAACAACAATTCCATTATCAGAAAAAATATTTTAGCAACTTACCTCTTCAGTTTGCATAGCAGAGGAATCCGATGATTCACTACTCAAAGAAGCCATCTTCGCAGCAGTCAATATCGGGGCCTGACAGCTAAGGTGTCACACTTCAAAACCAGCAAGTCGGCTCATTTAAGCATAAACTCCAAATCCGTAACCATGCCTACATAGCTCAAGACAGTTTTCAAATGGTTGTGATGTTTTAGAATGCCCCACCATATCCCCCTGCCCCAAAATCACACGTGTTTTATCGAGAGCGAAAAGTAATCACGTTGAATTAAAATACGTAAGCTTAATTTTATTGAGAAATTCTCAACAGCTTTACAAAAGTTTGAAATACTTTTCCACATACCGTGAATGTAAAGTCTTTAAACCTTAAAAATATTCACATGCAACCCAAACCTCAAATGATGTGTGTTTGCCTAGAAAAGAAATTACATTGAATCAAAAAATGTAACTTATTTTATTTTTTGAGAAGAGCATTGTGGGGCTGGTCTTTATATTTTAGTGGATAGGTCATAAAAGTGTTAAAATAATTGAATAAGACACATTTAGCAGTGATAACTTTTAAGCACAAGCAAAAAATTGATATTTATAATGCTTATAGATTTTAACAATATAACGGACTTTACTAAAATGTTTACTTTTAAAATAAATCCTCACCCAGGCATCTGCCGTTAAAGGTTATGGGATGTAGACCCACGGTATCCAAAGAGGAACAGCTCTTTCCAGGGCACCCCGTCAAGAACAGCTCCTCGGACAGCGCGAAACAGGCCATCCAGCAGATCCGTCAAGCACGCCCTCAAATCCTTCAATCCATCACAACTGAAAAAAAAGAGGTGCAGCAGCCCCTCCGTCCACTTCCTGCACACAGGGCAGAGGGAGTCCTCCTCAGCATGGAAGCGCTGCAGTACCATCTTGGTGAAAACGCAGTTGTGACGGATGAATTCCAGCTGCTTGCATCTCTAGGGCAGGAAAGGCAGCCTCAGACATAACCAGATTCATGTCGGCTCGAGGTGGCAGAAGATCTTACCACAGAACTCCTCAGAGATTGGCACACTGAACCGTTTCGCCACCATCAGCCTGTAGAATATACTGGTGGTGCACTCCAGGAGGTCCACCCCACGGTCCCCCCATTTCACCCTCAGCTCCGGCCAGGCCGGGCCTGCTGCCCCGTCTTGTGGACGGAGCTTCTCCAGCCAACTGTCCGGGAGACCGAGTTTGAGCTGCTCATAATCCTGATGGATCTTACTGACAGGCAGCTTGTTGTCGACTTCTCGGACAGCGTCGACAATAGCCTGGGTGGGCAGAAAACTGTCCTTTACTTCATAAAGAAGATCCTTGACCTTGGATATGCCAGCCTCGTAGAGCCGCCTGTTCCATCGAGACCCCAGCAGGGGGTTGAGGAACAGAGGCTGCTCCAGAAGCTGGGCCCGGGTCTCCGGCGTGTAGGAGACATGCTGGGACATGAACTCCCCCCACGCCAGCAGGACCTCCCTGTAAAAGGGGGGCAGATGTTTTACCAGCCCCGGAGTCAGCCTCATCAGGAGGGTCTCCTGCCCCAAGCCCCCACAAGTCATCGAGGTAGCGTACCATTAAAAATCTTCCAAATGTCGACATTATCCAGGTCAAGGAATTTCTTCACTACTTTCAGCCTAAAGCTTTTCAGCTTCAGGCCTACATCACACAGCTTCAGCCCACCCCTGGAGATTTCCCCAATGAGGGTGTCATGAGCAACCCGTGGAGGCTTCCCCTCCCACACGAATCCCACCACAAGTTGCCTAATCTCGTTCTCTACCCATTCAGGAAGAGGCATTACAGACACTGGGTACCACAAGAGGCACAGGCACAGTGTGTTAACGAGCAGGACCCTTCCCTTTAGGGTCAGGGACCTGTGTCTCCACTGATTTAGCCTGGCCCTCATCTTAATGAGCTTCTCCTTCCACAGGAGAAGCCCAGTGGCCTGCTCATCAGCGCTAATGTAGACGCCAAGGACCTTCAGGTGACCCGTCTCCACCCTGAAAGGGTAGCCGAGGAGCGGGGCAGGGTCTGCCCTCCCCACTGGCATGACCTCAGACTTCTCCAAGTTTACCTTGGCGCCCGAGGCAGCGCAGGAGGCCTGCACCACCTCCAAAATGGCCGAGATCTCCGCCACCTCTGCCAACGTCAGTGTGGTGTCGTCAGCATATTGGTATATCAACGAGGTGGCGGTGCCCCCAGGCAAGGTGACACCGCACACCCCCTCCTTACTGGGGATCGCCAGACCCAGGGGCTAAGGAGTAGAGCAGAGCTGACAGAGGGCAGCCCTGCTGCACTGACCTGGTCACTGGAAAGAAGCTCGTGAGGGAACCGTTCACCTTGACACAGCTCATGATCCCCTTGTACACGAGCCTCACCCAGGAGATGAAGGCCTCGCCAAAGCCGAAGCTCTTCAAGACCTCAAACAGGAAGGAATGCTCCACACTGTCGAAGGCCATCTCCTGGTCCAGTTTCAGGACGTATCCGCCCTTCGGCTGCTCCCGCTTAAGGTCCACGACATCTCTGATGGAGCACACCGTGTCCGCGATGTCTCTCCCCTTGACGCAGTAGGTCTGCGAAGGCGACAGGATCCTGGGCAGAACCTTCCTGAGCCTGAGGGAGAGAACACGAGTTAGGATCTTATAGTCCGAGTTCAACAGGCTGATCGGGCGAAAGTTTTTCAAAAGGGAGGGATCCCCCTGCTTTTTGTAGACGAGAGATCACCCCCCTTCTCATAGATGGGGTCAGAGCGCCGGTCCTGGCAATCTCCTGGAACACCTCCAGAAGGAGGGGCCCCTGGGACTGCTGAAAGTGTCTGTGGAGCTCGGAGGAGAGCCCGTCCCACCCTGGGCTCTTGTTAGGAGACGAGCCCCGAAGTGCCTCAAGCACTTCCTCCAAGTTCAGCGCATTGTCACAGAGCTCACGATCGCTCTGTGACAGGCGGGTACTCACCCACCCCTTCGGACCAGAACAAGGCGCTATAAAAAGAAAACACCTCATTCCTAATGGCCTCGGGGGCAGAGAGCCGCACACCGTCTTCTCCCACCAGCTCCTCGATGCACCGCGACACGGAGGGCCTCTCCTGCTCCAGGCCGAAGAAGAACCTCGTGCTCTTCTCGCCCTTGGCAAGATACTGGGCTCTGCTGCGCACCCTGGCTCCTCTCCACTCCTCCTCCAGGGCTTGCAGCTCACCCCTCAGCTCCAGCAAGAGTTCGCAGCCCCCGCCGTGATCTGCCAGGAGCCCGAGCTCTGAGGCGATCCGAGCCCGAAGCTCTCTCTCCCGCCTGGCCTTCTCCCGCCCCTGGGACAGGCCATACGAGATACTGAACTCTTTGATGCCGTACTTGAGATTATCCCACCTGACCAGCTTTTCTGACCTTATTAAAGCACCAGAGGCCGGGGCCCCGGTCCTCCTATGCCCCTGCTAGAGAGAAGTGAAGCACAGCATGGTCGCTCAGGGTCGTGAACACATAGTGCATCCGGCTCAGGCACGGGAAGAGACTCATGTGCCCCTGCAACAGGTCGATCCGGCTCTGTCTCAAGACACCTTTGACGACCTGCCGTCTAGAAAAGTCCCTCCGCGCACCATAAGCCTGACGCCACGCATCCACGAACCAGTGAGCTTCCGCACTGCGCTCCAGGAAGCTGCGAGCAGCGCTGCTCTTAAAGGTCATCCCAACCGCGACATCGAGCGCACTCAGTGCACAGTTAAAATCTCCGACGACCAGCCCTGGCTGCTGAAAGCAGCTCGCCTCCAGCTGCTTGAAGAAGGCGAGCCGCTCAGCTTCCCCATTGTGGGCGTAGATGTTGCTCAGCAGCACGGACTGTCCAGGAAACCCAAGACAGACCTGCAGGAGCCGGCCCTCCGTGTCGCGGTGCAGGAGCCTTACGCTCTCGTACACTCCCCTCCTCACCAGCACAGCCACCCCCCTCCTGCACAGGCTGGAGGCGTTGCTGTAAAACAGCTCCCAGTCCCACTGTGCTCGCACCTTCCGGACACACTCCTCGTCCCAGAAGGTCTCCTGGAGGCAGACAACATCCGTCTGCCCCAGCAGAGCTAACACTGCCCCCAGCTTTGCTCAGTCCCTCAGCCCGTTGGCGTTTAAAGAGGCGAAAGTTGCCATCACGCATATTAGAGTGAAATTAATTCTCCGTCCCGCGCGACAGCCCTTTCTGCCACATTCTCATTGCCAACACTTGCCGCTTCCTCCCCACCTCCTGTCTCCGCCACCGCAGAGACATCAGGGATGAGTCTGCGGACAACTCTTGAACTGGGCTTCAGGTTGGGCTGAGGCCTGACGTGGTGCCACTGGATCCCAGCCTTCGAGGGCCCAGGCGGTTGTACCCCGGCTTGCCCACTCCCCTCCCCCTCCTCCCTGTCCTCCCTCTCCACCCCATCCATCTCCACCACCTCCCCTTCCCCCTCCATCTTCATGCCCTGTAATACCCCTCCTCCATCCCTGCCCCATCCATCTCCAGACACCCATCCTCCATTCCTACTTCCACCACTTCCCCTACCTCTCCTCCCACGACCATATCCAACTCCCCTTCCTCAGTCTCTGCCAACGGTGCCTGACCGAGTATTGAAGAGGCTCCCTCACCTGGCAGGCCGGTGTCTTGTGGCCGCTGCAGGGCAACCGGGCGCTTCCCCTCAGGCTCCTCTGGGTCCTCGGGCGTCTTTTCGTCTGGGCCTATGTCCACCTTGCCAGGGTCTTTTCGCCGTTGCCGCTGCCGCTTGGTCACACGCCTCGCAGCAGCGCCTTTGCTGACCCCAGCAGGCTTCTCATGCCTGGACCCAGAAGAGGGCCTTGCTGGCTCACTGGTAAGCTGGGGAACCGCTGACGGTGATGGTGGTGGTGGTGGTGGTGCCGTCGCCTCCTCCCTCTGCCTCTCTCCCTGCACAGGCTGGGGTGTCAAAAGCCCACTGGTACGCTGAGGGGCCGCCTCTGGTGGTGGTGGTGTCCGTAGGATCTCAGCTGCACCACGCTGCACCGCCGCATGTTGTGGAGCAACCTCCCTCTGCTTCTCTTGCGGCACAGAGGTGCCACAGAGGGACGCAGCAGGATTGTTAGGGCAACGGGGCGCCTCTGCTGGTGGAGATGCTGGCTGGTCCCTGGCTCCTTTCTGCTGCGCTGTACCCAGGATTGGAGGGGCCTCCTCTGCCTCTCCCCCATCACCGGCTGGGGCGTTGCTGGCTCACTGGGGTCCTGGGGCGCCGCTGCTGGCAACTCTCCATGCTCAGCTGCAGCGGCCACTCGTAGTCCATCTTCAACCCCCTCAGCGTTGCGGGCAGCTGCTCCTGCGGCGGCTGGATCTTCCGGCTCCGGTTGCAGTTGCAGCTCATGAGCGCATGGAGTCAGTCCGGGCACTTGGCAGCGGTGCAGCACGGTGGCCTGGCTGTCTGCACTCATAGCAGAGGAACTCAGGGCAGTCCTTGGCGATGTGCCTTTGTTGCTGGTCGTGGAGGACCCTGAAGTACTGCTCCCCTTCTGCCGTGGCGAAGCGGGTGCTGTATGGCAACGAGGCTACATGCTCGGGAAAGCGAATCCGAACAAACCTCGTGCCATCAGCAATGGTGGTCCCGGGGTAGTGGCGCATCCTGATGTCCGAAATCACTCTCACCCCCCAGCTACTCAGCTTCTCCTTGATAGTCTCGTCTGAGATATATGCCGGGAGGTGGAGGAAGGACACCACTACCTCCTTCCGCTCCAGCCAGCGGCAGTAGCAGGGTGTGCCCTGCACATCCAGCCCCACAGCCACCGCGTCCGCATGTTCTTTTGAGTCCAGAGTCAGTTCAAACTCTTTTGGTGTTCGGGGGTGGCAGGCAAAAAGAGAGCCCTCCCCACAGACGCCGTGCACAGCTGCGATAATAGCACCCGCAGACGGTTTCTCCACGCCACGGTTTCTCCACACCGCTCACATCCACCACAACAGTATGCGCCCTTGCAAAAACCCGCCGGGGGAGTCGGTCCGAATTCCTCATCCTTCTCTTTCCTACACCACTCTCCTCCTCCACTACAATAACATTCTCTGCCTCCATGTTTTTTCCTTCCATTAAAACACAAACAGGACTCAGAAAGCAACAAAAAAGCAACAAAAAAAAACAAAAAAAACAGAGCTAGGCTGAAGGGGAGGGCTTCAAAAATCAACCAAAAACACCAAAAAACCACAAAAATCAAAGTCTTACTTAAGACAAATCCTCTGTTCCTCTTCTTCTTCTCCTTCTTATAGAGAGGACAGCTCCGTCACCTCTTTTACGACGCTGCTTTTTTCCCTTGCGTTTTTCTCTTCTTCCCACGTTCTCTCTCTTCACTGCCTTCGTCCCCGCTCTATTTCACTTCAGCCTTTCACTCTTGCCTCCTTCCAATGAGGACGGAGCTGCGGGAGAAAGGGCGCTATAGAGGATCGCTGTGGAGAGCTGCTGCTGTGCTTTGACATCTGAGCTCTGTGGAAAACGATCTCAATACAATTCTGAAAAACGCGACTCCCAGAACGCCAGCCGAACAAGTCTCCACAGCCGAAGCACTGTGTCTCTTTTCAGCTGGCGATAAACCTTTCCTCGATCCCTTGCGGACTTGTAAAACTGTTCATGATCAGAATAAAAAAACGCTCACGCTAATACACAAGTACCCGTGTCTCGCCAAAGCTGACAAACAGACGGACAAGCCACACTGCACGTGTGAACAGGGGAATGAGCGAGCGGGGATAGGGCGCCTCCTGCGCTTAAAAGCTTACAGCACCTGGTATTCCCAGGCGGTCTCCCATCCAAGTACTAACCAGGCCCATCCCTGTTTAGCTTCCGAGATCAGACAAGATCAGGCGTGCTCAAGGGGGTGTGGCCGTAAGCAAGAGCAAGGCTCGCTGGCACCCTTCTTATAGAGAGGACAGCTCCGTCACCTCATTTACGACACTGCTTTTTTTCCCTTGCGTTTTTCTCTTCTTCCCACGTCCTCTCTCTTCACTGCCTTCGTCCCCGCTCTATTTCACTTCAGCCTTTCACTCTTGCTTCCTTCCAATGAGGACGGAGCTGCGGGAGAAAGGGCGCTATAGAGGATCGCTGTGGAGAGCTGCTGCTGTGCTTTGACATCTGAGCTCTGTGGAAAACGATCTCAATACAATTCTGAAAAACGCGACTCCCCGAACGCCAGCCGAACAAGTCTTGAAGTGGAAATCTAATAAGTAAATTGATTCTTAAAATGTAGAGAGCTTTGCAAAAAAATATATTGGGGCTTTTAGATAATATATTTCAAGGATGTAATTGCTGTGCTACAGTACGTGCAGAATTTTAGAAAACAGTGCGTCAACAAAGTACACTGTTTAGGTTACTTTAGAAGAGAATGTACCAAAACAATATATGCTGTCTGGGTCGTTAGAATTAGCTGAAAGTAACTGATAAGCTTTGAATAACATATCTAGTGCTTCTTCTTTCGCTTTTTGATGTAATCTGTTTTCTCTTAGGGAAAGGGGAAGTTTTAGAAGGGACAAAGCGCTGAGCTTTTTTACAGCGCAACGTCTAATAAAAACCCTGTACTGCTTGTAACAAATTGATATATATAGTATATAATAAAACTATATAATATAGTTTATGGTGGTGTATCGTGGTTGTAGAGGTTTGATGGGTTTACTGTGACAATTATTAATTGTAGCAGTAATCACGAGGTTGTTCGCTGTGGCTTTTAGAAAATCAATCGTCAGATCAACTAACAACGCACACACACGGGTTCAATACACGAGATACATTTATTCATATAAATTGTGCACCAAACATATACTAGTCTGCCTGGATACGAGCGGCAGACCTTACTGTGAGGGTTATCAATATACAAGGTATATAATCTCGAAGAGATGCCAACACAAAGAGATACACAACAGAGAATATATGTCAATATATATCGTTCGTTTACCAAATCGCTAATCAGTGTTATTACCCACTGTTACTCTAAACTCGGAAGTAAATACATTACTCATGAATTAAATTGATAACAACTTGTGTTGAGGTACAATTGAATTCTCGAGACACAATGTAGAACATGGGGTTTACTTATCCACTGTGTATGGATTTGGAATCTCCCGGCACGAACACCAAGTCACTCTTTTGCCTGGGAAGAAGCTGGTTCGTTCCTGGTCCAGCGCTGCTTCTGAATAAGCTATTCAGGTTGTCGACGAGGGTCCAACTGTAGGCTGCCGTTGATCAAGCGGAGCATTCACGTTGGTAGAATTCTGAGTACGTACGGGATCCTCGGCCTTGCGCTTAGAACAAAGTCCAAGTCCCTTTGCAGACAACAGCAGTTGTCACATGATTGTCTCTGAGGATGCGCGAAAATGGCCAAGGAGAGCCCCGATCTGAGCTTGCGCTCCCTTTTTGACCAAGACACAGATGTGTGCTGATTGGTTGAGAGTTTGGCGGGAATTGGAGACCCACGTGGTATTACCACGCCCTGCCAGTCCCTGATTGGTTGATCAAGGTGAGATATGAGTCACTTACTCTTGACACTTAGGAATGCAGTCCAGATGTCCATTTGGCACTCCCTAGACAGATAGGCGCCAATGGATGACCATTGATCATGATAGCCAGGCTTAGCTAAGTGCATCCCCATCTGGGAGCTGTCCCTTATCAAAAGAAAACATCTTAAATCAGCCTGCATGAATACTTTCTCTGTGGCTGCACCACAAAGATGGAGGGTGAGATGGGGCCTCATTTAGGACAGAATACCACCGCCTAATTCTGTCTTATTAACAAGCATTGCCGCTACAACGGCATCTCTCCTGTCAAACTTCCTCATGACGTGTTTGACAGGATCTGGGCCGTGGTGAACAGTGGGAAAGACGCCCTGTGGAGAGTGAGGAACATGGGGCTGTTCAAAGGCATCGAGGTCCCAGTCAAGGCAGCAGGTAGCCTGGCCCTGTTCATCACCCAAGAGAACTATTACCTCAGAGATCTGTGGAGAGAAAGGAGGGAGGAAGCAGAAAATCTGTGGGAAATAGAGAGCATAGGTCAATATCTCAAGAAACTGTGAAAAACATTATCATGTTTAAGTAAAGAATGTGATTTACACGAGAAAAAAAGAAATTGTTGCTATGTAACTGGTACCGTGTCAAAATGTAATGAGATGTGATCATATATACTGTTTTAAGTATGTATATTAATGTAAAGCTTTCTAATTTGTGATGTCCTGTATTTTTTTGTGAAAAGAAAATAAAGTTCTTAAAAAATCGATTCACCCAGGGCGAGGCTCGGCCATTGCACTCTGGCTGTGCTGACCCCTGCGAATTCCCCAAATGTGGGAATCTCGACTGCATAATTTCTGGTAGTGGGGGACTGCGTTCGCGCTCTCCCCTGATGTGCTTGGTCCAATATCGGATACGGAAGAGTTACGACACCACGAGCTGCGATAGGATCCCAGTTCGAAAGCCACTGCTGGGTCCCGGTTTCTTTTAGTTAGAGGTCCGGAGAAGCATTTCAAGCTGGTTACACTACTCCTTCCGGACATTCATTCCCTTTTCAAAGTCAGTCGTTTTGCTGTAGTCTGCATTATTAAAGCCAATTTATTTGGCCATGGGGGCCTCGGTACTGTATGCTAATTCTCAAGACAGTTTCACCCGTTTTCTGATTGCTAGGTTCTGTACCAGTGCAGACATGTCAAACAGTGAATGGCTGTACCTCTATTGTATCTGTGCTCAATGAATGAAATCAGTAATAAATTAATATATGTATAGTTATACGAAAAACAAGTGGTTTATCGACTCATCTTCATTTGCAGATTTAGAGGCAGCTTCGATATTCGTTTTACAAACTGTTTTTTTTTTCATATGGGTCACACACATGCCATAGCAACAAAACATCTCTAGAGATGAGGCTATAGATCACCTTTCCATCCTCCAGGTTTTCCTCCAAAAGCCTAAGGCACCAACGGTGACCCCTGCTGGCCGAGAGAGCAAAAGCTTGCAGCACCTGGTATTCCCAGGAAGTCTCCCATCCAAGTACTAACCAGGCCCAACCCTGCTTAGCGTCTAAGATCAGACGAGATCGGCCACATTCAGGGAGGTGTGGCCGCAAGCGAAAGCCATGGCGCCTAACTCGCTACTTGAAGCTGTGTATGGCTGGGGCTCTGTGCCACCCAAGCGGGACTGAAGGATCGTTCGTGTGCAACTCTTTGGAAAGGAGCCTCTTTCCAAATCGCATTGCATACCTGGATGTTGGCGAATGTGCTCCCTTGTGTTGGCTTGTCCCGCACTGGAGGAGAACAAACAAACTGCACGGAGGAGCACAAGGCAAGTCTTCACAAGACAAAAACCTTCAGTGCACAGCACTCTGAAAAAATTTCTGGGCTGTCGCGTGTTTATTTCAGCACATAAAGCGCACCAGTCCAACACGTCGGCCGGGCGCGCGGCGCCTCCACCCTCTTGTGGCCTTGCCGCATCAGAGCAAGAGGCTCCTTCTCGCTGCCTTTCCGCTGTGTTGCAGAGCCCTGAGAGGGAACCTGGAGCGCACACTTTGTGGGGGGCGGGGGACCGCGTTCGCGCTCTGCCCCCGGTCTCTTGCGCGAGTACTAAATTTCACAGCGCCAGCCAGCGGCCAGGAGACAAGTACAATATCGCGGGACAGGGGGGCCTCGTCATTGATTGTTACATAAGAGACGGGGATTAGGAGGAGACCCCGACTGATTGGTAAAGGGGAACACTAACACCAGAGTGACACCCGCGGCGTCTCTTTTTGAGAGACGCCCTGGGATTTCTTAATGGCCAAGGAGGGTCGGGACCTCGGTTTTATGCCTCCCCCGAAGGACGGCGCCTGTTTGTGCAGCAGAGTGTCGCCATCAGGATGCTGGGGCATAAGAAAGCCACACAGACCGCAGGGTGAGCACTCCCTACTGGTCCCAGTCACACCTCTTGCAGGAGCAGCAGCAACCTGAGCTTTTCCAGGGGGAATCTCCCATCCAGGTGCCGGCTAGGCTCACACCTGCCGGGCTGCCATGGGTGAGCCCAGTCGAGAGTCGCAGGGTGAGATCTAGTCACCGGGGAGAAACGATACAAGCGAAGGATTACTCGGCTCCCAGCACTTGAGAAGACCGACAAATGACTCGTTCCCGCAGGAGCTGAATGTACCTGCATGTGTCGTGTTGTCTTCTTCCCCCGCCCCGCTGTGTTTGCTGTATTGTCTTTGAAGCCGGCCCCCGAGACGAGACGGGCTGTTCCTGTGCCCCAATTAACACTTTACAGGTGCCATTTCCCGGCATTGTGGCCATTGTCGGTGGTCACACGCGATAAGATAAGGTGGAGGAGAGCGGGGCATGCCCAGCACCAGACATTCAAGGAGGGGGCTGTGCGAGGTGAAGTGAGGTGCGACACACCGGAGCCCCGACGCTGCTAATGCGGAGCACTTGTTGAACTGGCATTGAAAGGACGTGTGCACACGGAGCGAGCCTTCCCTGCGGCGGAGCGTGGAAACTTTCTCCCCGCGCTGCAGGAGTTGTGTGCGCTGCAGCGGTGCCGAGAGAACAGCACAAAAGGCAGCAGGCTCTGGAGAGCGGGTAAGAGACGGAGCCTTGTTGGCAGGCGAGCAGGCCCGTTTTTTGGAAATTGCTGAAAAGGCTCCGGTGTTTGTTCGGTGTGTGGCAGGTGCACGACACGAGCTTGCGTAGCGATCTGCCGGTCTGGTGTTATGCAAATGAGGCCGAATTGCATCCCGGGACATGCTGCGAATGCGCAATGGCGACTGCAGATGTGTAGGAAACGGCGCGCTCGTTTTCTCGTTTTGCCCACCCTTTTGAGTGTTAGTGTGGCGTGTGAGTGTGCGAAAGAGTGGGCCCAGCAGGAGGCGGTGGTGTGCGGGGCGAGGAGCTGGCATAGGCTGCGCGATTTGTGCTGTGATTTGTGCCCCTGTCGGCTCAACATCGGAGTCGACAGGGGGTACCTTCACTACCCCAGGATAGGCCACAAGGAGAACACGTGTGACATTGTCAGATGACACAACTGTAACAAAGAGGGGCACCTGGCAAAAACCTGCCGGGCAGCCAAAAAGTGCAATGGATGCTGCGCCGAGGGACACCTCCTTCACTAATGCAAGGTAAGCAAACCTTCATCTGCGCAGGTGGTGGAAGCCGGCCGGCAGAAACCGGTCTCAAGACAAAGGGAGAGAGGTGAGAACAAAGAACCAGCACCTCCCCCGCAGAGAACCGAAACTGCCGAGGCCACACCCCCAGCTGCACCAGTGCCACAAGATGGCCGCCAGGACAACGGACAAAATGGCTGACCGGAGGAAGGGCCCTGGATAAAATCCCAGCAAGAAGGGAAAGAGGATCCACTTTCAGAAGGACAAAAGAAAAGAGTGGTAAGGGAGAATCATTTCCTCGTCCTAGAGGAAACGGAACTTTCTTCCCCCGAGGCCCAGGAACAACCGGAGGAGGCAGCCCAGGAAATGAAAACCCTCCCCCCTGAGGCCCAAAGATGACAGGAAGTGACAGCCCAGTAAACGGAACCCCCCTCCCCCGAGTCCCACGGACAACAGGAGGAGGCAGCCCAGGAAGAGGTTACCCCCTCCCCCGAGGCCCAGGGGCAACAGGAAGAGGCAGCCCAGGAAGTCGGAACCCCCTCCCCTGAGGCCCAGGAACAACAGGAAGAAGCAGCCCAGGAAGTGGAGCCCCCCTCCCCCAAGGCCCAGGAGCAAATGGAGGTCCCCAAAACTCCTGGAGAAAGGGAAGAAAAAAGCCTTCCCGAAGCGGTGGCGGAGAGTATCCTCGAGGAAGACGAGGATTACTTTGAAGCTGCCCTGGAGCCGGGACTGATGGTAGGGCTGGACCTGTCCAGCATGTTTACCTTTCAGTCCCCAGCAAGACCTGGAGGGAGCCCAGCATATTCCCCCCAGGACCCAAACGAGAGGAGTTACATCTAGGCTAAACAGTGCGCAGATGTAGACTCCCAAGTTTTCCACTGTAAGCACAAAGAGAGGAGGTTCAACTTTCACTTGTTTAATCATGACTGTGAAACTTATCTTTCTAACAACTAACGTGAGAGGGCTAAGAGACCCGGTGAAAAGACGGCGAGTCTTTCATGATCTGGCCTCAAAGTCTTTCTCAGTTTGTTTCTTACAGGAGGTCCACCTGAAGGATGAACGCGACAAGCTGACATTCACCAGGGAATGGACGAAGGGAGAATCATGCTGGAGCGTAGGAGGGGTCCACACTTCCGGAGTGGGAATCCTCCTCGGACGACTTCAAGGCACTGTTCCGTAAAGACTACGCGAGCTGGGTCGATCCGAGAGACGGCTACAGCTCCATGGTGGAATGGTGGGAGTCGGTGAAGGACAGGACCCGAACCCTGGTGCAGATGTACTGCAGACGGAATGCGGCCAGGAAGAGGAAGGAAGCTGCATGACTCCAGAGACAACTAGAGGAGGAGTACAGCTCGGCTAACGGGGGAGGAGCCTTCAATTCAGCCCGGGTACGGGACCTGAAGGAGAGGCTCCGCAAACTCAATCAGGTCCGAGGAGCCCAGAAAAAGAGGTTGATCCACGGCCTGAGACGGGGAGATGGAGAGGAACTGCTGGGCGAGAGCGACAAGGTAGAAGCGGCCACCGCTTTCTACATGGAGCTCTTTTCAGAAAAGCAGACGGAGGTGGAGGCAGGCGATGCTTTTCTGGAGGAGCTGAAGGCACGAGTACCGGAGGAGCTGAAGGCGGCGCTCTTGTCCATGGAGAATGGCAAGGTGCCGGGGCCGGACGGACTCCCCAAGGAATTCTACACCTGCTTCTGGGACACACTGGCGGCAGATCTGGTGGAAGTGGCGCAGGAGATCTTCTGCCGGGGGAAACTCGGAGACACCATGAGGGAGGGCATCATCTCCCTGCTCTTCAAGAGCCCTTAGCAGAGATGGTGAGATGGGACCCTGTCATCGACGGCCTGGAGATACCGGGAGGCGCGGGGGAAACCCTGAAGATCTCCCAGTACGCCGACGACACAACGCTGTTCCTGAGGTCGGACAGGGGGTTGAGGAGGGCCCTGCAGGTCATGGAGCAATACTCCAGAGCCTCGGGGTCGAAACTCAACCACCGAAAGAGCAAACTGAAGTTCTTCGGGCCCTGGAAGCACAGGACGACGGCGCCGGAGGGTCTCGAGCTCTGCACGGCTTCGGCTTCGTCTGGGGCGGCAAGTACGAGTACATCACGAGAAACTGGATGTGTCAACCGGTCGAGGAAGGGGGTCGAGATGTCCCACATTTTCCCCTGAAACTCAACTGCATCTTCTACTGCAACCTCTGTCGGGCGCTCGGGAGCCCATCGGCCCTCAGGAGGAGGACGAAGCGCCTAGTCGCCAAATGGGGTTTCCCCACAGCGAGGGAGCGCTGGAAAGGACTTTGGGCCCTATACAGGGATTAAAGGACAATAGCGAGTGGTAGGTTTGGAGGGACTCTCTTAATTGCGCAAATCCGCCCCCACTTGCAAAGATTGATAACGGACAATCAATCGCCGTTGTTTTTTATTACATGGAGTGTTAATATGTGTGAGATGTTCCTTTTGAGATGTTTTTTTTTGCGGAATAAAGTATATTTTGTAGAACAAAAAAAATCTTATGACAAGGTTTACAAGTTATCTGTTGAACTACATTCTAATAGGTATGGTCACAGTCCAGGTCATTTGTTTACGTTTTTGTTTCTGGAGCAACTGTTAGATGAAATGTGCTAATATGTAACCTAACTCCAGTGTGAATAACTAGAAGAGGGGAGCAGCTCCATTCCAGACCAAGGGAGCTTTGAGATTGGCTGGGCCAGATCTCTCATTTGCATATCTGATTTGGAAATACAACACTAAACCCCCTTCTTGCATGGATTTAACTTGCAACCAAGAGTCCCCTACTGTGTATTGCTACTTATTTTTTTATGATAAGTTGTGATTAGCAGTTGACAGGTTTTATTTGTTGAATTATAAATGGTTCTGTATTATCACCCTGAATGGCCTGTACTCAAGGTTTGGTAGGGTATGTGTTTTCATTTCATTTACCAAATGGAATTTTTGCTCTTTTAGTATTTGTCTAGAAGGCTTTCTGAAGTCAGGAAGCCCATTTATTTGGTGAAAAAAGATTCTGTATTAATATTAATATTTCTCATACAACATAAATAGGGTCTTTTAGGAATAAAATGATCTTGCACTTGGAAATCTTAATAAAGCTCTGTGCTTCCATACACTCGAGCAGTTTTGATTCGTAATATTTGACCTTAGGTGTGGGAACGGGTCTTTTTTGCCATTTGATTTCCAATTGATCAGCACAGTATAGAAAATAGACCCATAAAGCAACCTCAGCAGTGACAAATGTGCAAAAAGTGATCACTTGTTTTCGCCCGCTTTCAAACTGAAACCCTTTGGTGTGTTAAGAGAATATGATAACCACTACACTGCGCAAGGTGGGAATGGGTGACTTGCAGAGAGTGTTGAAATTCGAGAAAGGACTTCTCTCAGGAATATATTTCCACATTCTGAAGAGGAGATTTACTCCATTTCTGTAGTCTGACTTCCTCTTTTGCTAGAGAGCTGTAGAATGTGGAGTCACCTATCCAGCTCTGGGAGCAGTGTGTAGATAACAGGTTTGTTACAGCCAGATGAGCACAGTAAATTAATACAGCAGAATAAACACACTGAGTATTTGAAGGGAATTAACAATCTTTTACGTCTCGCCATGTTCAATGCTGCTGTCATTTCTGTAATATTGTGATTATCACGTTCATCACACATGCGCAAGATCCCCTGTTTGAAATTGGGCAGAAACAGGTGTCTTTTTATCTTCTCACATTTTGCACTCCTGCCAGTGTTTTATGGATCTTGTTTTGTCTTATTGCAAGAATTCGAATTTCCTGTGTCATTCATCACATCACATCAAACAGCCAGCAGATCATGTCACCTTTCAGATAGTCATTCTTCTGCTTCCTAAATTTCCTAGAGACGGGTCTTTTCAGCAGAACTGACAAACGTGGCAAAGCAACCTGATAAGACCAGGTCCTAGAAGTCACTACTCAGTCAGTTACTACTGCCGAAATGCAAGCCCTTCCTCCAGCCTGAAGAAGTTGATCCTACATTACTCAGGAAGAAGATGTATCTACCAAACCTCAGAGAGCTGAGTTGGATCACTCCCCTTCTGAATGACGTAACACTCTACCACTCCTCTTCATGCACTCATGCTGGAACTTTGGGAGGCTACTGCAGACAGCAGAGGTTGGATCATACACAGAGGTTGAAATAGCTCAGCTGAGAAAGCCTTAGGATGATGCTCTAAAGGTCCCTGGTTCAATCTGGGGTTTTGGCATTTTGTTTCGTTGCGCCATTTGTTCCTCTCTGCAATGCCCTGTGTCCAAAGTCACACTTCCCTTTCTCAGCCTGAATCCCAAACTAGAGTCTTTGTGTCCTTGAGTCCCTCTTTTACCGACACTGATGAAGTACAGAAATAACTTAACATGTTTTGCACTCCTTATGGTGTTTTATGGTGGGACCTGTATTTCTCTATGAATTTCCTTAGTGACAGCCCATTTGTTTTCAATATATTTCTGGTGAAGTTATTACATCGGTCTCCCCTGGTGGCTTGTTTTCATATCCCACTTCTGACAATGACTTTTCTTATGTCACTTTGATGGGAGTACAATTGGAAAAAAAAACTAAAATGTGTGTAGTTGTTTCCATATCAAACCTGTCTTCCATTTTATACAGTATTCCACAGGAGTGAATCAATTCCTTGTTTAATTTTGCAAATGATCCTGCTGTCAAAAAAACTAAATTCCCATGTAGCCAAGGAGTTGCTGAAAAGCAACTTCACTTTGATGTTTTGTGTTGTTATAACTAATTCATCTCCTTTTTAAAAAATAGATTTCTGTAGAAGAAAGGTGTCTCACACTACAGTTTAAATTGTAAACAGGTCATAGAAAAAGCTCCTTAGCTCCCTGTCAGGAATCAAACCCCACTCTCCTGTATGACAGGCAGGGATTCTCACCATGGTTAAATTGCAACCGTAATAATATTGACAACATTAATAAATGCATATATAATTGAAATTGAAAACACATCTAACACAGCATCTTTTCTGGTTATATACCACAATGCATTGCTGATATTTGTTGTTTGCCATTTAGGTTAAATACTGTCATGTTTTTCTCAGCAATCGTCTTTTGATGCGTAAGTATAAATAATGATAATACTATTTGAATACATACAGGTCTTAATATTATTTTGATTAAAAATAGTACGTTAATAAGCAATAAATGGCATATAAAATAGTGTGAAGGTGAAGATCACACAAAATCAACTACAAATGTGGGAATTTTACATTTTTAGGATTATAAATTGCATGTAGCACATTAGCAACACTACAGTAATGCTAATATAACAATAGTGTAAAAAAAATCCTGACCTAATTCCTTACAAATGCTGATACAAAATGTGAATGATTTCAGAGTTTCGGGGATTGGGTCTCCTGATAGAGATCAGAGATGAACTGAGGCATGTGGGAAAGTGTACAGAACTGGTGAACTCACAATTCTACTTCAAGAAGCTGAGCACAATGGAAGAGTCCTGTACACACAAGTGAGTCCTTGACAACATGGACAATCAAAACCTACTGGTATGATATTATATTCTCTCTGTGGTGTGGAAAATATTCACTACTAGCATTCTAGGTTACAGATAGGTCATTATATGACAGCTTACATCTGATTAATAGGATCCATCTCTGGCATACATTCTTATTTTTAGTTTATAATGTATAATCTTGCTAATGTTTTAATGCCAAAATAAAGTGTTTTATAAAAAGCTTCATGTTCTAAGAAATTACTACAACTTTTGAACTTTTAAATATTGCCACTTTGTATTCTAGGACTTAGCAAATACTGCAGAAAAGTGGAGTTAAAATGTGAAAATGTGTAATGGGTATGTCTGATTAGTTGATTAGTGAAGATCCAGTAGTAAAAATAGCTTCTAATATTATTTCTAATATAGTATTATTTCCAGATCAACCAACTTTGGAGAGTAGGCAACAGTGATTTCAAAGAAAGTGTGTTCACAGTGTTGTTAAGGTATTGCTTATAGATTTTTTAAATGTTTTTACATTACATTTTTACTTTGATCAAGTTAAAATATCCACAAAATTTAGCTTAAAGATACCTTGGTAACCACTGAATTTGCAAGGTGTAAAACTGCTAAATTGTCTTTTAAAATATAAGGATTACAGTAGTACATTTGATACTAAATATTTGAGTAAATAAACATTGAGTGAAAACTCGCTTGAGAAATGTCTAAGCTCAGGCATAATTTGGTTTTCAGACTTAAGACAAATTAACTGATGATGGAATTCAACTTCGCTGGCACAAACCAGAAAGATCAAAGACAAAAGAGGTGCCTGGGAGACACAAATCTTTTTAGAGCAATTAAAGTTAAGAACTTTAATTAAGAACTCTTATTCTATGTTGTACTTTCAAACTTTGGGTACTCTTTAATTAGGACAGACTTTATTGCTCAATTACTATGATGCAAGCTAAACTTAATACACTGATTAAGCTTTGATCTTAGTAAACCTTAATGGTTCTTTTTGAGATTATATTCAAGAAGAGATTAATCATCATTTGTCGATCATTTGTTCATTTGTTGGAGAACTTGACAATCTTTGACAATTATTATTAAATGAGCATTATACAAATGTGCGTTGATATTTTTAATATGTACCTTAATTGTAATATATATAAACACAATTGGTTTGATATGGATGTTCATTTGAAGGATTTGAGGAAACTATCAAGGATCGCAGAACAACCAAAGATACATTTGGGTCTCTGCTATTGGTAAAGATGAAAGAGTACCGTAAGTGTGAAGCTTGCATACACACGAGAGAAAAAACAGTTTTAATGCACTTCATTAAACTGATGGTGTGCTTATCAATCGTGCATAAAAAAATACATAGCAGAGGATGGTTTCGCTCCATCGACCTCTGGGTTATGGGCCCAGCACGCTTCCGCTGCGCCACTCTGCTGACAGCTGTCACAGTGTGACTCAACACAACTGCTCTATCTTTGCTTTCTAAAAGTGCGCCCGAGATGAAAAGTTTCAACGGCAAACGCAGACGTCACTTTGAGCACTTGGTCTTTTATAGTACAAATATCACACGCTGCACTACATGGGCGTGTCTTCAAGATCGTTGAGAACCAAACCTTCTGCTTTCCGAGGGAACTGATTCTTTCCTTGTTAATTCACAAATCTTCAATGAGAATCAGTGAAACGAAAACCAAACACATGTACACACTCGCGTCTTAGCCTGAAAGAAAAATGATGGAAGCATTTGAGGAATAACAAGAGTAGTCTGAACAGCTCCAGTCTTATCAACTGCTCTACAAAGTGATCGCTACTTCCACACCCAGTTTATAACACTGAAAATGATTCAGGAAGCACAGCACAGTTCTAAAAGCAGTGGTTACAAAGCGTCTAGATACATAAAATGACAATTTCTCAAAAGTAAAATCTCCAGCTTTTAAATATTGTCATCCATATATTTTCGTTTTTCTCTTTTTTACATAACACGCTTTCGAGAAATAGACTGTCTTGTAATGAAGGCTGCATTAGAACGTGTATCTACATTAAAATCGGGTTTATGACTTTTGCGTTATTCAGCTTTCTTAGCGCTTGGGTCTCGATTCAGATATCGCAATAAAAGCAACAGGGGAGTAAGTTTTCCTTTTCTAAATCAAAGGTGATCTGCTCACAAGGAAGTATAAAAACTTCAGCGTTTACTTTTTGAAGACCGCAAATTGTCGAAACACTATTGCTTCATAAGCTAATAAGTAAGGTTTCTGAGCACGCATTGTATTACTAATGCTGTTATTAATTAAAAAAAGCTTAAATTCACATAATGGAATTTGGACGGCTCAAAGTAGTCTATTCTTTGGACAACTTTACTTGCCCGCTGAGTAGAGTTTAAAGCAACGACAGCAGTAGCAGTAGCAGTAATAGCAACAACGTGGTTAGAGTGTCACAATACACTCTATGAAATTATTGCGGCTTCAGATCGTTTTGTTCTGTTGAAGCTGCCTACAGGCTCTGAATTGCTGACATTGGCTGTGATCTTTTTTCAGGTTTCATGAAATTCTTCACATATTTGAAATTTTTAATTCGGGTTCGCCTAATACACGGTACCTGCAGCAGAATGCTGTGGCACATGAAGCCGTTTTGTTTATCGGTTGTAAGGATTTAGGAGCGTACTACAAATCGAGCAAGCGAAAAGAAAATTTAACAGGAGTCACTTTTTGGATTGCTAATTCATTGTGCTCTGCTCGTCTAGGTTCAAATCCCATCCTTGTCATGGTTAAGGCCTGAGACGTGTGTGTTTTTTCTTAACGGTGTTTGCATTTGTTTCCTCTTTTACTCCTGTAAACTCAGGATTTTTTTTCCTTGGTGGCAACAATACGCTTCTGCAATACAGTAAATGGTAGACTCTGCTTTCAAATTAGCTGCACCGGGATTTAAAATTCAGGAATATGAATGGCCAATTGCTTACAGCTAGGGTTTTTACGTTTTCTTATTTAGCGATTTGTGTATCAATCTTTTAACAATTCATTAAAATGCTAACAATATGTAAAATCAAAACAACAGCACCGTTAAATGCTGGGGAGACAGGTAGTTGTTTTTTTCATCAGATGCCAATCTCTAATGCTGTGTGTGAGAGCTTACGTACCTTTCCTTTTCTCACATTTTCTGACAACTATTCCAAAGGGGCACCCTGTCAGCTCCTAATACTTTTTAAAAGTCTGCCTGCATGTTTGATTATTGTCGTTTTATTTAGATAGAGTTCAATATTGATCATAACTAAAGAAAATTAGGATCACGAATAAAAAAAGGGCTGAAGATGCGAGTCGCTCTTGAATCAGAGCTGGGCGACACGGGCTTCTGTTCTGATATGATTGTACGAGAAGCAGGAGGAATCTCTTCTCTCCTATGGAGCATGAGCTGAATCAGGAGTGAGACATTTCGTATGCTCGTGCATATGTTAACACATGACCTACATCGTAAAACTAAATTAAAAACTAACATTAAGTTGTCAAAGACATTCATTTATATACAAACAAGAGACAGACATAGTAATGATTCTACATTAACTTGTTCTGCACTGATCAGACTAATTGAAATGTATGAAAGCCCGTTTCCGCCAGTGAGTTACAAAAAAACGAGCTATGGTATCGCAGAATTCCGGCTAAGTAACTCAGAATTGCGACTTAGTAACTCACAAGATGTTGGATGTGAACAATTTTAATAGGGTGGAGAAAACCATCTTAAATTTAGGAAAGAGTATAAATAATTACAGATGAAGATCTGAAGAAATTTGCTGATGTATGTGATTATAAAATTTACTGTATACAGATGCAGCCATTCAAAACGAGCAGGCGATACCTCATTATTTTGCGGTGCACTTGACGCAGCCTACCACGAGTTACCATAAATTCTCGTATAGTACCTCATAATACCACGTGGTACCTTAAGTAAAATAATAGTATCCGGAATTTCCGCAAGGTGGAGCTAATAAAGCTCAACCTCTCATGTTTGAGTTGTCGCCATCAAAGTCTTGATCTTAATCTTGTGTTCATCTGTACAGAGACTAGAAACTGGGGATTTTACCACCAAGGAAAACAAATCCTGAGTTTACAGGAGTAAAAGAGGAAACAAATGCAAACACCGTTTAGAAAAAACACACACGTCTCAGGCCTTAACCATGACAAGGATGGGATTTGAACCTAGACGAGCAGAGCACAATGAATTAGCAATCCAAAAAGTGACTCCTGTTTAATTTTCTTTTCGCTTGCTCGATTTGTAGTACGCTCCTAAATCCTTACAACCGATAAACAAAACGGCTTCATGTGCCACAGCATTCTGCTGCAGGTACCGTGTATTAGGCGAACCCGAATTAAATATTTCAAATATGTGAAGAATTTCATGAAACCTGAAAAAAGATCACAGCCAATGTCAGCAATTCAGAGCCTGTAGGCAGCTTCAACAGAACAAAACGATCTGAAGCCGCAATAATTTCATGGAGTGTATTGTGACACTCTAACCACGTTGTTGCTATTACTGTTACTTCTGCTGCCGTTGCTTTAAACTCTACTCAGCGGGCAAGTAAAGTTGTCCAAAGAATAGACTACTTTGAGCCGTCCAAATTCCATTATGTGAATTTAAGCTTTTTGTTTATTAATAACAGCATTAGTAAAACAATGCGTGCTCAGAAACCTTACTTATTAGCTCATGAAGCAATAGTGTTTCAACAATTTGAGGTCTTCAAAAAGTAAACGCTGAAGTTTTTATACTTCATTATACTTCATTATACATTATATACTTTTTTATACTTCACCTGAAGAAGGCTCCACGGCCGAAACGTTGTGTTCTCTTTCTTCTTTTTTTCAGCATGGAATAAACCTATTACTTGTTCCTTTGAAGTTTTTATACTTCCTTGTGAGCAGATCACCTTTGATTTAGAAAAGGAAAACTTACTCCCCTGTTGCTTTTATTGCGATATCTGAATCGAGACCCAAGCGCTAAGAAAGCTGAATAACGCAAAAGTCATAAACCCGATTTTAATGTAGATACACGTTCTAATGCAGCCTTCATTACAAGACAGTCTATTTCTCGAAAGCGTGTTATGTAAAAAAGAGAAAAACGAAAATATATGGATGACAATATTTAAAAGCTGGAAATTTTACTTTTGAGAAAGTGTCATTTTATGTATCTAGACGCTTTGTAACCACTGCTTTTAGAACTGTGCTGTGCTTCCTGAATCATTTTCAGTGTTATAAACTGGGTGTGGAAGTAGCGATCACTTTGTAGAGCAGTTGATAGACTGGAGCTGTTCAGACTACTCTTGTTATTCCTCAAATGCTTCCATCATTTTTCTTTCAGGCTAAGACGCGAGTGTGTACATGTGTTTGGTTTTCGTTTCACTGATTCTCATTGAAGATTTGTGAATTAACAAGGAAAGAATCAGTTGCCTCGGAAAGCAGAAGGTTTGGTTCTCACTGATCTTGAAGACACACCCATGTAGAGCAGCGTGTGATGATTCGTACTATAAAAGACCAAGTGCTCAAAGTGACGTCTGCGTTTGCCATTGAAACTTTTCATCTCGGGCGCACTTTTAGAAAGCAAAGATACAGATGCAGCCATTCAAAATGCGCGGTAAAAACCCGCGGTACGGTAACCTACCCACAAGCCACCGCGGGGCACCGGAGCATACCGCAGGGCAAGTGATTGGCTGGCCAAAATGACCGACAGGGGCACTCGTGGTGCATTGGTTGGTAGTGCAAAGATTGAATCATTTAATGTCTTTACTGTGCACATTTTAATCCGCTTAGTTTTGAATATTTATATGGATTTTACCACTAAAGGGAAATTTTAGTAGCTGAGCATAAAAAGAAGAGGAGCATAACGCATCTGAAGGTCATAAACGATATTCATTTAAAACATTACTGTATGTATGTAAACTGTACTGTGTATGGCTGGTCTTGGTAGTTTAAAGAAAAAATACACACCAGTCTTCCATTTCTCCCTAAACATTTTAAGCATGAAAGTTTTATGAAACGGTACCCAAATATGCGATTGCTGTATAGAATGAATTTTAATTAAAAAAAAATATTTAACACGAACATTAAGCTGTTTACATCTTCCGCCTGAGAACAGTCACCCGTTGCTACCCAACGCAGAATGGTGATTGGCTGACACCATCTGACACCCCTCTGATTGGAGAAAAAAGACGTGCTGGTTTGCTATACCAGGAAGAGAATTTCTTTCAATTCTAAACGTGTATTTTAAAAGTTTAAGAAGTAAAAACCTTACAGCGTACACAGATTTCTAAACTGATCAGGATCGTTATCTTTGTCTTATGCATAATAATGTTCACCGCTCTGTCCAGCAAATTAATAATAAACTTTATTTTATATAGCGTTTTAAACGAATAAGTAATTAGATTGCTCATAAACCTAATCACTTGCTTTTTCTTTTTATTTAGGCTCAGATTACAACTATAGATCGAATTATTAATAACCATAATAACAACCAACCAACAAAAACAACCATATAAACATAATGGTGGTGCTGGACCTTCCAGTTTTATTTATTTCTTTTTTAATCGCGTAACATAAACATATTACCGTATGCAAACTGTACTGTATACAATATGTACATGTATATTTAATGTCTTAACTGTGCCCGTTTAAGTATTGAATATTCATATCTAATTTTACCACTGAAGGGAAATCTTAACATAAACATACAGTATATGGCTGGTCTCGGTACTTTAAAGAAAAAAATACACACCGGTATTCCATTTCTCCCTAAACATTGTAAGCTTCGAAGTCTTTAACTAACGTGATACCGGAGTCAACAAGCATACTTTTAGAATTTGATTAAAAGGGAATATAATATGGAATCGCGTATCTCAAGAAATTAATAACGATATAATTATATTCATGTTGCAAAAGAACTGCAACGGACATAAAAACTCCCTTGCATGGTTTCATTACGACCAGAATCGGTCTTGAGATATTTTTAACTTGATTTACAGTATTTGAGAGGTATGTCTTAACACCGATACTACAGTGCTTAAGTACTGCTCACGTATATGTTTCTAGGTTTATATTATGCATTTCATACGGTCAAATTACTTTTGAGCAATAAGAAGCGAGAAACGGTATGCGTTTTACTTTCGTTTTGTGCTGGGACCCGTGGATTGATTAGAGATATCAAGTACATACAAGTCATTTTTTAAATGTAGTTCGTCTTGAAAAAATGTTACGAGTACATCATCTATCAACAATTACACAGGTTCTGTTTCCATATTGCGGATTTTGGTTACGTAATATTATTTTCTAGATTTCACGTTGTGAATATGATGGGATGTCTGATGGGATGTTTCTAAAAATCCACCCTCTGTAAAACGTCTTCTCTAGTTGTCCTGCATATGTATTCGCTAATGAAGCTGTGTGTTCTGAGCCTAGATCTCTACATTTCTGTATGAACCAGCTTAGAGGGCTAAAGACAGCTTGTGTTTAAATTGAGTGTAAGGCAATTTATGCTTCTAAAGTCATGGTCAGCATTTATCTTTGTACTGTGTTGTAAACTTGTTCTGTGCCAAGTCACATTATTTTATAGCGTTTTTAAAGCGTTATCAAATACGGTGTTACTGTAGTTTACTGAGTCCCATGTCACATGGTCTGTGATTGAAACCTGTAAAACCGGTTTAATTCGTCACAGCCAGCACTCTTCAGGTGTGAGGGTCTTCTGCTCAGAATGAAACGCTAAAATGTTTGTGTATATTCTAATGGTAGTGGGGGCGGGGTGTGTGGGAATAAGTTTGGTTGAAACATTTTCTCTGAAAGCATTTTCTTCTTGTAACCGATCTTGTTACAGCATGTTACAGTTTACTATTATTAACCATATTAATTTTAAGTGCTTAATGTAAAATCTTGTAAAAATATATTTTCATTGTTCAAATATACATTAAGTCTGACTATCATATAATAAGTTAAATACAAAACTAAAGAAAAAATAGGGTTAAATATAATTCAAAATATTTTGCTAACAATGTTAACTGTTTATGAATAATAAAATGTATTAACTAAGGAGTAGGATGGCACAGTTGTTAGTATGTTTTTTTTTTTTTTTTAACCCAATCTCCGGGAAACCATTAGTACGATGGTGAATCGGAGATTCTCAACCCTTGCTGCGTACGACTGGAAAAGAATTCGTGATCGGATCAACGAAATGCTTCGTAGGAGGAGGCAGTCTTTTCCTCTTGTCTAACAGTCTGTCCACAAACAAAACATTCCTGTTAGACAAGAGGAATTGAAAAAAAAACAATGTTGTCAATGAAAACCGGTGTGTGTGTCTCTCCCTGCTGGATGTCCCTCTCACAAACTGCTGAATGAATAAAATAATTTTATTGAAAACGAGTTTGCGATTGTCTGGTCTTTAAATTCTGTAGATACGCGATTCCATATTATATTCCCTTTTAATCAAATTCTAAAAGTATGCTTGTTGACTCCGGTATCGCGTTAGTTAAAGACTTCGATGCTTAAAATGTTTAGGGAGGAATGGAATACTGGTGTGTATGTTTTCTTTAAAGTACCGAGACCAGCCATATACTGTATGTTTAAGTTCCAAAATTAATATCGTTTATGGGCTTCACACGCGTTGCAGTATGCTCAGGCACTAAGTAAAAGGAGATGCTTCGTATTGCTTGACTAATTTTAAAAACTAAGTTATAAATATAAAAATTGCAGGCGCTGCTCTGGTGCGTCGGCTCCTACACAGTGCCTGTCTGCCGTAAGCGTTACAATATACATACAGTACCCAACACTGCTTGTACCCATCTGTCATGTAAATAAAACACCTTGAATTGAATTGAATTGAGGGGAGAAGGGGGGGATACTAAAGCCAATACTGGCTCAATGGGCTTTGACGTGCTAATGCGTTAACGGTCCGGGTGTGGCAGGCTTCCAATGTCAACTCGACTCGATTAGAAGACAATGAACGTATTTTAGCCCTAAATGAATTAATAGCAAACATGGTTTACATAAAATACATTTTTCCAAGAAAGTTTATAATAATACGATCTATAGTTGAAATCTGAGCCTACTTTAAAAATAAAGGAAAAGCATTTTCAGAGAGCAATCACGCTGTGTTTATGAAGAAAAAGTGATTAGGTTTATGAGCAATCTAATTACCTATTCGCTTAAAATGCTATATAAAATAAAGTTTATTTAGAGATGAATGATCAGTGTCGCAGTTTAAATAATGTGAGTCAGGAAACTAACACAGCGCCACCGGATTTAATAACGCAATAAAAACGCTATAAAATAATGTGACACAGTACAGCACAGTACAACAATACTGACCATGACTTTAGAAGCATAAATTACCTTACACTCAATTTAAACACAAGCTGTCTTTCTGTATGAACCTCTAAGCTGGTTCATACAGAAAATGTAGAAATGCATTAGCCTGATCATGATTAAAAAACACATAATTAAACACGCGTTTGCGATTTAAATCAGAACACGATTTAAATCAATATAAATGTTTATATTGTAACGCATACTGTCCCGCCTCCATTTCTCTATAAAAATTTACTGTTGCACACACACACACAATAGAAGCAGGAACCACTGTCAGAAGGGAAGATATATTCAAAATATCGCAAATATCGATCATGTTGCGATATTTTGAAATATAAAAGTCAATTGATTGTCCATAATATCGCTTACCTATTTTTTCGAAGAAATGTTTGTTAAAATAAAAGTCCAGCACCAGCTGGATTCGAACACACAACCTACCAGTTGGAAGTCACGCACCTAGACCAGTAGGCTACAAGACAGCTCGCATGTTCAGGTAGGCGAAACAGCCTTACACAGTCCTGCCGCAGTACACGGATATAATCATACCGTTATTAAATTCTTTAGATACGCGATTCCATATTATATTCCCTTTTAATCAAATTCTAAAAGTATGCTTGTTGACTCCGGTATCACGTTAGTTAAAGACTTCGAAGCTTACAATGTTTAGGGAGAAATGGAATACCGGTGTGTATTTTTCCTTGTGATATTTTAAGCTCTAGTTGAATGATAGGTGTCGCATTTTAAATCATTTTCGTAGCTAGAAATTATGAAACGCCCTGTTAAAAGCAAGGAAGTTTTTATGCCCCGTTGAAGTAAAACAAAATGCCTGACAAAGTATGGCTTGGACAGATTCCAAGTGCTTGTACAAATGTGCTAAAGAAATTATACTTTGAGTATACAGCTTGTCCAAAGTCATCCATTATTAATACTATTAGTAATATCTTCAGTAAAGGCTTTGATGCATAAATATTTCTGATAAAGGTAGGTTGTGTACTTCTGTCCAACTGAGCAATCTTGCTTTCATAATATATACCAACATTTTAATGACTGATGATTAACATGCTGTAATACACAGTTCAAAATTAAAGGCTCAAATGCTGTACATGAGAGGTTAAGCTCCCCCTGGCGGTTTTACAAGGCGACGCCGGATAGTTAGTCACGTGACACACGTGAAATGCGTGATACCGCGTGATACTGTGACACGCCCACCGGGGTATGCCGCGAAATACCTCACCCATTTTGAATGGCTGCATCTGTAGAGCAGTTGTGTTGAATCACACTATGACAGCTGTCAGCAGAGTGGCGCAGCGGAAGCGTGCTGGGCCCATAACCCAGAGGTCGATGGATCGAAACCATCCTCTGCTATGTATTTTTTTATGCACACCATCAGTTTAATGAAGTGCATTAAAACTGATTTTTCTCTCGTGTGTATGCAAGCTTCACACTTACGGTACTCTTTCATCTTTACCAATAGCAGAGACCCAAATGTATCTTTGGTTGTTCTGCGATCCTTGATATCCTCAAATCCTTCAAATGAACATCCATATCAAACCAATTGTGTTTATATATATTACAATTAAGGTACATGTTAAAAATATCAACGCACATTTGTATAATGCTCATTTAATAATTGTCAAAGATTGTCAAGTTCTCCAACAAATGAACAAATGATCGACAAATGATGATTAATAATCTCAAAAAAGAACCATTAAGGTTTACTAAGATCAAAACTTAATCAGTGTATTAAGTTTAGCTTGCATCATAGTAATTGAGCAATAAAGTCTGTCCTAATTAAAGAGTACCCAAAGTTTGAAAGTACAACATAGAATAAAAGTACCTTTAATTGCTCTAAAAAGATTTGTGTCTCCCAGGCACCTCTTTTGTCTTTGATCTTTCTGGTTTGTGCCAGCAAAGTTGAATTCCATCATCAGTTAATTTGTCTTAAGTCTGAAAACCAAATTATGACTGAGCTTAGACATTTCTCAAGCGAGTTTTCACTCAACGTTTATTTACTCAAATATTTAGTATCAAATGTACTACTGTAATCCTTAGATTTTAAAAGACAATTTAGCAGTTTTACACCTTGCAAATTCAGTGGTTAACAAGGTATCTTTAAGCTAAATTTTGTGGATATTTTAACTTGATCAAAGTAAAAATGTAATGTAAAAACATTAAAAAAATCTATAAGCAATACCTTAACAACACTGTGAACACACTTTCTTTGAAATCACTGTTGCCTACTCTCCAAAGTTGGTTTATCTGGAAATAATATTATATTAGAAATAATATTAGAAGCTATTTTTACTACTGGATCTTCACTAATCAACTAATCAGACATACCCATTACACAATTTTTCACATTTTAACTCCACTTTTCTGCAGTATTTGCTAAGTCCTAGAATACAAAGTGGCAATATTTCAAAGTTCAAAAGTTGTAGTAATTTCTTAGAACATGAAGCTTTTTATAAAACACTTTATTTTGGCATTAAGAAATTAGCAAGATTATACATTATAAACTAAAAATAAGAATGTATGCCAGAGATGGATCCTATTAATCAGATGTAAGCTGTCATATAATGACCTATCTGTAACCTAGAATACTAGTAGTGAATATTTTCTACACCACAGAGAGAATATAATATCATACCAGTAGGTTTTGATTGTCCATGTTGTCAAGGACTCACTTGTGTGTACAGGACTCTTCCATTGTGCTCAGCCTCTTGATGTGGAATTGGGAGTTCACCAGTTCTGTACACTTTCCCACATGCCTCAGTTCATCTCTGATCTCTATCCAGAGACCCAATACCCGAAACTCTGAAATCATTCCCATTTTGTATCAGCATTTGTAAGGAATTAGGTCAGGATTTTTTTTACACTATTGTTATATTAGCATTACTGTAGTGTTGCTAATGTGCTACATGCAATTTATAATCCTAAAAATGTAAAATTCCCACATTTGTAGTTGATTTTGTGTGATCTTCACCTTCACACTATTTTATATGCCATTTATTGCTTATTAACGTACTATTTTTAATCAAAATAATATTAAGACCTGTATGTATTCAAATAGTATTATCATTATTTATACTTACGCATCAAAAGACGATTGCTGAGAAAAACATGACAGTATTTAACCTAAATGGCAAACAACAAATATCAGCAATGCATTGTGGTATATAACCAGAAAAGATGCTGTGTTAGATATGTTTTCAATTTCAATTATATATGCATTTATTAATGTTGTCAATATTATTACGGTTGCAATTTAACCATGGTGAGAATCCCTGCCTGTCATACAGGAGAGTGGGTTTGATTCCTGACAGGGAGCTAAGGAGCTTTTTCTATGACCTGTTTACAATTTAAACTGTAGTGTGAGACACCTTTCTTCTACAGAAATCTATTTTTTTAAAAAGGAGATGAATTAGTTATAACAACACAAAATATCAAAGTGAAGTTGCTTTTCAGCAACTCCTTGGCTACATGGGAATTTAGTTTTTTTGACAGCAGGGTCATTTGCAAAATTAAACAAGGAATTGATTCACTCCTGTGGAATACTGTATAAAATGGAAGACAGGTTTGATATGGAAACAACTACACACATTTTAGTTTTTTTTTTCCAATTGTACTCCCATCAAAGTGACATAAGAAAAGTCATTGTCAGAAGTGGGATATGAAAACAAGCCACCAGGGGAGACCGATGTAATAACTTCACCAGAAATATATTGAAAACAAATGGGCTATGTTAAGTTTCTGTACTTCATCAGTGTCGGTAAAAGAGGGACTCAAGGACACAAAGACTCTAGTTTGGGATTCAGGCTGAGAAAGGGAAGTGTGACTTTGGACACAGGGCATTGCATAGAGGAACAAATGGCGCAACGAAACAAAATGCCAAAACCCCAGATTGAACCAGGGACCTTTAGAGCATCAGTATAAAGCTTTCTCAGCTGAGGTATTTCAACCTCTGTGTACGATCTAACCTCTGCTGTCTGCAGTAGCCTCCCAAAGTTCGAGCATGAGTGCACGAAGAGGAGTGGTAGAGTGTTACGTCATTCAGAAGGGGAGTAATCCAGCTCAGCTCTCTGAGGTTTGGTAGATACATCTTCTTCCTGAGTAATGTAGGATCAACTTCTTCAGGCTGGAGGAAGGGCTTGCATTTCGGCAGTAGTAACTGACTGAGTAGTGACTTCTAGGACCTGGTCTTATCAGGTTGCTTTGCCACGTTTGTCAGTTCTGCTGAAAAGACCCGTCTCTAGGAAATTTAGGAAGCAGAAGAATGACTATCTGAAAGGTGACATGATCTGCTGGCTGTTTGATGTGATGTGATGAATGACACAGGAAATTCGAATTCTTGCAATAAGACAAAACAAGATCCATAAAACACTGGCAGGAGTGCAAAATATGAGAAGATAAAAAGACACCTGTTTCTGCCCAATTTCAAACAGGGGATCTTGCGCATGTGTGATGAACGTGATAATCACAATATTACAGAAATGACAGCAGCATTGAACATGGCGAGACGTAAAAGATTGTTAATTCCCTTCAAATACTCGCAGTGTGTTTATTCTGCTGTATTAATTTACTGTGCTCATCTGGCAGTAACAAACCTATCTAGACACTGCTCCCAGAGCTGGATAGGTGACTCCACATTCTACAGCTCTCTAGCAAAAGAGGAAGTCAGACTACAGAAATGGAGAAAATCTCCTCTTCAGAATGTGGAAATATATTCCTGAGAGAAGTCCTTTCTCAAAGTTCAACACTCTCTGCAAGTCACCCATTCCCACCTTGCGCAGTGTAGTGGTTATCACATTCTCTTAACACACCAAAGGGTTTCAGTTTGAAAGCGGGCGAAAACAAGTGATCACTTTTTGCACATTTGTCACTGCTGATGTTGCTTTATGGGTCTATTTTCTATACTGTGCTGATCAATTGGAAATCAAATGGCAAAAAAGACCCGTTCCTACACCTAAGGTCAAATATTAGGAATCAAAACTGCTCGAGTGTATGGAAGCACAGAGCTTTATTAAGATTTCCAAGTGCAAGATCTTTTTATTCATAAAAGACCCTATTTATGTTGTATGAGAAATATTAATATTAATACAGAGTCTTTTTTCAACAAATAAATGGGCTTCCTGACTTCAGAAAGCCTTCTAGAACAATACTAAAAGAGCAAAAATTCTATTTGGTAAATGAAATGAAAACACATTCCCTACCAAACCTTGAGTACAGGCCATTCAGGGTGATAATACAGAACCATTTATAATTCAACAAATAAAACCTGTCAACTGCTAATCACAACTTATCATATAAAAATAAGTAGCAATACACAGTAGGGGTCTCTTGGGTGCAAGTTAAATCCATGCAAGAAGGGGGTTTAGTGTTGTATTTCCAAATCAGATATGCAAATGAGAGATCTGGCCCAGCCAATCTCAAAGCTCCCTTGGTCTGGAATGGAGCTGCTCCCCTCTTCTAGTTATTCACACTGGAGTTAGGTTACATATTAGCACATTTCATCTAACAGTTGCTCCAGAAACAAAAACGTAAACAAATGACCTGGAATGTGACCACACCTATTAGAATGTAGTTCAACAGATAACTTGTAAACCTTGTCATAAGATTTTTTTTGTTCTACAAAATATACTTTATTCCACAAAAAAAAACATCTCAAAAGGAACATCTCACACATATTAACACTCCATGTAATAAAAAACAATGGCGGAACGGAGATTGATCAATCTTTGCAAGTGGGGGCGGATTTGCGCAATTAAGATAGTCCCTCCAAACCTACCACTTGCTATTGTCCTTTAATCCCTGTATAGGGTCCAAAGTCCATTCCAGCACTCCCTCGCCGTGGGGAAACCCCATTTGGCGACGTGGTGCTTCGTCCTCCTCCTGAGGTCCGCCAGGATCCTCTCCTCCAGCTCCCTCGCCCCCCACTTTATGTTGTGCCGGATGAGAGTGTTCCTCGCCTTCCACAGTCCTTGTTTTGTGAGGGACAGCAGCAGCCCCCGCAGGTCCTGTGTCCCCTTGTCCAGTCTGGTGGGTGCCAGCCCCCAGCAGAATGTACTGGTAACTGAGCACCACACCCGTTCCCAGGAGTTGCATAATGTTGTCCATTCTGCCCCACACCGCCTTGGCGAAGGGGCAGCTCCAGAACACGTGCTCCTGAGTCTCCTCGACAAAACACGTGTCCCGGGGGCAATGCGGATTCCTGGAGATCGAGTGTCTGTAGAGGACCTTTCTGGTAGCCAGTCTCTTGTGTACAGCCATCCAGTTGAGGTCCTTCAGTTGGTTGTCAAGTTCTTTGGGCTGTGTCCTTTCCCAGACTTGTCTGGGAACCTGCAGCCTTTCGTCAGTGACCAAATGCCCCCTCACCTCTTTGTACAGGGCTCTGTGGTTGGTGCAGAGCTCTGGCTGTCTCGTGGCCTCGTACCTCCTGCTCCACTTGACAGCATGAATGTAGAACTCCGGTTGCATCTCTGCCTTGGGCCCAGTGTTTGACCACTGGACCAAGTGCCTCATCGGGACGGAGAGCCACAGCCTGACAAAGTACTGGTACTTGTGGCCAATGGGCTCCCGCAGCGCCCGACAGACCTTGCAGTAGATGATGCAGTCGAGTTTCAGGGGGAAATGTGGGACCCCCTTCCTCGACCGGCTGACACAACCGGTTTCTCATGATGTACTCGTACTTGCCACCCCAGACGAAGCCGAAGATCATCCCTTGCAGCGCTCGTCTGAGTCTGGCCGGCAGCGGGTACACCACCACCAGGTAAACCAAAGCCAGCAGGATGTCTGCTTTCAACACCATCACTTTCCCTGCGTAGGACAGCGACAGTGTTTTCCACAGACCCAGCATCGCATTCACCTTGGCGATCCTCTCGGTCCAGTTGATGGTCTCATTTTCCTGGCTCTGGAAGGAAACCCCCAGTATTTTGAGAGGCTCTGTGCAGAGCTCGAGACCCTCCGGCTCCGTCGTCCTGTGCGTCCAGGGCCCGAAGAACTTCAGTTTGCTCTTTCGGCGGTTGAGTTTCGACCCCGAGGCTCTGGAGTATTGCTCCATGACCTGCAGGGCCCTCCTCAGCCCCCTGTCCGACCTCAGGAACAGCGTTGTGTCGTCAGCGTACTGGGAGATCTTCAGGGTTTCCCCCGCGCCTCCCGGTATCTCCAGGTGGTTGATGACAGGGTCCCGTCTCACCGCCTCTGCTAGGGGCTCTGTGAAAAGAACATAGAGAAGGGGTGAAAGGGGGCAGCCTTGTCATACTCCGGATTCCTGGGGAATGAAATCCCCCAGGTTTCCGTTTACGATGACTCTGCTGCCTATGTCAGAGTACAGTATCTTAATCCAGAGGCTGAAACTCTCTCCGAAACCGAAGCGTTCCAGCACCCTGAACAGATAGCTATGGTTCACTCTGTCGAAGGCTTTCTCCTGGTCCAGGCTGACCACCATCATGTGCATATTCCGGTCCTTGCCCCAGGCGCTGGTGTCTCTGGTCAGCTGGAGGGTCCAGCTGACGGATCGCCCTTCCACCCCACACGTCTGGTCGCTGTGGATGATGTGGGGAAGGGCGGTTCTCAGTCTGGCGGTCAGAAGCTTGGACAGGATCTTTACGTCCATGCAGAGCATCGTGATCGGCCTCCAGTTTTTGAGGTCGTCGGCATCTCCTCCCTTGAAGAGCAGGGAGATGACACCCTTCCTCATGGTGTTTCCGAGTTTCCCCCGCGGAAGATCTCCTGGACCACTTTCACCAGATCTGCCGCCAGGGTGTCCCAGAAGCAGGTGTAGAATTCCTTGGGGAGTCCATCCGGCCCTGGCACCTTGCCATTCTCCATGGACAAGAGCGCAGCCTTCAGCTCCTCGGCCGTGATCGGACCCTCCAAGTCCTCCCTCACCTCCTCTGGTACTCGTGCCTTCAGCCCCTCCAGAAAAGCATCACCTGCCTCCACCTCTGTCTGCTTTTCTGAAAAGAGCTCCTTGTAGAAAGTGGTGGTCGCTTCTATCTTGTCGCTCTCGTCCAGCACTTCCTCTCCATCTCCCCGTCTCAGGCTGTAGATCACCCTCTTTTTCTGAGCTTCTCGGACCTGATTGAAGAAATAAGAGGAACAGGTTTCATTATTTTCATAATGCTCCCTTTGTGCCTTGACCAGGAAAGCCTTGGCTTTCTCGGTGTGCAGCTTGCGGAGCCTTTCCTTCAGGTCCCATGCCCAGGCTGATTTGAAGGCTCCTCCCCTGTTAGCCGAGCTGTACTCCTCCTCTAGTTGTCTCTGGAGTCGTGCAGCTTCCTTCTTCTCCCTGGCCGCCTTCCGTCTGCAGTACATCTGCGCCAGGGTTCGGGTCCTGTCTTTCACCGACTCCCACCATTCCACCATGGAGCTGTAGCCGTCTCTCAGATCGACCCAGCTCGCGTAGTCTTTACGGAACAGTGCCTTGAAGTCGTCTTCCTCCAGTATCTCCCGGTTCAGCTTCCAGTACCCACGACCGAATGCCGGCAGGTTGGTGTTAGCCACCACCGTCAAGCGCTCGTGGCTGGAATACCACTCCGGGGACACCGTCGCCGACTCCAGGGAGCAGGTCGTGTGCAGAAAGATGTAGTCCAGGCGGCTGCACACTCCCCGGGAGTTTCTCCACTTCGTTCCGGCATCGTTTGGGCGGCACCGTCTGAAGCCGTCCACCAGGGAGAACTGCTTGAGTAGTTCCCCTTCTCCCAGTCGACGCTGAAGTCCCCGCCGAGTACCACCTGTCTGTTGGTGGTGCAGCAGCTGGCCAGGTCAGCAAACACTTCCTTCCGGATAGAGGGTTCCGTCGGAGCATAGACGTTAATTGCTCTCAACTTCTGCCCCCTCCAGTCGATGTCTGCGACCAGGATCCGACCCTGCACCACCGAGAAGGAGGAAACCAGCGTCATTTCTGTGTTTCCGAGGAGGATTCCCACTCCGGAAGAGTGGACCCCTCCTACGCTCCAGCATGATTCTCCCTTCGTCCATTCCCTGGTGAATGTCAGCTTGTTGCTTTCATCCTTCAGGTGGACCCCCTGTAAGAAACAAACTGAGAAAGACTTTGAGGTCAGATCTTAAAAGTCTCCCTGTCTTTTCACGGGGTCTCTCACATTTGATGTCAGAAAGGTAAGTTTCACAGTCATGATTAAGCAAATGAAAGTTTAACTTCCTCTCTGTGTACTTACAGTGGAAACTGGGGAGTCTACATCTGGGCACTGTTTAGCCTAGATGTAACTCCTCTCATTCGGGTCCTGGGGGGAATATGCTGGGCTCCCTCCAGGTCTTGTTGGGGACTGAAAATTATAGATGCTGGAAAGGTCCAGCCCTACCATCAGAACCTGGCTCCAGGGCGGCTTCAAAGTAATCCTCGTCTTCCTCGAGGGAACTCTCCTCCACCGCTTCGGGAAGGCTCTTTTCTTCCCTTTCTCCAGTTGTTTCGGGGACCTCCAGTTGCTCCTGGACCTCAGGGGAGGGGGTCCCCACTTCCTGGGCTGCCTCCTCCTGTTGCCCTTGGGCCTCTGTGGAGGGGGGTTCTGCTTCCTGGGCTGCCTCCTCCTGTTGCCCTTGGGCTTCGGGGGGGAGGGTTTCCATTTCCTGGGCTGCCTTCTCTGGTTGTTCCTGGGCCTCTGGGGAGGGATGTTCCATGTTCCGTTGGCACATAGGGATTGTATGTGTGGACTGTGATGGTCATCTGGTTTATCCTCCTCATCGGCTCCGGCCTGATATCAGAGAAACCAGTGTGCTTACCTTTCTCTGTGATTAGTTTTGTTGCCTTCTCGTATGAGGAGTCCGTGGCCATATAGGCCTCCATGTATTTCTCTGCCTTGTTGTCTTGAAGGCAGTAGAGATCTCCAGCCACCAATTGCAGGATCCCTCTCAGGAAGGTCATGAAGAAGGTTTTTGCAGTTGGCATCGTCTCTCCTTTTCTGGTCCAGTGGAACCAGATCAGTTTCCTCTTGTCTGCCATCTTCTCTTTTTCCTGGAACAAAGAAGAAGGGAAAAAGGGAGAGAAAGAGAGAAAGCAAAGGCCCTGTGGGGAGCAGCCAGGGATCCCTGGCCTTTGTCCTTGTGGGCAAAGCCCAGCTAGGTGCAGGCATAGGAGGAGGCCTTCGCTGGTCTCGAGGAGGGAGACAGGTTGTTGTGGTGAGCCACACGTACTCGGTCCCTGCTGAGAGGCAGGAGAGGCAGAGAGAGAGGAGAGCTGAAAGTGCTCTCGAGGGTCTCGAGGAGAGAGTGAGTTCCGCGGGCAGGCCACGTCATCATCCAGGTGGGGCTGCACACTGGTGGGGCTGGCGGGGATCCCCATTAACCTGTAAAGCGCTTTGAGTGGAGTGTCCAGGAAAGCCCTATAAAAATGTAAGGGATTATTATTAATTATTATTATTAAGCAGTAAAACATGGCAACACACTTCAGGCATGCGGAACATGAATGCTGGCCATGAATATTAATAAGCTCTGCATTCAATGACAACACCACAGAGCAAGAACACGTTTGAGCTGAAAGATTTATGTTTCACATTGAAACTGCAGGAAGTCTGATTACAGTGTAATTATGTGGTGAATGTTTTTACTACCAGGGGGGTTGTTAAAATGTTTTTTAAAACTCTGTTCACTTTTGGACATCCACATTGTAGGAAGTGATTTAGCTCCAGTTTGCCTTTTATTTTATTTTTGAGTAAATAAACATAGAAATTGGCCTGTCTCATTATTATCCAGTGCTTCAGATTAAGGAGCTAGAATTGTGTTAAGGAGCCTCTGAGATTCCTTATTTGATATATATGGAGCATTTGGGTGACAGCTCTATGGATCAGTGGTTTTGCTTGGCTGCCTCATACTGCAGGTGCCCCTGGTTCAAGTCCAGACCCAGAGTGGTGTCGGTATGGAGTTTGCATGTTCTTCTGTGTACGTGTGTCGCTTATTGGACTAGCAAGGTACGCCACTATCCATCCTGGATGCATGCATATGACCTAGCAAAAGACTTGAACCTTGTGCTTCCATAGGATAACAGAGTAGCTACGAACACAATGATACACAGTACCTAGTTTGGGCGATGTCTTACACCCATGAAAGTCCCCTGCAGTTCCATCCTCAGATATTGACCAGATATATTCCAGATTTATTCAACCCTGACAGCCTCGATCCTTTCTTGACAGCCTTGTTAGGAGCAAAGCCAATTACTGCTGCGTTTAATTACTCTGGTGACCGACACCAAGCTGCATGGTCACTATAATCCAGTATTTATTCCCTACATGCCAGCGTGATTAAGTAGCACTATAACCCTGAGTATGCACAGATATATACAGTATGTCTCCTTCAAGAAGTTTCTTGAAGTATGTTCCTTTTAAATCATTAATACTACGCGTTTTTATATAGATAAAATTAAATGGTCTGAGACCCATGTTTAAAAGTTTAAAACAGACGTTATCTACAATACAGTATTTCTAAATGTAAGAATGTGAAAGCTGTGTGGACCTGATCTTTTTTTACCTTGTTTAGTCTTTTTTTTTGTCAAGTGCAACTGTATTACAGATTGTAGCCCCTGAATGTGTTATTGGTGTTATATGTTATATGTATTATTGTTTGTACTGTATGAATTATTGTTGTTGCAATTAAAAAAACGAAAGTCGTGCATAGCAACGGTCACTAAGGAAGTGCGGCTTAACCCGGAATTCCAGTGTCCATGCAGTCCCGTCTGCTCTCACAGTGGATCAGCTGTCACCCTGCTCACAGACTCCACAGCGCCAGCAGTACCGCCTGCAGCCACAAGAGGGAGACACTCTCACAGTGGATCAGCTGTCACACTGCTCACATGGGGGTGAAGGGGATCCCCATTAACATGTTAAGAGCTTTGAGTGGAGAGTCCACAAAAGCGCTATATAAGTGTAAGCAATTATTATTATTTATAACAAATCAAATTACTTAAGAACATATGAAAAGGTAATGATACCAATAGACAATTCAGCTTATTAGAGCTCTGTGTTTGTCCTATACACATGTACTTACAATACATGGAATAATTTACAAAGATCCCACTGTGTCCCCCCGTGTAGAATAGATGTTCATAATCTGTTTAGTCTATTCTTAGTCTCTAAGCCGTCAACATTGAAAATCTGACGTTTAATCATATTCCACTTACTGTAAGTCCACCTGTTCTGATCTGTGGCTTCAATGTCATCCACCATCAACCGACCAACCATTTTCATTCTCTTTAAAACTTTGAAACCCAACTTTTCAGCAGCTGGTCAGAAAGTCAAGTTGTCCAGTAAGGTTTATCAAATGTTCCCTTCCAAACATACGCAAGAGAAAAAAACACCAAAGCAAACAATTCTCAAATAGTATTTCCTTGGACTTTAATAATACTACTACATTTAAATGTGATAATATATATATATACATTCATTAAACAACTCTCAATGAATTTTCACTGTACTGAGACCAGACCTTCATGTTTAAGAATCACTTATAAAGAAAATATTAAAATACATATCCATATATATTGAACCTTAATATAAATGCTACGGTATTTGAAGTTTGATGTCGGTCTGTCGCCAGTGGCGTTTTGTGTAGACCAGTGTTTCACACTGCCCAGAGGAATCCTGTGCAGACTGATCTTCTGACACTCAGTCTCCCATGGGGTGGCACTGCCCTGCGGAGCAAACGCATCACTGATGAACTACCCAGCTTTCAGAACGCACGACGGCAAGGCTGTGCTGCTTAAGCATCTCACCGTCTTCCTCCTCTTTCGAGAACACCACGCCGTTGTCCTCCTGGTGCCAGCGCAGGCTGGTGTTTCTCAGCTCGGTGTGCTTGGACAGCTCTCTCGTCAGCTGCGGAGGGAACAGCACCACAGCGCCCGGGTCAGAAATCGGGCTCGGTATGCCTTCCTGAATGAGAGCTGCAGTCTTTTTGCGGTGGGGAGGAAGCAATCGCTGGGCGAAACAGGGAAGCAGCAGCAGACAGCGCCTGTGGTGGGTGATAGTGGTCTGTAGTGGGAGGTGGCAGCTGGAGTGAGCGCTCTGGAAAACGTGGGACGTAGTGGGATTCAAAGTCGCAGAACGAAGCAGGGAGGCAGCCAGAGCGGTGACGTCGAAAGCAAGCAAAGCCCGGAGCCGATAGATACCCAAGCGAAGCAGCTAAGAGACGAGGTCGAGGCGAGAAATCTTCGACGCCAAGGAGCAAACACAAGGGCAACCCAAGAGCAAGGTTGAGGGAAACGGGGTCAAAGCATCAAGGAAAACTTGACTAAGGAACACCAAGGCTCAAGCCTGAACTCCTTAACAGTGAGCTAGTGGGGGGCTGATTGTCAATTCCCTTGGATAAGGAGGCAGGTGGTGGCTAACTGTGAGCAGGTGGAACTGATCTTCCACCCGATTGAACTGTCATGGCAACCAGGTGACTGACAGGTGGCCACGTCGGTTGCTGTGGTTACTCGGAAGGGTCTTCGAGCAATCCAACGTGAGCAGGCATGATACAATAAACAAAGCCAGCAAGGGAAAGGTCAGCGCTTCGATATAACCGCAACTATGATCTCCAGTATTCTCTCTCTTATATTCTAGTTTAAAGCCCTTATTAACTCTATTACTCTACCCTGAACTTTTGGGCCTATTCATATGTTCCCTTAATTCAAATAGCCAAAAGGAAGATAATAGTAATTTCTTCTGTTTGTTTTGTATTGTGTTTATTAATCACTTCCACACCCCAGTTTATAAATACTCCCAGTCTGTCCACAGCTCTGCGCTCATCTTCTCTTGCTCCCCTCCCTCCATCCCAACTTGACCCTTGCGTCTGCCTCCCTGGCTCATTCTTCACAAATGATTTCCCCAGCCAGGTGAGGTAACACTACAATAATAAGTACACTATCCCTTTATATTCATCTGATTGTTTCCTGAATTCCTAAAATGCTGCTTTTTAACCAAAGAAAATCCCCAATAATGATTCATATTGGTAGGAACCCACTGCGTGTAATGTGTGACAAACATTTTGATTGAGTGCATTTCTGATTTCTGTATAACGTAGCAATGTGTGGCTCATTATGCATAGCATTGACTGGATGATCTTTTTTGTCTACTGCAGCTCCAACAGTATGATTTGCTTAGTTTCTTCTTTACGAGGAGCCTGGAATATCGCAACCTACCTATGCACACTGACACAGTCTAGTAGTCGATTTCCTATACCTGGACCAGAAGCCACTCTTTAACATCTGGGTCATTAGGATTCAATTCCGAGTCCATTAATATCCTCACTCTCAGCACCACTCTCTTCCCTGTGGAGGAAAGGATGAAAACAGCGTAGAAGACAATAAAAGAGGCAAACCCCATTCTGAAGGAGCATTCTGAAGTGATTCAACCTGCCTGGTCTGAGGGACAGTTATATGGTCAAGGACGTCAAGACATCACTTACAATATTACAAAAGACTGGTGCTCCGGAGGTGGCTCCAGAGTCTATCCCAGCAAGCAAAGTGTGCAAGGCAGGGTTAACCCTGGCAGTAATGCCAGTCCATCACAGGGCACACACCACAGCTCATTTTCCCAGGAGCCCATTCAAAACCTACCAGCATGTCTTTGGACTGCAGGAGGCAACCCACGCAAAAACAAGGAGAACATTCAAACTCCATGCAGACTGAACCCAGAGCTCAGGCAATACGAGGCAGCAATGCTAACCACTGCACCCAGTGCACCCTGGGACCGACTCTGGGCCACCACAAGTGCGAACTGGACAAGCGGTCGTGGAATAGCAAAGTGAAGGCGACGTTCCCCGCAAGGTTACCCCCATAAGGCTGTCGAAGTGGCCCCGCAATAACTTACCACTGTAGCAGAAGAACGCGTAGGTGGTATTGCAATAATAGTCATTCCAGGAGCCTCTCGCGCTCCCCTGCAGATTCACAGCGCCACAGCTCTCAATGCCGCCATAATTGTTCGGCTCCCCCTCGTACCAGGGGCGGAAAGTGGAGACGTCCCCATCGGACCACTTCCAGGGCTCGGTGAACAGCCCGATCCAGACCTCCCTGCCTCCGGCCGTGACTCTTACTAACTCATTCTCGCTCTGGCTCCTCACCCGGGTCAGGTCGGTGTAATGTTCTCTGCAAAACGTCAGGGCTTCTGTCCAGTTCTTGGCCTCAGCCACCAGGAAGTATTGATCGGCTGTGCCTTCCCCCCCTGAAGAAGTGAACCCCAGTCAGTAGTCTGGTTGAGGGTCACGGAGCAGCCTCAGCAAGCAACAGGCAGGATACCACCTGGATGGGACGCCAGTCCACCGCACGCAGACACAAGCCCTAGGGTCAGACATTCCCAGCAGCCAATTCACCCACCAGAGCGTCGGACTGTGGGGGACACTGGAGCACCTGGAGGAAACCCCCGCGAACATGGTGCCGCGAGGAAGTGACGCTAACCGCTCCTTATATAGCGCTTATCTAAACTCCACTCAATGCGCTTTAGCGGTAATGGGGACTCCCCTCCACCAACACCAATGTGCAGCCTCACCTGGATGATGCGACGGCAGCCATAGTTTGCCATAACGCTCCACACACATCAGCTCTCAGTGGGGAGGAGAGCAGAGCAATGAAGCCAATTCATAGATGGGGAGAATTAGGAGGCCATGATTGGTAAGAGCTAATGGGAAATTTGGCCAGGACGCTGGGGTTACAAACCTACTCTTTTCAAGAAATGCCCAGGGATTTTTAATGACCACAGAGAGTCAGGACCTCCGTTTTACATCTCATCTGAAGGACGGTGCCTGTTTACAGTATAGTGTCCCCGTCACTAAACTGGGGCATCAGGACCCACATGGACCGCAGGGTGAGCGCCCCCTGCTGGCTCCACTAACACCTCTTCCAGCAGCAGCCTTAGTTTTTCCCAGGAGGTCATCCAGGTACTGACCAGACTCACACCTGTTTAGCTTCAGTGGGTTGCCAGTTGTGAGTTGCAGGGTGATATGGCTACACATTCAGTATTCGTGCGAGAAAGACCGTAAAAGACTCATGGGACATTTACCTTGATAGCAAACGGAATAACTCGTGAAAGTGCAAGAGTGATCAGCCCACAACCCGCTGCTGATCATCGCCACGCAGTTCTCCTTGCCGCCGTAGTTGTTCGGTTCTCCTGCGTACCAGCTGGTGAAAGCAGACCTCCCCGCGCCATAGAGGTAGCCCCCCCCAAGAGACCACTGCCACAGGTCCCAGACGTAGTACAAGCCGATCCAGGCGAAGCCGGTGGCCGGCTCGGTGGTGGAGAGGAGCTGCTCCAGGTCGGCTGGCCTGCTCACGGTAGCCATGTCCGTGTACTGGCCCCTGCAGTACGCCCGAGCCCCCACCCACGTCCTGCGCTTGCTCACAAAGTGGTAGCGGTGAGGTGAGGCCAACGCCAAGAGGCCTGAAACGCGGGAGGCAGGGTTGAGGCTTAGGAGCAGGGGGTGATCAGCTCGCGATGCCTGGCTAAGCCAGCCCACGATGGGCCAACACATTGGAGAAGCAAATCTGGTCAGGGATTGGCCCGGCACTTCTCAACCCGACATTTGTGGCTGTCGTTTTGAGTGGTTTCCTCTTCCCTGGGGGAGGATTTCAAATGGGTCTGCCCATGCACTGTGAAGTGGCACAGGGGCTAGAGCACTGCAGTTTTTCAGCACTGGGACGCTGGGTTCAGCTCTGCTTCTGGTCTGGTTTGTATATTCGACACTGTGCTCACACTGGGTTTCCTCTGGGTGCTCCAGTCTCCTCCCCAGTTGAAAGGCATGCTGGTATATTCACTGACGTCTGGGAGAGTTAGTGTGGGTGTGAGTCTGTGTGCCCTGTGATGGAGTACCACTCCTTGTGCCTGCTGTTTACTGGAATAAGCTCTGGCTGTGCCACCACCCTGAACTGGATGAGGTGGAACAGGTGGGAGGATGGAATATCATATAATCAAGAGCAACTCTGATATAAATGTCGGATGGAACGATAAATTGACACAAAGCAACGGCATCAACAAGACCAGATGATAATCGGTCTAAGGAGGTACAACCTCCAAGTTGATAGGCTGGTGGCCACAGGTTTCTTGATGAGCAATCGGCCCCTCGGTTATTTCTGTACTTCGCTCAGGTCCAGATGAGCGGACCAGTCCAGACCGCAGATGATTGCAGGCGATACAGAGGGATTAGCAGAGGCCAAGAAGCAGGCAGCAAATGAAATTCAAATGATTTAAACCAGAAACACCTGACAGATGACGTCTAACTGCAGGGTTCTGGCGTGCAGGCAGGGAAAACAAACTTCTGATGCAAAACTCAGGGAGGCGAGTCAGGGAAAAGACTGAGGTGTTTATGCTGATGAGTCGTTTGCATCCTCAAAACAATGTGGGCGAGCCTTAAGCAACAGGCACAAGGCAGGACAGATGAATGACTACGTTAACACAGGGACACCAGCCCATTGCAGGGCACAGATACGCCCACACTCACATCAGGGCCAATTTTCCCAGAAGCCAATTGACCCTCCAGCATGTCTCTGGACTGTGGGAGGAAACTGGGGCAAACCTATAAGAAACACACATGAACTGGAGGGACATACCACCTCCAGACAGCAGACAGCCGAACTGAACCCAGGGTTCAACCACTCCAGTCATTATACATCGAATGAAACCCAGTTAACTGACTGAAATGGATCTATCCAGGTGAGCCAAGTGCTTATGAAAGGTTAGCCATCTTGATCCTGCAGAAAGAGACTGTACCCCCAACAGAAAAAGTCTTGAACAGGTGTGCATGTGCAAAACTCTTTGCAGAAACTCCAAACTCTCCTCGCAAAGCATATAATCAAAGGACATATCGATGTCCTTTCCTGGACTCTTATTGGCTTGAATACACTCTTCATGTAATTAGACTCGATTGGCGCTGTTACAAGGCTCTCACTCATATAATTTTACCTGTCATGCTCCAGGACCAGGAGTAAATCACAGTGCTTTGATCAATTAATAAAGGCCTGGATCACCTTGACTACGAGCAATAAAACAGGTGAACTGTTGAATTAAGTAACTGAGGAATCATTGGGAACAAACATAAATAAAACCGGTGATTCAGGGTGACCTATAAGATTCACTAGACCTGAGCTCTCCCTGGGTCAGGATCAGAGAGCCTTGTACTGACTGGACCAGAGTCACAGACCCCTGGACTAACTGTACCAGAGTCACAGACCCCTGGACTGACTGGACCGAGGCACTGGCCCTTTCAACACCGAAGTTCAGAGGTCTGAATAAACCTCTTTTTATCTTCCATCTCCGCCGGTCCAAATTGGAAAGGAGAGAAAAAGCCCACATGAGGAGATTACAATACATGTACTGTATATAATCAATTTTTTTAAAACCAGCCATAAATTAACTTTGGCAAACTGTCTACAACCGTTCACCGTTTTTTTTCCCTACGACACTATATAAATTTGTGACCAATTCTAAATAAAATAAACAAGTAGCCAGGAGCTAACGGTGTATTTGAATGAAGCTGCACACATATTTCTTTGCCTCTTTACTGGAGAACTCCAAAAAGGTGCTCCAGGAAATCCTTACAGGCCATCATGGACATCTCCCATCTCCCCACTATAACACGCTTGTGAGAATGAAGAGCACGTTCAGCAACAGGCTGATCCAACCGCGGTGCGACAGGGGGCGCTACAGGAGGTCATTCGTGCCTTCTGCCACCAGACTGTACCACTCATCCACTGTGTGCCTGGGATGGAGTCACTGACTCTGACCTGGTTTTGGACTAAACAGTAAACACTGAACAGTAAACTCTCTGCTTCCATCAGGTTTTTTCCCCGTTTACAATTGTTTTTTGTGCAATACATGCCAGGGACTTTTGCAATATATTTATATTGTGCAATACAACTTTTTTGTGTACTGTTCTGGCTTGCTCTTTGTATATTCTGGACTGTGAGCGACTCTTCTTAGTGCACTTCTCACTGACTGTACTGATTGGATTGTGTTGTTGTATTGTTGTATCATTTCGTTACACTGTCGCTGTGTTGACAGTGCTGCTGTCGCACTGCAATTTCCCCTCACGGGATCAATAAAGTATCTGTCGATAAGTAACCGTTGTTGTGTTTCAGATAGTTACAGAGAGCTGGTGACACAGTTCTGTTCACATACTGGAGTTGCCCTCCCATCTATACAGGACATTTATGACAGACGGTGCTTGAGGAAAGCTCTAAGCATCATCAAAGACCCCACACACCCCAGCTACAAACTGTATGACCCTCTACCATCTGGAAAACGGTACCGGAGCATTCGGGCCCGGGCTACCAGACTCAGAGACAGTTTTTACCCCCGCATATCAAACTATTAAACTCCCAGCCTCTCTCATTCTCACCTCACCTCTCACCTATGATCTGAACCTCACAGTGCCTTCTTTCCTACCAAAACCTCAAACACACATTGAAATCTACCTCTACCTTACATGTCAAAAAGCTCACTCCCCATAATTTCTATCCTTTTATTTCATTCTGTTGATGCATGTCTTAACACATCTGACGTTGTTTTGCACATTACCTGTTACCTTTTGTTGTTTTGCACATTGCCTGTTGTTGTTTTTGCACACTGCCTGTTGTCTCTTTATTATACAATTATATTGTTGTTTTTTTTGTATTACTTATCGTCTGAGAGCTAGCTTAATAGCTTTTCGTTCTACCATATACCTGTATATGAGTATTATGACAATGAACTTGAACTTGAATACTGTGCAGTAATGCAACATCATCCATCCAAACAGAGGTTCAGGGTTAGTAAACACAAGTGAAAAAAGGACACACTAACCTGAGACGATCAAGGTGAGGCATGCCTTCTTAGCCATCACTGCGGGTCGGCGAGCTGCAATCAGAGAAACACTTAAGAGCTCCTTTCAGATTTCTCCGATTTTCATTTAGATGTAGTTTCCAATCAGCTTTCGGCCCTTAGTGGCCCAGATGGGAACTTGGCTTTGTTGGACAGACATAATAAAGACATAATACGTGATCAATTTACCAAGACCTGTGATAAAGTGGCGTCCTGTCCAGGATGTAGCCTGCCTAGTGCCCTTTGCTTGCCAGAATAGGTCCTGTGGCCCTGAAATGATAAGATCAGATCACTTTTATTGGCCATATTCAATTTCTTGCATGAGGAATTTTTCTTTTCGCAGACCCCAGTTTGCTCTCCATGAGACACACAGACAGGGAAAGAGAAGCTGGGGGTCAGAGCGCAGGGTCGGCCATTTATACGGCACCCCTGGAGCAGCTGGGGTTCAGGGCCTTGCTCAGGGGCCCAAATGAGTAGGATACCTCTGCAGGCTGCGGGACTTGAACAGACAAACCCTTCCAGCCCCAGGCGCAGAGCCTGAGCCACAGAGACACTGATTTTGTTTTCACTGGATAAGCAGTGACTTAAAGCAAGGTGTTGTAATGTAAATAAAGGAGAAGCTGATCATTTATCATCTTTCTCATCAGGTTCTCCCTGGGTCAACATCGCTTGACCGGTACACTTTCACTTAAGGCAGAGCCTGGCTTTGGAGTCGCCAATTACTCAAATAAAGCAACTGACCACTCCCTCTTCAAAACAGGTCGCACTGCGGGCTACAGTGAAATAAACACTCTTTTTGAGCCCTGTCGGTACGCTGGGTACCCTACCCGCTAAAACGTTCCCAGACTCTCAAATGAACAAGGCTTACATTTCTCGCAGGTTTGGACATTTACAATCTTTAAAATGTCCTGAAACTTCCCTATAACCGTTAAAAGCTCCCTCCACACCCTGAAACAATAACATCGGGATTTCCTAACAGGTCACTCATTCTTACACAGTGTTTCTGAAACTTTGCACTTCTGTAATTCTTTGTCGATTTGCGTTGCTCCCCGACATTTTTTTTCCCCTCTAGTTTAGTCACCACTCACCGTTCTTCTCCCCTCTGGATGCGGGGTTGTCTCCGACCCGCCCGGGACGCTGGGTAGACGCGGACTGTTTCCAGGCCTGTACAGCCCTCGGTCTCTCCTCGGATCACCTAGCTGCGGTCCCCATGGAAACCATTCGGGCTTAGCGAGGCCCAATCTAATTGGTTCTCTGCAAGGACAATATTCAAATCGGACTCCCCCCATCCCGTGCCAGGTGCCTAGGCAAATCAGTCTCTCTGCTTTGCTTTGGGATCATTTTAATTTTAATCCCTGGCAAATCAATTTCATCTGCTGCCTGAGGTTTGGATTTCTATCCACTGGGGGGGGGGTAAATGTGTTTTCTTACGGTCAGGGACCAGCAAAACCAATACGACAAAGACAAAACATTGTCAACAAAGAAGGTTTTGCAACAAAGTTTCAGCCGATTATTTCAGAAAATTAGTTTACACTGTTTAGAAGTCAGACGGTGGCACGGTTCTGGTACAGTGGTTAGTACCCTTTGATGGCCTGGTACCCCGTCCATCAAAGGTACACTGACAGGCTGAAAGTACTCTTTAGTCTGAAGGAACTGAGTCTCTTCAGTCTGAAGGGAGTGTCTCACACTGACAGATTGAAGAAACTGAGTCTCTTTCGTCTGAAGGGAGTGTCTCACACTGACAGATTGAAGAAACTGAGTCTCTTTCGTCTGAAGGGAGTGAACCCAGGTGCCCTGTGCTGAGCCAGGATCAGGGTGGAGAGGCGATTGCCATGATCCGGCGAGCACAAAGCTTCATCAGCTGCCCTTTGCCACAGGAGGTAAGAGGATGTACAGTGATGACGCATTTCCCTGTCCGTCGTGGCAGTTAACAGGTACTGGTTACAGGATCTCTAAAAAAGGAAATAAAGACTGAAATCAGATCCGACCGACCATGCTGCCACGGTGACGGTGCACTGCCCAGTGAAAGTGGCAGCCTGTCCCTGGACTGTGGGTGGAAACTGGAGCACCAGAACTGTGAAGCATGCCCAACGATGCGGAAGGGCTTTTACAAATGAGTGTGTAACTCACACTGGTGCCCAGGATGGCCTGCTACCGGAACGCAACCTAATTTTCTTAATGCAGTTTGTTCGAAGTGGTTCGCAGGAGCTGGAGGTGAGGACTGAGCTGGGGTCCAGGGTGCGAGAGTGACTGCTGATGTCGTGTGTGTGTGTGTGTGTGTGTGTGTGTGTGTGTGTCTGGATCATTGTGAGCGCCGTCAGGTTTGTGTATTTGTTTAAACAAGAGGACGTGTCTGTGCGGGTCTGACTCTGTGTGAGGGTGCAGCTCTAACTGTGCGCGCGCTGGCCTGTCTATCTCTCTACACTGCATGAAGGGCTAAATCTGCCTCCGAGAACCCGACTTTTCAGAAGAAAAGTCTATGAAAAGGCACGGCCTGGCCCTCTTCTCTTGCTCTCGACGTACAACACACTGGATGATGAAGCTGGTGTCTTCAGCTGTAACCTTAGCTATTTATGCAAACAGCTCTTTTATGAAAAGCTCTTTTATGAAAAGCAGCTCTAGGCCTAGACAAGAGGAACAGATAAAACAAATCTTAGATTTATGGCTTATTCAAAGCAGACTGAGCGCTGCTATACTGTATGTAGGAGCCAGAGATGAAGAATGAGCTATTTAAGGAAATCAGGAGTGTGAGAGAGGGAGTGTGTGTTTTTCCTCCCAATAGAGAAGGCTTGTGGTTCTTTATGCTTTTCTGCAGAGGCTGCCAACGTGAGTACGTGTTGGGTTCTTGGTTTGAATGCTCGAGTTGTCAGGCTGGCGTTTTTTGTTCCTGTTGGAGCCCATAATTGTGAACAAGGCGCTTGAGGACGTCTCTGTGCGGGTGTGCGTTTGTAATGACGTGTGTGTGCCTCTCTGTTTCAGTATAAAAAATGCATTTAAGACATTCAGGCTTTTCATGTTCCTAATATTCTTTCCTTCTCGACAATAATAACTAAGGTGGCTGCTGGAAGAGGTGTTAATGGGGCCAGCAGGGGGTGCTCACCCTGCGGTCTGTGTGGGTCCTAATGCCCCAGTATAGTGATGGGGACACTGGACTGTAAACTGGCGCCGTCCTTCGGATGAGACGTAAAACTGAGGTCCTGACTCTCTGTGGTCATTAAAAATCCCAGGGTGTTTCTCGAAAAGAGTAGGGGTTTTACCCCAGTGTCCTGGCCAAATTTCCCATTGACCCTTACCAATCATGGCCTCCTAATAACCCCCATTTATGAATTGGCTTCATTACTCTGCTCTCCTCCCCACTGATAGCTGGTGTGTGGGGAGCGTTCTGGCGCACTATGGCTGCCGTCGCATCATCCAGGTGGATGCTGCACATTGGTGGTGGTGGAGGGGAGTCCCCATGTCCTGCAAAGCGTTTTGAGTGGAGTGTCCAGAAAAGCACTATATAAGTGTAAGCAATTATTATTCATTATAATGTAATAAGTCCATTATTTCTCACCCCTCCATTGCAAGGCATACACAACACAAACACCAGGAACAATTTTCTCAGAAGCCAGTTAACCTCCCAGAAGAAATAAAAGGTGTTAAAAGTAAGTATCTCCTTTAGGTGAGGACAGACTGGATCAAACAAAAACAACATTTGAAGTGAATTGCAAATGTATTGAGTTGTGATGCAACTGTAACTTGAACCTAACATGACTGGGGCGTGCATTTTTGAAATTGCATTTTCACAGCTGAAATACAAAATGAAGCTGATCGCAGTCCAAACTCAAGGTATTGTTGTAAAACTAAATATTCAACATGTTTCTACCTGTCCCTTTTCAGCTCACTCAGAAGTCCATAGCCTGCAGCCTGGTGCCTCTCTGTCTCTCTCCCTCCACACTGCTGGTCCAGTGGAGGTGCTGTTTGATCCTGCAGGATCTGTCCAGTCTCGTATAGTCTTACTGAGCAGTGCAGGGCTCCCTGGCCCCAGGTACGAACAGTGAGTGTCAGTGCAGAACAGCTCTCTGACACTCCGCTCCCTCACTCCAGCTGATCAGGGCAACTACACAGTGAGGGACCTTAAGGGAAGCAGTATCAGCACTGTGATCGTCACTGTGGGTGGTAAGCAGGTCTACAGTAGGGTCACTAGAGGGCTCTATATTCTTGACAGAGTGTGTTCTTATATCATCCTCTGTCCTGATTGTCTTTTAGCTCACAGAGACACTGTCACCCTGCAGCCTGAAGCCTCTCTGTCTGTCCCTCTGTTCACTGGAGAGCCAGTGGAGGTGCTGTTTGATCCTGCAGGAGGTGGAAACTGGACCTCAGTGTGTTCTGTCCAGAACAGCACAGCCAGCTGTGTCCCCCAGTACAGTTTTTTTTAATTTTTGATGATTAGCCATATGTTGATTACAATATTGTACATAATGTATAATTTGAACTCGATATTTTTCAGGACTGAATGATTGTATATTTTCAGAATAAATTTCGAAACCAAATTATTGTCCCTCGATCTCTGTCTCTCTCTCACCCTGCTGTCTGTCTGTCCCTGCCTCTCTGTCTCTCTCTTTCAGCCCCGTCTGTCAGTCTGTCTGTCCCTCGATCTCTGTCTCTCTCTCTCTCCTTCCTCTCTCTCTCTCGGTTTGTTTGTCCCTCAATCTCAATCTTTCTCTTTGCCCGCTGTCTTTCTGTGCCTTCATCTTTGTCTCTCTCTCTCCTTCCTTTCTGTCTGTCACTCTGTCTGTCCTGCGTTGTCCCAGCTGGGCCTGTGTCCCCGGCTCTCTGCCTTCAACTCTGTTCGCCGATGTCCCACCAGCCCGTCTCTCTCTCAGCCTGTCTCTTGACTTGCAGGAGGAAGAGGAGGTGGAGACAGCTCCTCTGGCAGGAGAGAGGAAGGAGGTCAGTGCTGGTCCCACCCTGCCTCCTGTCCTGTCTGTGGTGGAGTTTCGCCGTCTTGTCTGTCCCTCGATCTCTGTCTCTCTCTCTCTCTTTCCTCTCTCTCTCGGTTTGTTTGTCCCTCAATCTCAATCTTTCTCTTTGCCTGCTGTCTTTCTGTGCCTTCATCTTTGTCTCTCTCTCTACTTCCTTTCTGTCTCTCTCTGTCTTGTGGTGTCCAGTCAGTGTGTCTCTCTCTTCCTCCTCTCTGTCGTGTGGTGTCCAGTCAGTGTCTCTCTCCTCCTCCTCTCTGTCCTGTGGTGTCCAGTCAGTGTGTCTCTCTCCTCCTCCTCCTCCTCTCTGTCCTGTGGTGTCCAGTGGGTCAGTATTAGTGGGCTACACCCAGGTCACTCACTGCGAGTGTGATCCCAGCAGAGTCTCTGTGCTCTTGGGACACTTTACTCACCTGTCTCTCTCTTTCTCTCCCTGTGCTGTCCCTCTCCTGCCCCCTCTCTCCCTCCTCGGACTCCAGCTGGAGGAGGTCCAATCACCACCTCCTGTGAGACAGAAGAAAAAGAAGGTGGGTAATGCTCTGATCCTCTCTTTACTCCTGTCCAGTGTCCAGTCAGTGTCCAGTCAGGGTGTCTGTATGAACCCCTCTCTCTCTCAGTGCAGTGTTCATGTCCTGGAGTGTCTAGTCAGTGTGTCTGTATGAACCCCTCTCTCTCTCAGTGCAGTGTTCATGTCCTGGAGTGTCCAGTCCGACTCTTAAAGTGACTCTCCTGTCTCTGCTTCAGAAGCGCTGTTGCGTCTTTTTGAAGTCCCTGAGCTGTGTGTCAGTGGAGACAGAAGATCAGGACGAGCCGATGGAGGCGGCGGAGACCGTAGCTCAGGAGAGGAAGAGCGAGGGAGAGGAGGAGCAGGCTGCCGGGAAGGACAAGAAGAGGAAGAGGAGGTGCAGGTGAGCAGACAGGGGGGCGCCGCCCGGTCATGTCTGTGATTCAAGGAGGAGTCTCCTCTTGCTGTTTGATGTCATGGTGATGTCTGTGTCTGTGTCCCTCACACCTGCAATAACAATATTCTTTCCAGGTTCCTTTCCTGGTTCTGTGCCTGCTAAGATCTGGACTGGACTGGACTGGACTGCACTGGACTGGACCGGAGCTGAGAGACACCAGACGACGGGACTGGAGCCTAGGGACAATAGGCTGGACTTGACCGGAGCTGAGAGACACCAGACTGGACTGGACAGGAGCTGAGGGACCCCAGACTGTGCTGGACCGAAGCTGAGGGACCCCAGTCTGGACTGAAGCTGAGGGACCCCAGTCTGTGCTGGACCGAAGCTGAGGGACTCCAGTCTGTGCTGGGCCGAAGCTGAGGGACAACAGACTGTGCTGGACCAAAGCTGAGGGACCCCAGTCTGTGCTGGACTGAAGCTGAGGGACCCCAGACTGTGCTGGACCGAAGCTGAGGGACCCCAGACTGTGCGGGACTGAAGCTGAGGGACCCCAGACTGGACTGGACCGAAGCTGAGGGACACCAGACTGGACTGGACTGGAGCTGAGGTGCCCCAGACTGGACTGGACTGAAGCTGAGGGACCCCAGACTGTGCTGGACCGAAGCTGAGGGACCCCAGTCTGGACTGCACTGGAGCTGAGGGGCCCCAGACTGGACTGGACTGGAGCTGAGGGACACCAGACTGGATTGGACTGGAGCTGAGGGACACCAGACTGGACTGGAGCTGAGGGACACCAGACTGGACTGGACTGGAGCTGAGGGACACCAGACTGGACTGGACTGGAGCTGAGGGGCCCCAGACTGGACTGGACTGGAGCTGAGGGACACCAAACTGGATTGGACTGGAGCTGAGGGACACCAGACTGGACTGGACTTTTGTAAAGCATCAATAAAATTTTTTTTAAAAAAATCTGTTTAGCTTTTGGTTTTTTCCCTCCCCCCCCCCCCCAGGGTTGCTGCTGGGAGAGGTGTGAGTGGGGCCAGCAGGGGGCGCTCTCACCCTGCGGTCTGTGTGGGTCCTGATGCCCCAGTATAGTGAAGGGGGATACTGGACTGGACTGGACTGTCGGATGAGACGTCAAACCGAGGTCCTGATTCTCTGTGCTCATTAACAATCCCGGGGTGTTTCTGGAGAAGAGTAGGGGTGTTACCCCAGTGTCCTGGCCTGATTCCCCCCCTGGTCTTGACCCATCATGGCCTCCTTATCACCCCCCCTCTCTGAACTGGCTCCATCCCTCTGCTCTCCTTCCCACTGAGAGCTGCTGTGTGCTGAGCGGACTGGAGCATCATCCAGGTGGGGGCTGCACACTGGGGGGGCTGGAGGGGATCCCCCTGACCTGGGAAGAGCTCTGAGGGGAGGGTCCAGACTTATTAATTATTATTATTATTCGTGCTGCACTGGGCTCCTGTCCTGGCAGTGAGAGGGGGACTCTGTGATCAGTACAGATACTTATGACTGTATAATAATACACGATAGAAATGGAAAACAGGGTAGCGCTGTAGTCTCTTCGAACGTTTTGAACTGCCTGAAGAAGTTTTCACAACCCGGACTCGTGAAGGTACAGGTCTTCTCCCTTCATCCGGAGCAAGGTGAGAGGCCACCCCCTCGGGGTGCAGTATCCCCGATGCACCCCCCCCACCACCCAAAACGACACACACTTCTGTGACGATTGGGAGACCCCGGTTTGACCAGCCCCTGCGGTGGAGGAAACGACCCGCTGGAGAGAACACGCAGACTCCACACAGAAGGGTCACCTCGGCATTTATTCCAACAGCAAAACAACACCAGAGAGAAACGGTCTCCGAAAGAGAAGCGCACACCGGGAAAAACACGACGGGGTCATTACAAATGGGAATAGGAGTTCTTTTTTTCTTTTCCGGACGTCAGTTGGATCGTGTCCTGGTGATTTCTCCCATTTCGAACGGAGTTTAATGTCGCGTTTCTACTTTATTAGAGAGAGGCACTGAACTTTGGGGAACATGACATCCACCCAGTATTACTAATAGGTTGATAAATATAAATGTTCTTTTTCCCCCCGTATGATACCTCGCGAAATATAACGATGGCCAACTCCTTAAGTCGGAATTTAAACCCTTCTCACGCTACAAGACAGTCCGTCAGCATCGCCGCGGCCCGAAGCGCGACCTTCGGTATGACGTTGGCCGAAGGGGGTGGGGTAAGTACGTCACAGCCGGGGGAAGCCCCTATCACGTGAGAGGGGTGCGGCGGGCGACGAGCCCCCGGGGGCGAAGAGAAGTTGATTTGCGTGGGGTGTGGAAACACTACACGACCGGGCAAGCGAGCCGTTTTTGTTTTGTTTTGTTTTGTTTTTTCCAGAACATCAGAACAACCGCAGAGATGACCATCGATCCACCTCCAGACATTTCCTTTTTTGTCCTCTTTGGCCTCCAAAATAAAAAAAAAACTGGGATCCATCGTGGCGTTGCCAAATTAAAACGTCAACCACTTTTCGGGCTTTCGTGCTGTCCATGATGAAACCGTCATGGTTGTGTAAGCATACGTTACGTCACAGACCGGCGGCGCTCGGACATGAGGAGTGTCGTTACGTTTTTGAAACGGGCGCGTCAGACAAGATCTCTGACAAGATCTCCGAAAAACCCAAACCTGTAAGATTCAATTTCAATTCAGTTTTTTTATATAGCGCCTTTCACAACAAGAATGCCCCAAGGCCCCGAACAAAGGAGTTGTTCCACACCCCCGCCACCCTCTGTGTACAGTAGAGCCTCCTGTCCTGACTGGAGGAGCTCACCCAGCTGTGTCTGGAGAGAAGCCGGGGTATCGGCTTCAACCACAGGGCTGGGCAGCTTGTTCCCCACCCCCACCCCCCTCTGTGTACAGTAGAGCCTCCTGTCCTGACTGGAGGAGCTCACCCAGCTGTGTCTGGAGAGAAGCCGGGGTATCGGCTTCAACCACAGGGCTGGGCAGCTTGTTCCCCACCCCCACCCCCCTCTGTGTACAGTAGAGCCTCCTGTCCTGACTGGAGGAGCTCACCCAGCTGTGTCTGGAGAGGAGCCAGGGTATCGGCTTCAACCACACGGACTGGGCGGCTTGTTCCCCACCCCCACCCCCCTCTGCGTAAAGTATTGTTTGCAATGCAGTTTCCTTTGCGGACTCCCGGCGCTCCCTGCGTCCTACCACAGGGATGGCCGTCCAGAGTCACCAGTGGAACTGATGGAGGGCCTGCGGCCTTGCAGCGGGTTCGAAGTCCTCTCTTCAGCTCTGAGGCCTTATCATCACTCAGGCTGCTGCGACAGCGGTGACTGCGGTTTCCTGAGTTTATCTCCGAGTCTCACTGGGAGAGAACTGTTTGTCCCTCTGCACACAGACACACTGACCGCTACGTGCTTCTTTCTGCACCGCTTTCATCTCAAGTCTGAATTGCTTCGAGGGGACAGCGACGACAACACTGGCCTCACTGGCCCAACGCTGACGACGGCTCCCTGTATGTACAGCCGGCAGCCATCTCACCCTGCAGCTCCCAGCTGGCAGCCCCCCCACTGGAGCTCAGCAGGAGTGAGCCTGGCCAGTACCTGGAGGGGAGACTCCTGGGAAAAACTAAGGCTGCTGCTGGAAGAGGTGTTAGTGGGGCCAGCAGGGGGCGCTCTCACCCTGCAGTCTGTGTGGGTCCTGATGCCCCAGTATAGTGACGGGGGACACTGGACTGTAAAGAGGCGCCGTCCTTCGGATGAGACGTAAAACCGAGGTCCTGACTCTCTGTGGTCATTAACAATCCTGGGGTGTTTCTCGAAAAGAGTAGGGGTGTTACCCCGGCGTCCTAGCCAAATTTCCCGTTGGCCCTTACCAATCATGGCCTCCTAATAAACCCCCTCTCTGAACTGGCTTCATCCCTCTGCTCTCCTCCCCACTGAGAGCTGGTGTGTGGGGAGTGTTCTGGTGCACTATGGCTGCCGTCGCATCATCCAGGTGGGGGCTGTACATTGGTGGCGGTAGAGGGATTCCCCATTCCCTGTGCAGCGCTTTGAGTGGAGTGTCCAGAAAAGCGCTATATAAGTGTAAGCAATTATTATTATTTGCAAATCACTACTTATGTACTTTCTCTGTTTTTTTCTTAAGAAATGTGTTATGCACTTCAACAGGTCCTCAGGCGTGTTCTTTCCGTGTCGTGTTTCTCTGGAAATGAGAATCCGGCCTCTTCAGACCAGCTCATCCGCTTGAACAGGTCCTACAGTTGTGAAAATCTGCTCGGTGCTGCTCTGCTTTTGTTTTCTGTGGGTGTGGCTTCAGTGCAGCCGCTACAGGTGTAGACACAGACACACACTCACACACCCTGGACAGAACACCAGTCCATCACAGGACACACACACACCCTGGACAGGACACCAGTCCATCACAGGACACACACACACACACACACACACACACTCACACCATGGACAGGACACCAGACCATCACAGGACACACACACACCCTGGACAGGACACCAGTCCATCACAGGACACACACACTGTGAGCAGTGTGACAGCTGATCCGCTTTGATGGCTGGTGGCTGCGGGCGGTACTGCTGGCGCTGTGGAGTCTGCACCAGTAACCCCCCCTGGGAGACGCACAGAGATCATTCTGCACCAGCAGCCCGACCTGGGAGACGCACAGTGATCATTCTGCACCAGTAACCCCACCTGGGAGACACACAGTGATCATTCTGCACCAGTTACCCCACCTGGGAGACTCATAGTGATCGTTCTACACCAGCAACACACCACAAACACCCAGATCACACTGTAGAATACACACAATGCACAAAAAACACATCAGGAGGTGTCACACTGTCCCCCCAGTCTGTGGAGGAAATGCAGAGGGCAAACAGAGGTTGTGACCTCTGACCTGAGTGACTCTCCCAGGGCGCTTGGTGCTGCTGCAGGATTCATCTCTGGGGGAGACACTGGGCTGCGTGTCAGTTCACAACACCGCAGAGCCATTAACCCTGCTGGAGAACAACCTTCAGCTGAACACACCCCAACACTCACGTTTCCACAGATGCAAACTCGAGTGGAATGGCATCCAGACACTTCACTGCTGGACTTTTAACAAGCTTCAAGTCAGAAAACCACCCAGAACGTCCTCTCGCTCAGTGTGACAGGCGCTTTTGAACTTGAACTTGAACTTGAACTTGAACTTTATTGCCATATGTAACCGGTACTGGTACAATGGAATTCTTACTTACAGAAAGTCTCTCGATTGTAAAACAAGTGTAAAAACAAAACAAAGTGCAAACAGTGCATCAAGACAATGTGCAAACAATAGACAATGTGCAAGTAAACATGCAGGCAGTTTGAATGTAAACAATACAGACATGTAAACAATGACTGGAGACGTACAATAAATAAATTACAATGAGGTAGATGGTGATGGTGTGGGTGTGGTCCGAGGGGGATGGCTAAATGTGTTCGCCAGTCTCACTGCTTGTGGATAGAAGCTATTGAAGAATCTAGTGGTAAGTGTCCGTATGCTCTTATATCTCTTGCCTGAGGGCAGTGGGGTGAAGAGCTCATGCCCGGGGTGGTGACTGTCCTCTGTGATGGCCAGAATTCTACCACGGCAGCGGTCCTCATAGAGCTGTTTAATCTCGGTGAGACCGCAGCCAATGATCTTCTGGGCCATATTGACCATTCTCTGCAGTGCCTTTCTTTCTCGCGAAGAGGTGTTGCCATACCACACGGTGATCCCGTTGGTGAGGACGCTCTCGATAGTGCAGCGGTAGAAGTTCACCAACACATGTGTTGGCATCCCCCATCGCTTGAGGCACCTTAAGAAATAAAGGCGCTGCTGAGCCTTCTTCATGATAGAGTCAGTGTTCACAGTCTGTGAACAGTTCTGTTTCCGGCGCCGGAAAGATGGCGACGGTTTACAGAAAGCTCTCTCGTTGTTTGTCTGTTTTAATGTTTATTTATACGTTAATACTCTTGTTTTGTGTTGGACGCTCAATGTCTGTCATTACTTATGATAGACAAACGCTTTTAAACCTGAGGATAGACTCCTTAATGTCATCAAACAACTTTTTTCACGTACCGGACCCCAGCTGCTGGATCGGTCAAAGATGCGGCGAACAACAACAACAGGTGGGCAGCAGACGCCGGGGAAGACGAGGCGGCGTACTAGCGCGACTACGAAGGCGTCCGCACAGACCACCGCTGCCGTCTATTTTGTTAGCTAATGTTCAGTCACTGGACAACAAGATAGATGAGCTACATTGTCGGATCAACGCGGAAAGGGACCTGAGGGATTGCTGTGTTTATGCCTTCACTGAAACCTGGCTGAATGCATGCGTCCCGGACACCGCCATCCAGCCAAAGGGGTTCACCGTTTACCGCATGGACAGAAACCACCAAGCAACCGGCAAACACAAAGGCGGAGGCGTTTGCTTCCTGGTCAACAGCAAGTGGTGCACCGACGTGAAGGTAATCTCTAAATCCTGCTCGCCGAATCTAGAACACCTGACCATAAAATGTCGACCCTTTTATTTGCCGAGGGAGTTTTCCGCCACTATTATCACAATCGTTTACATTCAACCTCAAGCCTGCGTGGAAGCAGCACACAGCGAACTCCACTACATTATCAACAAGCACGAAAACTCCCACCCAGAAGCCGTCTCAATTGTAGTTGGGGACTTCAACCACTGCAATCTGAGGAAAGTTCTGCAAAAATACATTCAGCATGTCACTGTACCGACAAGAGGAGGAAATATTTTAGACCACTGCTACACAACAATAAAAGGGGCATACAAAGCGCTTCCCAAACCGAGTTTCGGTAAGTCGGACCACATCGCTCTCCTGTTGCTTCCTGAGTACAAACAGAAGCTGAAGACCTCCCCCACTGCGAACAGGTCAGTGCGTTGTTGGTCTGAGGAGGCGGAAAGCAAGTTAAAAGACTGCTTTGATAGTACAGACTGGGACGCATTCAGAGCTCCCGACACAGATTTAAATGACTATACGGACGCGGTCACCAGCTATATTAAATACTGCACCGACGCTTGTGTACCAGAAATGAAAATTAGGTCATTTCCCAATCAGAAACCGTGGTTCAACCACGACATTCGCAATAAAATAAAAGATAGATCCACCGCGTTCAAATCGGGGGACAAAGAGCTGTACAAGAAATCACGGTATGCATTAGAAGAAGCCATAAAACGCTACAGAGAGCGGCTCGAAATGCAGTGCGCTGACACCCGGAGGCTGTGGCAGGGATTACAGTCAATCACAGGCTACAGGGGCTGCAGCCAGGAGATTGACACGAACAACGCATCCCTGCCTGACGAGCTGAACCACTTCTATGCACGCTTTGATGCTCTGAACACGGGCACTGCTGAGAAGACCCCAAGTGTGCAGGGCGAGTTTGTTCTGAAACTCTCAGAGCAGGACGTGCAGAAGACTCTGAGCAGGGTGAAAACCCGTAAGGCTGCAGGGCCTGATGGGATACCACCTCGCGTCCTGAGGACATGTGCAGCCCAGCTGACCACAGTGTTTACAAACATCTTTAACTCCTCCCTGTCACAGTCCATGGTCCCCACTTGCTTTAAAATAACCACTATTGTTCCAACCCCCAAAAAGACAAAAGTGACATGCCTGAATGATTACCGCCCAGTAGCATTAACATCTGAGGTGATGAAATGCCTGGAGAAGCTGGTGTTGTCACACATCAACTCCTCCATCACAGAGTCCCTGGACCCCCTGCAGTTCGCCTACCAGAACAACAGATCAGTGGATGATGCTGTCTCCCTGGCTCTGCATACAGCCTTGGAACACCTGGACACTAAGAACTCGTATGTGAGAATGCTGTTTGTGGACTACAGTTCAGCATTCAATTCCATCATACCCAGTCAACTGGTGACAAAGCTCAGGGGATTAGGTCTGTGCAACTCTGTCTGCAACTGGCTGCTGGACTTTCTTATCGAGAGACCACAGGTGGTGCGGATAGGCAATAAAACATCAACACCACTCACCCTGAGCACTGGAACCCCACAAGGCTGCTGTCTGAGTCCAAGGTTGTACTCCCTATTTACTCACGACTGCACAGCAAGACACAGCAATAACCGCATCATCAAGTTTGCCGATGACACCACTATAATAGGACTGATCAGTGATGATGACGAGTCCACTTACAGGGATGAAGTTGTACAGCTGCTTAGGTGGTGTCATAGCAATAACCTGGACTTGAACATAAAGAAAACGAAAGAGCTAATAGTGGACTTTCGGAGACACAGGCCACACACTCACAGCCCACTCAGTATTCCCTTCTTTCTTTTATTAGAAAGAAGGGAACCTGACATCTTTTTAACTTGACGTCTTTTTACCTTGACATCTTTTTATAAGCGCAGTGAATTCTGTGCCGTACAGAAGTACAGAATGTGAGTCAGTTCAACAGCAGTTTTATCAGGATGTTGATGAAATAACATGTTCATGCTGCTGAACTTCTGTAGTTTCTCTAAATGCAGTATAATGAAAGCAAATGAGATCTAAAAGAAAGACCATGTTTGACAGGTGCAGTATCACTCGAAGCCCACAGAGTTGTGTGAAGAAGGCTAGAGTCTCCGAGCAGTCCCACACTGCCTGGACTGGACACTTTGCTGTCAGACTGGCTCCGAGTCTAAACTGGACACACACTGGTCTGTGGACAAAACACACGACAGCAGAGTTAGACACTCAGAGCAGAGATAGAGCTGGACATCACCCACACCCACACACACACACTGGACTGACAGAGCTGGACACCACACACACACACATACACTGTAGTGACACCACACGCACACTGTACTGACAGAGCTGGACATCACACACACACACACGCACACTGTACTGACGGAGCTGGACACCACACACACTATATAGGCCACAGGGGTCTGTGCAGGAGCTCATGGCAGCGACAACAGGTCCTGTCAGAAGCAGCAGATCACGTCTCAGGCAGCGAGTCCTGTCTTGGGCAGGAGGGTCCTGTCTCGGGCAGCGGGTCCTGTCTCGGGCGGGAGGGTCCTGTCTCGGGCGGGAGGGTCTCAGACTCACCTCCTCCCACTTCTGCCGGGCAGAAAACCCGTCCGTCCGGCTGCTCCCTCCAGCGCAGGGTGTGGTTCCCCAGGAGACCCTGCTGGGCCAACAGGTCATCCATCTGCAGACACAGACGGACTGAGCTGTGTGCAGTGACTCAACACTCAGGCATGCGGCACTGTAGGACAGCTCACACAGCGGCAGCGTGCGCCTCAGACACAGCGCTAACACCCCTGGATTCGAGCAACACGGGTTCGAGCTGTGAAACATCGTGTCGCAGAGCAGATCTGCTCCGTCTCTCCTGCTGAGCCCTTGATCTGAATCCCTGAGGATCAGGGACAGGAAGGTTCCCTTTATAGCCCACCTGTCGACATCTGGAACAGTCTGGCTCGTCGCGGACGCCCTCCTCGGAGTCTGAAACGCTCCCTTCCTGGGGGAACCCCAGTCACACACCAGACACACTCAGCTCCCAGAAGGGGCTCCCGCCTACCTGCTCCAGGAGTCTGTGTTTCGTCTCGGCGTCGTTCTGAATCTGCTGTCTGCTCCCGGCGATCTTCAGCCTCAGGATGGTCCTCTTCCCCGTCCTCCTCTGTGGATCTGGGGCGACAGGCGTTGCAGGACAGAGAGACACCCGAGAGAGAGGGAGACAGAGAATGAGCGCTGTTGCCCCAGTTTGAAAATTGAATCAACGTTTGCCACCACATTTGACTTGCAGTCCAGAGCGGTCCCTCAACACTGGTATTCACCAGCCGTGCCCACTGGTTCACCCCTGATGCAGGTGTGAGAGGGGGAGAGGAGGGGGGCCGGCCTGCAGTCGGGGGGTGTGGGGTCACTAACAAGGCCGACAGTCTCCTGGTTCTACACTGGAGTGTGAGATCGAGCGCAGATCTCTCCTCGCTCAGCGGTCAAGCGAGAGGCCTGGTCTGAGAGCAGACGGCTCTGCTGTCGCCACCTGCTGGTCAAACACGTGCAGAACAGGGAGTCGCCCTCCGTACCTCTGGAGCAGAGGAAACTCAGCTGCTCCTCACAGCTGCGGTTAGTCCAGAGCCCCCTCTGTCTCTGTCCAGGGCTCCACAGGGGATGGAAGCAGGCCGGCCCGGGGCTCCCCCTGCGCCCCAATTCTGATAGACCAGGGGAGCCTCGTTCGCCCAGAACCAGGACCCCGAGACTCGGTTCTGCCTCAGGCCCAGCAAGACCAGAGTGGACTCAGCAGACTGGGCCTCTTCAGCAGCGTAGCTCTGCTCCTGGTGTGACTGGATATATGCCAGGCCAGTGTGGTGAGTCTGACAGTGATCCAGGGCCTCAGCCCAGGACTTCTCCTCTCTCACCAGGACGAGCTCTCTGCTGTCTGGAAGAGAGAGATACAAATTCTGAATCTGTGTCTCTGTAGGGTCCCCAGACGCCCCTTCCGGACACGAACCCAAGTGGAAAACGGAGCCGTCCTCACCCCAGTGACAGAAGAAGGGTCTGATCTCACTGCAGTCTGTCTCTGTCCATCTGCCTCTCGGGCTGCCCTGCAGGTCCACCTGCGCACATCTCTGTCCATCTGCTGACCCAGGCTGCCCTCCTGCCCAGTTCCTGAAGCTGGACGCCCCCTGGTCTGAACACTTCCAGGGCTCGTTGTACAGGCCTATCCACACCCTGTGACCCCGCGCTGACCTCCAAACCTCCTCATTCTCACTCTGGCTCCTCACACTGACCAGCTCTGTGTGCTTCTGTCTGCAGAGACTCTGGGCTTCAGTCCAGGTCTGGTTGAGTTCAATCAGGGTGACGTCACTGCGCTCTGAGCAGACAAGAAAATGTATCAGTGAGTCAAAATGTCAGTGAGATACTGGTGTGATGGACTGTCCTCTTACCTGTGTTGAGTGACACTGGTGAAGTGTGTCTCTGATTCAGAGCAGAGAGACGTCAGTGAGATACTGGTGTGATGGACTGTCCTCTTACCTGTGTCGAGTGACAGTGGTGAAGCGTGTCTCTGATTCAGAGCAGAGAGACGTCAGTGAGACACTGGAGTGATGGACTGTCCTCTTACCTGTGTTGTTGAGACACATGAAGTAGTTTCTCTCCTGACAGTCTCTTCCCATCCTCCCTCAGAGTCCATCAGCACACCGACGTGCCCCTGGGTTTGAGTGTAGGGGCTCCCTGCAGCTCCCCCAGACCCTGGGTCACTCTGTGTGCTGTTATACAGACCAATCCAGGCTCCGTCTGCTTCACCAGTGTTTGTGAGGCTGAGAAGTTGCCTCTGCTGCTCCTCAGTGAACACAGTGACCAGGTCTGTGTGATTGTACCAGCAGTATTCCTGAGCTCGAACCCATGTCAGTTTATAGCGTATGAAGTGGTACTGCTCAGAGGAGTCTGTAGCTGTAAATAAAATACATATAGAAATAAGATTTCTGTACATTCTGAAATTGTCGTTTACTTGATGTTCTGTCTCCAAATTCATTATTGGCTCCTGATGTAGTTCTATGCTGCTGCTGGGAGACCAAGGTCAGACGAGGGAGATACAGCTCTCTGCTGCTGTTCTCTCAAGCTGGATTCTCCTGAGACAAACTCAGCCCCCTGAGCTACTGCCTGGGGCTCTGGGACAGTCTGTCAGGGCTGGACTCACCAGTGTAGCAGAAGAAGGGGCTGGGATATGTTCCACCTGCATCGTTCCAGCCACCTCTTTTATTATTATTTTTATTTACGTTATCTTTTAAATAGATCTCCATGTACAAGGCTCCTCCTCCATTGTGCTGCCAAGGACTCCAGTTGCGAAACCCAGAGCGCCTCCCGTCAGACCACTCCCAGCCGTCCTGGAGCAGAGCAATCCAGACAGCGTGTCCCTGCGCCGTCGTCCTGATCTGTTTAGACTCTCCCACACTGTCCACCAGGGGCAGGTCGGAGCAGCTCTCTCTGCTGTGCCTCTGGGCTGCAGCGAAGGTCTTGTTTTCCCTGATCAGGCTGTACTGCTGGGCCCCACCTGCGAAGACAAAGATCAGGTGTAACGGTGTGTACAGCTGTGAGACTACAAATCCCATAGTGCTTTGCACACCACCATTTCCTGTTTCCTGTTCATTCCGGTGTATAGTTAAATAGGTAGAGGTTTATTCCTGAAAAGAGAAGACAAGAAACACGTTTCAGCTGTGATGCCTTCAGCTGTGTGTACCAGCAGAATTCCTGAGCTCGAACCCATGACAGTTCATCATGTATAAAGTGATACCAGTCAGATGAATTTGTAGCTTGAATTTTGTTTTTATTTCAAACTACTCTTTATCGCATGCCTTTGTTTGTTTCAGGACAATAACATTCTCTGTGATTTGGAGAGATCTTTGTGGTGAGTTTATGTTTTCTGATGCTGTATGATGTTTGTGATCACTGCTCTATCACGCCAAGAGGCGTTAGTAGTGACAGCTTACTGTAATAAAGAAAATAAGATTAATAGATACATTCCAAGAAAAGGGGCCTGGATAGGTCTTTTCCCATGACGTGATGATCCCAGGGAAAAGGTAGTGTTGAAGTCCGTGCATTTTGACTTTGGCGTGTATGTGAGTGTATATAATTTAGGACTACGTTTCCCAAGATACAATGCTCATCGCATAATGACTGCAAAGTGAGATGAGACTACAGGTACCAGAATGCCCATGCAACCCAGCTCTTCCTGCTTCCTGTTCTTTTCTGTCTATACCTAAAGACAGATCTCAGATTGAGCCCTGCGTGCAGTGTCATCTCACCTTGACTCTCACATATGAAGTAGACCTCCTCGCTGCAGTCTCTCTCCTCCCAGAATCCCGCTGCGTTGAGAACAGCACAGGGGAGCTGACTCCTCCAGTGGGTGAAGGTCACGACCTCTCCGCCAGACCACCGCCAGCTCTCTCTGCAGTCTCGGTACAGGCCTATCCAGGCTGTGCCACTGGGCAGGTTAGTGGTGTTGAGGACTGTGTCCATGTCTGCTGTGCTGTTGACGGAGGCCAGGTCAGGGGTGAGTCCACAAAGTAGAACTTCCTGATGAGACCGGATCCAGGAGAACAGAGCACTGGGAACACAGAATTATGGGTTGTGTAAGTTTCTCAAATCCATCTGTATTGCAGTTCAAAGGGTCTGTACGCTCCAGAGTCAGGTTGTTTAAATCTATTGTGAGACACAGTAGCACCACAGTCCTGCTGTCCTCCACCCGAAACTCACTCGTCACCCCGCCGGTGAGACAGGTGACCCCCCCTATCTGTAACGGACAAGTCTGTGGGTGACGGAGTCCTCTCTGTGGTGATGTGAACCAGCTCTGGCAGTGTGGTCAGCCCATCCATTATCTAATGTGCTTTGGCAACACTGATTCTACCCATCGGTCATGCTAATAAAGCACCTCGAATTGAATTGAATAGAACGTCGCTTTATCAACCCTTTACAATTTCTTGCATTAGGAATTTATCTTTTCATGAATAGTGAGCTGAATCTGCAGTCACTGGGGAAGAGTGCAGGTGAGAGAACACAGCCCTTTGGCAGTAGCAGCAGTAGAAGGAATAATGCTTCCTTACAGTTCTAGAGCTCTTTCCTGGACTCTCCCCTCAGAGCTCTTCCCAGGTCAGGGGGATCCCCTCCAGCCCCCCCCCCCAGTGTGCAGCCCCCACCTGGATGATGCTCCAGTCCGCTCAGCACACGGCAGCTCTCAGTGGGGAGGAGAGCAGAGGGATGGAGCTAGTTCAGAGAGGGGGGTGATTAGGAGGCCATGATGGGTAAAGACCAGGGAGGGAATCAGGCCAGGACACTGGGGTAACACCCCTACTCTTCTCCAGAAACACCCCGGGATTGTTAATGAGCACAGAGAGTCAGGACCTCGGTTTTACGTCTCATCCCAAGGACGGCGCCTGTTTACAGTCTAGTGTCCCCGTCACTATACTGGGGCTTCAGGACCCACACAGACCTGCTGCAGGTTCTCTGACCTGGGAGCAGAGTCACAGGCCCACCTGTCAGGAAGAGAAGCACCAGCCCCTTCCTCTCCATCCTGGCAGATCCGCTCAGAGGCGAAGGCGCGGCGTGGCTCCTGGCTCCGGGTTCGAATCCTCCTGCACGTCTAACACAGCTCCTACAGGTCTCTGGCGGAGCTCTGGTCTCGCTCATGGGCTCAGTGAGATCTGAATTAACTCAGCCCTGCTGGGCTGCTACCGATCCCCCTGGCTGGTGTGGATCGGTCACCAGTGGAGACTGGGGGAGACGCAGGAATCTGGAGAGGGGCAGGACCCCCCTCTCCCACTCAGAAACATGGGATCCGGACTGCTGGGAGAGATTCCCGACTGGATCCATCAGTCTCCTCCTGCTGTCCTGCTCTCCCTGCTGATAGCATCAAGGAAACGCTGCTGCTGTCTGTGGCTCTTCCTCTCCTTCTCCCTTCTCTACATTCTCTCCACTCTCCTTTCTCCTCTCCTTCTCCCATTCACAGTTTCTCTCCTCTCTCTTGTGCCTCCTCTCTCTGCTGATAGCATCAAGGAAACACTCCTGCTGTCTGTGGCTCTTCCTCTCCTTCTCCTCTCTCTACTCTCTCCACTCTCCTTTCTCCTCTCCTTCTCCCATTCACAGTTTCTCTCCTCTCTCTTGTGTCTCCTCTCTATGCTCTCTCCTCTCCACTCTCTCTACCCTCTCCCCTCTCTCTCTCCTCTCTCTGTGATCCACAGTATCTGTCCTGTCTCCTCTCTCCTCTCTCTGCTCTCTCTCCTCTCCACTCTCTCCCCTCTCTCCTTTCTCCTCTCTCTATGATCCAGTTTCTCTCCTCTCTCTTGTGCCTCCTCTCTCTGCTGATAGCATCACGGAAACACTCCTGTTGTCTGTGGCTGTGTCTGTCTGTGGGAGTGAATGGAGCCATTGATGCAGGAGTGGAGGGGTCAGGCCTGGGTCATGTAGGGGAAAATCAAACAGCCACCGTCTGACGCCATGAGAGACAGAATATTTTTAATTTCCTGTTTGTCTCCCTCTCGCTCAGTATCCCCCTCTCTGTCTCATACCACTGTCTCCCGTCTCTATCTCCCTGTCTCTCCCCTCTCCCGATCCCTCCCCTCTCTCCTCTCTCTGACTCTCCTGCCTTCTCTCCTCTCTCTCCCCCATCTCTAACCTGCCTCTCTCTCCTCTCTCACCCCCATCTCTAACCTGTCTCTCTCTCCTTTCACCCCCATTCCTAACCTGTCTCTCTCTCACCCCCATTTCTAACCTGTCTCTCTCTCTCCTCTCTCCCTAACTTTCTCTAACTGCAGAGGGATGCACCTTGAACTGAAACCGCAGTGAGGAATAACCAGCTTCCTAAGTAAACAACTTTCCTACGAGACTCAGACTTAGCAGAACTAAGGACAAGGAACACGGATCTTCTTCTGCGTTGCTGGGTAGATAAAAACACGCAGGTTGCTACAGAAATGAGAGCAGCCTGTGGACCTGCTCTCCAGACAGTATCTGTTGATCCCGTTAGAGACACCTGTACTCGTTTAAATCTCTTGCAGGGCAGCAGGCAGCTACTGTCTCAATAACAGGAGGTCCTACAGGGGTCACTGTGCCCTGAGACTTACCTGCTCAGCGCTGTGTGTCGGTGGGTCAGGACGTCTCTCCAGGTGAGCTGTCTGTGCGATGTGTCTGTCTGTCTGTGTTCTTTATTCCTGACTCTCTCTCCTCCTCTCCTCTCGGACACAAACACAGACGCAGCCGGGATGCAAATCAGGGGGTTTCAGTGGGAACAGTGCAGGAAGCACAAACCAGGCTGGAGGATGGACACACACACACTCACTCACATACTCTCACACTCTCACACTCTCACACACACTCACACTCACACACAGCGCTGTGTTCTTTTCTCTTTCAAACACCGGAAATCTTGATCAAGGAGCTCCCTTCAGACTAAAGAGACTCAGTTCCTCCCGCCTGTCAGTGTGGGACACTCCCTTCAGACTAAAGAGACTCAGTTCCTCCAGCCTGTCAGTGCGGGACGCTCCCTACAGACTAAAGAGGCTCAGTTCCTCCGGCCTGTCAGTGCGAGACGCTCCCTTCAGACTGAAGAGACTCAGTTCCTCCAGCCTGTCAGTGCGGGATGCTCCCTACAGACTAAAGAGGCTCAGTTCCTCCGGCCTGTCAGTGCGAGACGCTCCCTTCAGACTGAAGAGACTCAGTTCCTCCAGCCTGTCAGTGCGGGACGCTCCCTTCAGACTAAAGAGACTCAGTTCCTCCAGCCTGTCAGTGCGGGACGCTCCCTACAGACTAAAGAGGCTCAGTTCCTCCGGCCTGTCAGTGCGAGACGCTCCCTTCAGACTGAAGAGACTCAGTTCCTCCAGCCTGTTAGTGCGGGACGCTCCCTTCAGACTGAAGAGACTCAGTTCCTCCAGCCTGTCAGTGCGGGACGCTCCCTTCAGACTGAAGAGACTCAGTTCCTCCAGCCTGTCAGTGTGGGACACCCCCCTTCAGACTAAAGAGACTCAGTTCCTGTCGGTCCTCAAGCCCTCTACACTAGGGGAGACGGGGTCTCCTGCTGCTGCTGCGCCCCAGAGCGCTGGAACCCTCTCCCCGTGGAACTCGGAGAGTCGCCCTCCCTGAGCTCGACGCCTGCGTCTTCAGAAACGCTCTCCGTTGGTTGTCTGCTCCCTTCCAACCCTCTACTACACTTCCAGTCCCTTGAATTTAATTGTACTACATCTGGTTTTTCCCATCCTTTGACATTGCTTTCCTCCTGAGGCTCACTTTGAGAAGCCACTTTCAGAGGTGTTCCAGTATTATTATCCAATTCAACTTGATTGTCATTATACTCACACAGGCACGTAGTTGAGTGAAAAGTGTTTCTCCTGAGTCACTCAGGTGCAGTAAGTAAATAGGACAGCAGATAAGACAATAGACAGTAACACAATAGCAATAACAGTAACATGTAATAACATAATAATATCATAATATAATTATATATTATTATTATATATAATAATAATTATTATAATTATTATTATTGGGATGAGACTGGGCAGTGGCTAACAGTGGCTCCACCCTGGCAGAAACACCCCCTGCTTTACAAGTTTACAATCCAACAGAACTTCAGCCGGAGCTCTTCCAGATCCTCTCTCTGGTTCCCTTCTCCTTGTGTCCCTTCGGAAGAGGGCAACAGAGGGGCTACAACTTCCTTTGCCTCGCCTGCAGACGACGGGAACGTGCCGCCACCACACAGCATGAGTGACAGTACGGGCACGGAGGGCCTGTTTCCCCACCCAGAGGGAGCGTCACACCCCCCCTTCTCTGGCTGCAGATGTGGGGGTGCACGGGGGTCTCCCCCAGAGCTCACAGCCGGTGCCCTCTGGCCGCCCTCTGGTGTCTTTCAGGACACACTGCGGTCCGAACCTTTGAGCGCAGCTTGTCTGAAAGGTGTTCACACCCGGTCTGGCTCCCAGGAAAGACTCTGATCTGGGCTTGAGTGATCTTTTGTAGAAAGATCGATACTTTATTGATCCCGTGAGGGGAAATTGCAGTGCGACAGCAGCTTAACACAGACAACACAGCCACAGTGTGCCGAATGATACAATAATAATAATAATACAATACAATACAATCAGTTCAGTGAGGGGTGCACTAAAAGAGTTTCTCACAGTCCAGGACACACAAAGAACAAACTAGAACAGCACAGCACGCAGACAAATCGTATCACACACATGAATATAAATAGAGATGTAAATATAGATATAGATATAAATATAAATGTAAATGTATTTTTGTGTTGACAGCACAAAGACTGTCGAAGAATGTTTTGACTGAGAATTTAGGAGATCGTTCCTTTTGTCTATTTGCGTATTTGCTCCACTGTTATCTTCCTGTTTTTTTTAATTATTTGCTATATTTTCTCCTGTGATTCCTCCTATCGTTACCTTATATTGGGTCATTAAGCTACGGTGTTTCTTACCCATTCAGCCCTGTTTGCTGGGTTGTTAGATGGTCTGATTCCCAGTTTCGTCTCCTTTGTGTTTGATCGCAGCTCGTCTGGAAAGGGTCTTGACACCCTGTATCGTTCACACCACGCCGTGTCGCAGACAGTGGCTGCCGTCACCCACTTCATCTGTCTCTGGAGCTGTCATCGAGAGCACACGGAATTTGACCGGAAGCCAGTGCGGGGACTCCAGGATAGGAGTAACGTGAACACTTGCACTAGACCTGGTCAAATGACTTTATGTCATTGTCCAAAAATCATACATTCTGCACAACAAGCTAGGAAAAATGCCACTGGTGGGATGCGGACCCAGGATCTCCTGTTTACTAAACAGGCACTTTAGCCAACTAAGCTATGGCACCGCTTAGAGACATCTGTGCTCAGTGCGTGCTGAACCTGCTCAAAGAGCAAGTTGCCTCCTTTACATGCAATGGCAGCTCCGACACTAAGTGAAACGAAGAGAAATGGCTTTTATCTGGCACTTTTCATGTCCAATGCGCTTGACATCTCCCAAGGGCAACACAGTTCTTTTGTGAATTTTGGACCTACTGCAGCTTTCATGCAACCTTATCCTTCAGGTTGATTCATATAAGTACTCAGACCGTAAACCTGTGCTGGTCTACTCATGTTAAGACTGTTTGCTCCAAAGGTCAGCAGCGCTAATATTTCCTGCGAAGACTACGAGTGTCTGGGGTTCGACAGGAAGTGATGCTTCTCTTCTGCCGCGCTGTAATCGAGAGCATGATCAGATACGGGATTTCAGTGTGGTTCGGTCATCTAGCAGTTCATTTTACATGGCAAATGACCCGACTCATCCAGACAGCTCTGAAGGTCAAGGGAGTGAGACAGCAGCCCCTCCCTGCTGACAATCTTTGAAAAATCAGCCAGGAAAAATGATATCAGGTCCTTCCCACATCCTCAGCCCTGACTACCAACTTCCTCCTTCTGGCCAACGTTTCAGGGCTCCCAAATGTAAGTCAAACAGATACAGACCGTTCCTTTGTTGCACTATGCGTGACGGCTGTCGCTGCAAATGTCCGGGATAAACACACTTTTGCCTCTTACAGCCCACTTGAGTGCGATATGTTTTGTCATGATGTGTCAGAAACGTCCCATGTTGTTATGTGTCCTACTGTACGTGTGCAATAGAGTGATGTGCGATGTTTTTCGGATTTTTTTGCGACAGTAAAATGTGCAACAATGTTCTTTTTTGCATGCTATTGAAGTGTACAGGAGTGCTTGGTGTCCATACAGACATTCCCTCGATGGGGACAGTAAAAGTCTTCTCTCTTTGCTGGACATTTTTTTTTTCCCATCGGTTGAGAAAGTTGACATGTGAAAGAGTGTGGAGTGTTAAAGTAGTTTATTTTATTGCTGTTGCTTTGTGTGAATGTACTGTGATCTGTTGGGGGAATTTAAAGATGATCTCATCTGTGCCAGTGTGGGCATGACTCTGTAAATGGCTGGCTTAGCTTGTAACTCATAACTGCACACCAAGATAACGAGAAGCAGCAGACAAATGTCTCTTGTGATCTCTGTGATGGACTTGTCTCCTATCCAGGGTGTGTGAGTGTGTGTGTGTGTGTCCTGTGATGGACTGGTGTCCTGTCCAGGGTCTGTGAGTGTGTGTGTGTGTCCTGTGATGGACTCGTGTCCTGTCCAGGGTGTGTGAGTGTGTGTGTGTGTCCTGTGATGGACTGGTGTCCTGTCCAGGGTGTGTGAGTGTGTGTGTGTGTCCTGTGATGGACTGGTGTCCTGTCCAGGGTGTGTTAATGTGTGTGTGTCCTGTGATGGACTGGTGTCCTGTCCAGGGTCTGTGAGTGTGTGTGTCCTGTGATGGACTCGTGTTCTGTCCAGGGTGTGTGAGTGTGGGTGTGTGTCCTGTGATGGACTGGTGTCCTGTCCAGGGTGTGTGAGTGTGTGTATGTGTGTCCTGTGATGGACTGGTGTCCTGTCCAGGGTGTGTGAGTGTGTGTGTGTGTCCTGTGATGGACTGGTGTCCTGTCCAGGGTGTGTGTGTGTGTGTGTCCTGTGATGGACTTTATCCTGTCCAGGGTGTGTGTGTGTGTCCTGTGATGGACTGTTGTCCTGTCCAGGGTGTGTGTGAGTGTGTCCTGTGATGGACTGGTGTCCTGTCCAGGGTGTGTGAGTGTGTGTCCTGTGATGGACTGGTGTCCTGTCCAGGGTGTGTGTGTGTGTGTCCTGTGATGGACTGATGTCCTGGGTGTGTGTCCGTTTCTGCTTTTCTGCGTGGAATGAACCCGCGCCGCGCTCTTCCACGGAGCAGGGCTGTGGGTGTGTCGGGGTTCCTCTCCCACTCAGAAAAGTTCGGATCTGCGTCAGTGGTGGGTTTTTTTGTTTTAACGACCGATGCGTGACGCAATCAGGATAAAAAGAGACACGCGCGTGGCTTTCTTGCGGGTTCCCCCGTCTCGCGTGAAGAGCACGAAAAAATGTCACTCGGTAAGAATTTGGACCTTCACTCCCACGATCCCCAGCAAACGCGGTAGAGGCAGCAGCTATAAGAGAAGATCAATTCACTTTATGATCGCCAGCGGGGGGCGCTCGTCCATGTGGGTCCTAATGCCCCAGTATAGTGACGGGGACACTATACTGTAAACAGGCGCCGTCCTTCGGATGAGACGTAAAACCGAGGTCCTGACTCTCTGTGGTCATTAAAAATCCCAGGGCGCTTCTCGAAAAGAGTAGGGGTGTAACCCCGGTGTCCTGGCCAAATTTCCAATTGGCCCTTACTAATCATGGCCTCCTAATAATCCCCCTCTATGAATTGGCTACATTACTCTGCTCTCCTCCCCACTGATAGCTAATGTGTGGTGAGCGTTCTGGCGCACTATGGCTGCCGTCGCATCATCCAGGTGGATGCTGCACATTGGTGGTGGTGGAGGGCAGTCCCCATTACCTGTAAAGCGCTTTGAGTGGAGTGTCCAGAAAAGCGCTATATAAGTGTAAGCAATTATTATTATTATTATTACTTATGAGGAATTGGTCTTGTCGCAGAGCCCAGCTGGCTCTCCAGGAGACACACAGACAGGGAGAGAGAGAAGCTGGGGGTCAGAGCGCAGGGTCGGCCATTGTACAGCTCCACCTGGAGCAGCTGGGGTTCAGGGCCTCGCTCAGGGGCCCCAACGGAGTAGGATTCCTCTGCGGGCCGCGGGATTCGACCCGGCAAACTCCTTCCAGCCCCAGGCGCTGATCCTGAGCTACAGAGCCACCACTCCTTTGTATATAAGGAATTAATTCAACACACCAGCAACCCCGGAGCTGCCCCTATAATGAAGGATGCTGGAAAAAGTTTCCTCTTACACAAAAGGCAGCTCATATTATTCAACCCCCCCCCGCCCCCCTGTACACCTATATAGCGCCTCTTCCGGACTCTCCAGCTCTCTCCGGGTCACGGGGATCCCCTCCACCGCAGCCCGGCCTGGATGACGTTTAGGGTATTGTTTTAAAAAAACAACAACAACAACAACAACAACAACATTTTGACTCCCCCGTCTCTTTCTTTTCCAGAAGTAGAGAAGATCAGCGACCGAAAATGGTCGGAGAACACGGGTAGGTGTGTTGGGAACCCCGAGGTCGAGAGGGACGCGCACAAGGCGGCTTAAAAGATCAGGCGCTGTTAAACGAAGGGAACTTCTCATCCCGTTATATTAGAAGGACGGAAGTCTGAGAAAATCGAGGATATTCTTGAGCAGGAGCAGCGTTAAGTGAAATCTCATTTATAGACTTGAAACTTAATGCCCCCCCCCCAAACAGCCACGGGTGGGTATATTATCCTCGGGAATCTCTTCCCTCTGTCCAAATCGCTTCAACTGTGGGAACGCGTAGACCTGACGGAAGTCTGATAGGACTTTGGGCGCCCTCTGGCGGAAAAGGGCCGCATTACCAGCCGCCCGGCTGTTCAGCCATGAGGCGTCCTCAAACAACTAGTCAAAAAAAAAGTGTGTCCTCGTTACTGCTGAAGTTACGGCTCAAAGACCCGCTTATTAGATGTCAACTACCACCGTGTCCTCATCGATGTTCTAGCGAATTCATTTTTATTTCGGGATTTAAGCGAAAACGGCGCTGGGGTTCTCCTCCCGGGAAACCGCGCAAACTCCCGGCTCTCTCCTCCCTGTTGCCGGGACAAGCTTTTCCCGCAGCGGCCGAAGCAGCTGTATTTGAACACTCTCCCTCTCTCTCTCTCAATTCAATTCAAGGTGCTTTATTAGCATGACCGATGGGTACAATCAGTGTTGCCAAAGCAAATAAAAATAATAAAATTAACATGGAACAAAACAAAAAATAGAAGTAAAATAAAATCTACAGACATGTTACAGACATTTACAACAAAGACATATTATAAAATATTGACATATACTGTAGGCGGCTGGAGCATTATTGGGAGACAGACTCACTGTTCCTCAGGCTGTGACAGGAGATCACATACTGGGCTGCCAGATCAACTGAGTTCCCTCCTCCCTCTCCCAGTAGGATTGGGACCCGTTGTGATTCTGGCAGGTGTGGGATTAGATTTCTGAATTTCGGGAAGAATGTTTCTCTAATCCCAGAGTATCTGTCACAGTGCAGTAGGAAGTGCACCTCTGTCTCTATTTCTCCCCGCTGGCAGTGGGAGCACAGCCTGTCCTCTCTGGGCAGCCAGGTCTGCGTGTGTCGCCCAGTTTCTATGGCCAGGTTGTGGTCACTGAGCCTGTACTTCGTCAGGGTCTGTTTCTGTTTGTTATTTTTTATTTTGGTCAAATAATCAGGTAGTGTGTATTGTCTGTTTAGGGTTCTGTAGCATTCCAGTTGATGTTGTGTTTGTGTGTGTGTGTCCCAGTGTGTGAGATATTGCTGTTTGATCTGTGCTGTGATGTGGTTGAGTCTGGGTTGTGGTGCTCTAGCAGTGCTGTCCTGAGGCTGGTTAGGGTTGGTGTGGCTCAGGTCGGTGAGCCTCAGGACCAGCTGGCTCAGGGGGCTCTGTTTTGGGTTTAGCTCTTGGCTCAGCAGGGCTTTGTGGTGGTAGGAATTGTGGTCGCTGTTTTTTAGGTGTAGCCAATACTTTAATATTCTTTTCTGTATGTTAATCAATAGTGGGTACTGGCCTAATTCGGCCCTGCACCCGTTGTTAGGTGTTTTTCTCTGCACACGGAGTATGTTTCTACAAATCTCCACGTGCAGAGTTTCTGTGGGGTGTTTGTCCCATTGAGTGTAATCCTGGTCTGTGAGGGGACCCCACACTTCACTGCCATATAGGGCAAGGGGTTGGATTACACTTTCAAATATTTGGAGCCAGATTCTTGTTGGTGGGTTGATGTTGAAGAGCCTCCTTCTTATTGCGTAGAAAGCCCTGAGTGCCTTCTCCCTCAGTGCCTTCACTGTCAGGTCAAAACTCCCGGAAGAGCTGATGGTGAGACTGAGATATGTGTAGCTGGATGTGTGCTCCAATGTGTTGTTGTTCAGTGTGAATTTGTACCTGTTTCCCTGAGGTCTGGCTTTCTTCTGGAAAACCATAACTCTGGTCTTGTCCAGATTGACTGTCAGCACCCAGGTCTGACAGTCCTGCTCCAGCAGTGCCAGGTTCTGCTGTTCTGGGTCCAGATGGGCTGTCAGTGCCCAGGTCTGACAGTCCTGCTGCAGCAGTGCCAGGTTCTGCTGTTCTGTGTCCAGATGGGCTGTCAGTGCCCAGGTCTGACAGTGCTGCTCCAGCAGTGCCAGGTTCTGCTGTTCTGGGTCCAGATTGACAGTCAGCGCCCAGGTCTGAGAGTACTGCTCCAGCAGTGCCAGGTTCTGCTGCTCTGGGTCCAGATTGACAGTCAGCGCCCAGGTCTGAGAGTACTGCTCCAGCAGTGCCAGGTTCTGCTGCTCTGGGTCCAGATTGACAGTCAGCGCCCAGGTCTGAGAGTACTGCTCCAGCAGTGCCAGGTTCTGCTGCTCTGGGTCCAGATTGACAGCCAGATTGACTGCAGCCCCTGTTCTGTGGGCGACAGCAGGACCAGGTCATCTGCGTAGAGCAGGAACTTGATTTCTGTGTGGTGTAGTGTGAGACCAGGAGGTGCAGACTGCTCCAACATTCCTGCTAATTCGTTGATATAGATATTGAACAGTGTTGGGCCTCTCTCTCCCCTTTCCCCTTACTATCTCCTCTCTCTCCCCCTCATTCTCTCTCCTCTCTCTTTCTCCCCTCACTCTCTCCCCTCTCTCTCCCCTCTCTCTCCCCTCTCTCTCCCCTCTCTCTCCTTACTCTCTCCCCTCTCTCCTTTCTCTAACAGGGACTGGAGGAGAGGCAGCAGCAGAGGGAGACAGAGCTGAGGCAGCAGCAGAGGGAGACAGAGCTGAGGCAGGAGCAGGAGGAGAGACAGAGACAGCAGCAGAGGGAGGCAGAGCTGAGGCAGGAGCTGGAGGAGAGGCAGAGGCAGCAGCAGAGGGAGGCAGAGCTGAGGCAGGAGCTGGAGGAGATACAGAGGCAGCAGCAGAGGGTGGCAGAGCTGAGGCAGGAGCTGGAGGAGATACAGAGGCAGCAGCAGAGGGAGTCAGAGCTGAGGCAGGAGCTGGAGGAGATACAGAGGCAGCAGCAGAGGGAGACAGAGCTGAGGCAGGAGCTGGAGGAGATACAGAGGCAGCAGCAGAGGAAGTCAGAGCTGAGGCAGGAGCTGGAGGAGATACAGAGGCAGCAGCAGAGGGAGACAGAGCTGAGGCAGGAGCTGGAGGAGAAGCAGCAGCAGAGGGAGGCAGAGCTGAAGCAGGAGCTGGAGGAGAAGCAGCAGCAGAGGGAGGCAGAGCTGAGGCAGGAGCTGGAGGAGAGGCAGCAGCAGAGGGAGGCAGAGCTTAGGCAGGAGCTGGAGGAGATACAGCAGTGGAGGCAGAAGAAATGGGCCCGGCCGAGGCAGAGGAGAGAGGAAGGCGCGCCGGACTCCGCCCAGCTCGGCCCGAAGCTGAGAATCCAGTACAAGCCTCCGCGCCGTGTTTCCCGCCGTAAGTACGCCTCCCGCTGGCACAGCCCTGCCACGACCAGAGCCTCGCGCCCTCAGTGCCTTCCTAACACTTCTGTATAGCGCCTTGCTGGACCCTCCCCTCAGAGCTCTTCCCAGGTCACGGGGAATCCCACTACCACCACCAGTGTGCAGCCCCCACCTGGAGGATGCTCCAGTCCGCTCCGCCCACAGCTGCTCTCTGGGGGGGAGGAGAGCAGAGGGATGCTCATCACCCGCTGTGCTGCTCCCGTATTCCAGCCACGTTTTCCCTGTGTTTTCCAGGATCCGGGACCGAAGGGACCGGGCCGGACTCGGGACACGTCCCGAGTGCAGCAGCCGGACAGCAGAGAAGCATCGCGCTGCAGCCTGCAGTAGCGTCGACAGCCAGCGACACACCCCACACAGAGACCCTCATCCAGGCAACTTAATCCACACAGAGACCTCATCCAGGCAACTTAATCCACACAGAGACCTCATCCAGCCAATTTAATCCGGACAGAGACCCACATCCACGCAACTTAATCCAGACAGAGACCTCAACCAGGCAATTTACTCGAGACAGAGACCCTCATCCAGGCAATTTAATCCACACAGACCCTCATCCAGGCAATTTAATCGAGACAGAGACCTCAACCAGGCAATTTAATCGAGACAGAGACCCTCATCCAGGCAATTTAATCGAGACAGCACCCTGATCAAGACAGCAGTTAAATCCAGACAGCAATCTCATCCGTGTTATTTCATCTCTGCCAGTGTGACTTTTGCAACTCCTGCTCTTAAAAAAGATGTATTCGGATTCTGAAGATTCTGATTTTGTAATGACAATAATAACTGTGATCATAAGAATATGAAAAGCATAATAAAGACTGAAATGTTGGCTGTGCCCTCTTGAAATCTCTCTCCCAGAGCTTGTCAGGTGCGGAAGGAAGAACGGGCGGTAAGGTTTTGGGAGAGCAGATCCCATTTTCCGGTGGAATCTTCCGAGCCAAAACGTAACCTAGCATCTCTTTAAATAAAAAAAATCAACAGACAGACGCACTTTAATTCTATAAACAACCTTTACTTCCTTTAAATTCAATACAATCATAAGAAACAAATCAGATCATCAAAACCAAATAAGCGTTTGGCGCCTACAGCCCTGAATTGGAAAAAATGCTTCGAAAACAGATGGATGAACTATAAAAGTTACAACTGAGCAGTAATTCACACAACAGCATCAAATAGCAAACTGCAGGCATCAGATAGCATGGAAAATAACTCAGTCATCTATTATAAAGCTAGTCTTAAGGCTAAAGAATTGCTCTGAGTAAACATGCAGCAGTATATAAAATATCATTGGATTATAGAGCCTTGTAACTAAGATATGCTATTAAAGAATTGTTAAGATCTGTTTTGAAAATGGAGAAATAAACTTCATGCAAAATGCGAGTTAATCTCTGATGTTGCTTAAATACCCAATTTCTATGGAATTGGTCCATTTTTCAGTACAATGTACCATCGATGTCCCCTGGCTGTAGTTTGGTGTCCCACTGTTTCCCTCCTCTTCTGTCTCTGGAGTGAAGCACTGCCGGGTTTATGAGGCCCACGTCATGTGATCCAAGTCCACCAATCGCAACCAGACACCGGGCCATGAGGCTTTAAGACAGGTGTGCTTCAGCACAGGAAGTGACATCGACACTGTGTGTTGTGCACCCACCCAATCTGACTGGAGACAGAATAACTGGAAAACAGACAAAAAAATCTAACAACCCAGTGAATATGGCTTAATACCTAAGAAACATTCAGAAATGAAATGAGAAATTATATAACAAACAAATAATCTTAGAGAAAATCTGATGAAGCAGTATAAAAATGGATGAAAATAAACAAAACACAAGGTCACAATTGTCTTAAAATACCCAAGGTTTAAAACGGCAAAATATGGGATTGAAAGTTTGACCATGGGTTCTCCGACAATCTTACACAATAACTGTTATCTCTAGCATGTCACGTTTCTTATACCAATCTTTCACTTTTTTTGTAATTGCATTACAGAATCAATTTTTGACTTCCTCAGGCTTGTGTTGCACCCATGAATACCAGTGTTCACCAAAAGAGGACCAGCTCCGTGAAGCATTACTCTATTTGTTCTTAAACATGAACTTATGCACTGGCCTGATTTGCTGCGTTTTTCGAGGTCTTGTGGATGGACATGCTTCTTTTCACTGTCCAGAGAGCTCCACAATTTCACCGGTGCATCTATCTCCGCGTGGTCATACGTGTTAAATGTCTTCAGTTCTTCTATTGCGGATTTCTTGTCAATAGTTTTCCAGTATTCTGGTATCTCTCCTTTACCTTGAAAGGTCTTGCTATAACGCTTCTCCAGCTTGTCTTTAAAGGCACAGATGAACCACTTCCAATACATCTGTGCAGAGTTATCTGGGGTGATGTGCCATCTATTGAAGGGTGGACCTGCTTCTCTTTATCTCCTCCACGGAGTTTCTCTTGATTCGTCGTTATTGGGCAGGAAAGTCCCATCACTGCAGACGGAGGTGGTACAGATCTCTATGGAGAAGTTCTGAGTGCCGTGGTGAAACCAGCCATTCACAGCCCTGGGGCGATGAAATTGGACACAGTGATCTGTAGAGTGGTCAGGGATACTGTTGGTACAAACAGCGCAACAGAGAGGGCACTGCTCCCAGCACCCACTGAGCTGCTTCGACAGAATGTAATCGGGGCTTTCCCAGAACTTGTTGATGTCTACTCCACCTTTGGTTTCTTCTGATAAAGTGTGATGCATCGCTATGATGGATTCATATACCTTTTCTTTCAGACACTGCAGGTCAATGTCCTCTTTCTCAATAGTCCTAAAGTAATTCCGTGGAATGTCCATGTCACTCCCCAGTTCTGAACAAAATTCATCCAGCCACATGGAGACATTGCCCTGCTTATCTTCAACAAGCCCTGTTACTTTACAAACTGTGAATATAATGCGGTCTATCAGATATGTGAGATTATCGGTCAAGATCTCAGTAATTCTCTCCCTCCCACTGTGTTTACAGTATTTTTCAACACAGTCTGTTATATACCTGTCAAAACAATCCTTTGGTGCAACAAAGTATTCTTCATACAAATCAAATCTCTCCTTCTCAGCCAGGTATATCAGTAGGTGATTTTCCAGGTTGGATCTATTACTGTTGAAAGCTGGATGGGTCGACCTCATCTTGCCTGCAATTCTGATGCCAATTTTTTCATACACTGCCTGCTGGACAGCGGTTTTCAGTTTTCCATGAAGGAAATCAACAAGAATGTTGAGGGCTGTGCTTTGTTGGCAGAAACTCTTAAAGATTTGTAGATATTCCTCTCTCTTGCTTTTGAAGTACAGCATTGGGTCGTTTGCCTTCTTGAATGCTTCCTGCTTTACCTTGAACTGTTCTGCTGCAAACACACAAAGATGGGCAGATAACTCGATTCTGTAGTTATCTGTTAATGCAAAGTGTTTTGTATGTTCTTCAAAGTCTTTGATCCCTGATTGTATTAGATTTAGTATTGCATTGATGTAGCCCTCATCAAAGTCCAGTATCGCATCCTGCAGATCATCAATGTATTGTTTAATTGTTTTCGATATACTTGCTGAAAGATGGATTACACTTTCTTCATCTGTTGGAGTAAAAGAGTGTGTAAAAATTCCATATTTGGATTTTTTATGAATGTGTTTTTTCTCATCAAACTGAAAGGTTTGGGGACGCTCAGTAATTACTTGTCTGGAATTTGCTTTTGTTTTAAATGTTTCACAAAAGATTTTTTCCACTGCTGCATCGATGTTGACGTCTTTCTCTGCAGGGGTCTTTGAGGCAACTCTGGTCATCAGTTCCACCCAGAGTTTCTCAAACTCTTTATCCATTGTCTCATCACACTCGCTAATTAGATTAGAAGCCAGACATCTGCTTTTTGCGAGCAGCTCTGCCAGGTACTGGGATTTCTTTTGATCCAGTCCTGATCTAGACTTACGTTGTGCAATCCATTTTTTACATCTCCTCTGGGTGTCCTCGATGAGCTCCTCTTTCACTGTCTGTAATCTGAAATCAATGTTATTTTTCCACTGATTCAATATATGTGGATATTTCTCCTTTTTAAAGTACTCTTCAGTTTCTTCTGAAATGGCTTTTGCCTGCTGCTCAAACGACTTTTTAATGCTTGAGCTGTCTACTGCTTGCACTTGATCACTCATGATTTGGTGCCGCAGTGTCCTTTGCAGGTCAAGACCACATTTTCTCAGCTGCCATGTCCAATTACCACAATTTACTTCTAACCTCTTATAAACCATGACTTCCAAACTGTTTCGAAAGCTGAAAACAAAGTTTTCCCCTAGCAGTGCATTCCACATGGCCACTATCCGCAATTTCATTTCTGAGATAGAAGCAAATCTACAGTCCGACTTCCATTCTCTTATTCCGAGTATTGTGCTCTTCAGTTCTTGGACGTTTTCGCTGTAGCTTGGGTTGGGAGGTGCTGTTGATGGGTTTCCTTCAAAAAGATTTTTGAAAAAGTAAACGTGCTTTGTTATGTCAAATTGAATGATGTCATTAAAACTTGTAGCATCAAACCCTTCTTCACTGGCTGCAATGCGAGCCATTTCATCCAGTGTCTCCTGTAGGTCTCCTTCCTGTCATATTGTCTTCACTGGCAGATGGTTCTGCAACATTTTGATGCACAAAAAGGCAGCTTGGAGTGATACTGACTCTCTTCATCCTCATAAAAGCCTGGACACAAATCTGAAGAATATCTTGCATATCCAGTAACCTCTCTCCCATGATGTTAATTAGGGTTGCATCAGCTATTCCAACGATAAATGTAGCGAGTTCATTGTCATGGGCCAGTGCAGTTGCATTATTAATCTCCGGTGATCGAAGGCCTTCTGTGTCCACTATAAGGACAAAGTCATACTGCAACTCATCTCTGATCTTTTGATCCACTGTCACTTACTGCATGAATGCTCCTCTTGTGCATCTTCCTGCACTCACTGGAAAGTGAAGACCAAACATAGTGTTCAGTAATGTGGACTTGCCAGAGCTTTGAACACCAAGAATGGACAGAACAAATATCTGTTTGTCACCAACTTTATGGATCAGTTTGTCCAGCACTGCTTCGATCCATCCAAGAGGGACGTAGGAAGCATCCCCATCCATCAGTTCAAGAGGATATCCTGCGATCAACATTTCAGCCCCTATCCCTGGAAGAGCAGTAAGATACTGTTTTTCATCTGCCATATCTGGTGACATTTTCAAAGCTTCATAGATCTGACTGACTTCTCGCAACAAATGCTGAAGGCCAAAGTTTGAAGCATCGAGTTCCCGAGATATATTCTCCGCTGTCTTTTGCAATTGACTTTCATCGCCTCCGTTTGAGGTGCGCTGCGATTTCATGTCCACCCATGTTGAGTGGTAGAGCGCTGAAGTTTAGTGAGTGAATCTGTGGTAAGATCATCCAGGAGTGTTCCTAACCACTGCAGCATGTACAGTTTAGTGTCCGGAGAAAGTGAAGAGGAGCCGAGACACTCCAGGAAGGATCTCATGAGGTTGTTGAGAGGGAAAGCTTTGCCCAGCTGTTCTTTGCGTAAGTCTTCTTTCTTAGCTTGGATTTTACTCTTTTGCTGCTCAATACTGGTAAAGGCACTAGACTGTAGTCGATAAGACTCTTTATCTTTCCTGCGCCATTCATACCAGAGATCACCTTGTAATGGTAGAAATGTCCTTTTCACATTGGCCAGGTCTTCTTTCTTTATTAGATCCATAAGTCTCTGGGCAATTTCATGACCTTCTCTGCATTTCTCATTGACTTCATCTGTTACAATGCTATGTCGTCTGGCTACTTCTATGCAGGCTTTTAAAGAGCACTTTTTATCCTTAGTACCTAGAAAATGTTTGATGTGAGAAATGATTTCATCTGTTAACTGGGCTTCATTCTTATTGTGAACTGCAAGTTTCACCTTAGTTGGATTAGGTCTGTGAGCAACCTTTTCTTTTTCTGCAAAGAGACAGATGACCGGTGTGGAGCTCTTGAGGAGAGAAGAGAGGGTCTCTTTTCTGGTGTCATTCAAAGAGGATTCCGAAACCAGAACCACGATAACAGCACTGACTTCCTGCAGAAACGCGATCTGCTCCTTGTGGTTGCTGGCGTCGCCGTGCAGATTAGTGAACGCCACGCAGCTGTTAAGAACGTCGTCTTCCATTCCACCTGGCCAGTACCACGCAATCTCCACCAGCCCATCCGTGAGAAGGCATTCCCTCGTACTGCCTTTGCAGTGCCGGTGGAAGAAAACATTGTGCTTCTGTCTGTTGATTACGCTGTTCAGGATTTTCGATTTAGATGTTGGGCATATTCCAAACCTAATGAAAGACACTATCGGTACAGATGCCTGGAACAAAAGTCCGCTTTTGACACTGTCTTTATTGGCACCTTTACTTTTCCAGCTCTTCTTAACCTGCTGAAATGCCCACATGGGAAATTCGGTCGTATCGTTTCGTGGGTCAGGTACTAGCAGAGGCAGGGCATATTGGCACTTGGTCAGTTTCATACACATCCACTGCCTCAGGAAATCGCTAGCACAAAGGAACACAGCCATCTGAATATCCATGGGATGGATCTGCAATTCTTCCTCTGTGTCATCATCACACACATTTGTATCACCCAGGAAATCATCGACATCACAGCTGACCTCTGCACTCTTGTGATGTGGCTGCCCTTTTTCCTTGACGCACAGCACACTCCTGGCTCGGTAGTCCAGCATCATGAGCTTGTACAGGTAATAAAAAGACAGCTCCTCTTCTGCGGTTGGCTGAGTGTTATTCAATGATAACTTGTTTACAGTTAGTACATCTGGCTTTGTCAATTTTTGCAGAATAGAACTTCTGGAGTCCGAGTCTTTCCAGTAGTTTCATAAAAATATGTGCTTTCTCCTCTGCTCCTGACGGCTGGGTTCCAATGCTCTCCTCTTTGTTTCTCGTGCCCAAGACGCTCGGCTTGTCCTCTTGTTCCCCCACCTGCAGCTGCCGCTTGCCTTCTTGTGAGGATTCGGAGAAGCGGATCTCTGTACACAGGAATACTTTGTCCAGCTGTTGTATCTCATTTTTCTCCGTCCCCAAGACGATGGAGTGTAGCTCTTTTTCAATTCTCTCCCAGTCTTGACGTGGACTGTCACAGTCCAGTATTGCAGAAAGGTCACTGGGAGAGGTCTCTCTGAAGTGTGCTTTAAAGAACTCCAGTCGTCTCCCCTTCTCTTCATAAGAAACTTTTCCTCCGTCAGAGGATATTGAAAGGGCTAAATGCCACAAGAAAGCCAGGGCTCTATCTGCACTCTTAGCACTCAGCTGGATGTACTGGGTATGTTTACTGAGCAGTGTTTCCTCAATGAAGTCAATTTCCGCCCACCCAAGAAGGTGAGAAAATATACCATCTTTTGCACTATATCCCAAAATGTTGACGATGGAAAGGATTAGCATCTCTTCCCTGTATTGATTGGTCTCACTTTGCGTTCTCAGCAATGAGTTCAATGAGAGCAAGACTGTAAGTGTTGCTTTGATTTTTGCTTCCTGAACACTTTCCAGGTCACAGTGTGAAAATCTTTCACCTCTGGTCTCTTCTTTAGCTGTCTTGAGAATTTCTATGAAATGTGACAAATCAGCAACAACAACATCTTTGTGGATCTTCTCAGCGGACTGATGAGCCCATTTCAGTATTTGGGCCTTACTTGGGAAGCTTTTCACCTGAAACGAATAAGGCTCAATTAAATCACACATCAGTGCCCTGAGAGTTGTGGTTTCTGCAGGAGCAAGATGCTCGTTTTCTTGAGTCACTTGAAGTAAAAAATCTTGAAAGACATTATCAGAAAGACATGATTCTACCCAAATAGCATGGCTTCCCGTTTTTTCATACAACTTAATCTTGAATTCGAGTAATTCTTTCAGGCGCGCTTCACTGTCTGACGTCTGCCTGCCCCTCATGGAACTGAGAAGATTTTTAACGTCTGTGACTGCAGAGAGCACATTCTCACCCCATAGTGTCTCGGGGCTCAAGTTTGTGATCGACATGTACGCTTCCCTGAGAATGTTGCTCAGCATTGTGACGTCTTTAAAATCCTTTCTGTGAGCGGAGAGGATGATTTCCCAAACAGGCATGAGAGTTACTCCTCTGTCGATGACACACCAGGTTCTGTTACTGGATACAAGAGCAGATCTCCACTGTAGGTAGTTATCTGTTTCAGCTGGACCCCCAGTTTTACTCACAGAGAGCTGGATTTTGTTCAGAAGAGCTTCACTGTGCCCTCCAGAAAGGAATTCCTTCAGTTCAGATGAAAGGAACCCCGCATTGACCTCAGCGGTCAACAAGGAAGCTACACTGCACCGAAAGCCAATGTAGGCGGACAGGACCTGAGACATGACTCCCTCCACCTCTGTGAGCTCGTTGTTCATGATGCCCTCAGCAGCTGCCTTCCAGCAGAACCTCCCGCCAAAGTGAAAAGGACCCTGGTTCACATGGGACCCAAACCTTTCAAAATACTGGCGAACTTCGGCAGTGAATTCAGAAGTTTTCTGAGCTTTGTTAATATTCAGCAGAATTTTTTCCAGGTTCTGCAGCTCACGCAAAGCTGCAGTTGATAGTTTCACCTGTTCCTTAGCAATAAAGGCAGAAGCCAGGGGTATGTACTTGTACACTGTAGTGCACTTGTAGGAGACCTCACAAGAAGACGCGCGTTTCTCTCCGAATTCTTCTGAATTGCGTTTTTCTCTTGTGCCCGCTAGGCTGACACCGCGGACACCAGTAGATACCGCGCAGTTGCTGCTGAAGCCGAGCCTTTCCACAATCTTCACGAAAAGCGTCTGAGATTCAAGGGTTGAAAAGTCTCTCTGTGCATAAAAGGAGCTCTGCTCCGGACCCTTCAGGCAGAACAGTTTCGGGACCTGAATGAGCTGCTGTCTTTTCTCCAGCATGTCCTCCAGTTTCCCAGTTTTAAATACCCCCTCCAGAGCCAGGCCACCAGACGCATGCAGCAACACCTCCTCGCTGGAGACACGTTCTGGAGGATTACGGGGAGTGATGTCTAGAACAGCGAGCTGCTGCAAGATGCTTTCTAGTTCCTTCCGAGGCTGTCGAGACTGCCCCCAGCTCTCTACAGGGAGCCCTAGAGATGAGCATAGCTCCTTCGCTCTTGCTTCAAGATCTGTGTGGCCGTGTTCTTTTTCCGTTCTGATCAGTTCAGTGAGAGCCCGTTTTGTTTTCTCTAGTTTCTCCTGCAGTCTCTCCATTTGCTCTTCCGCCAGGTCTCTAGATTTCACATTTGGATCGGGAGTTCTGACAAGTTTGTGAAGAGCACTTTTCTCCCACACTTCTCGCACGTGCAGTTCTAACTTTGCGTACTCCTCCTCCGTGACAAACTGTAAAGAGTTTGTGTTTGTAAGATGGAGACTATGTAGCTTTGGTAGCCAGTACTCTGCTTCGGTTTCAAGCTCTTTGGAAAGTTCCGCCTGTTTTTGGTCCATCGATCTTTTCAAATCTTCACTTTCCATACTTATCTGAAAAAAACAGAGACATTTGTCCATCAACAAGGTGACCAAATTCCCCAAAACGCGTCCCATTTCTCTTGTCTGCTCCTTTCCCCCATTTCAAATAGCCATCTTAGATCGCACAATTATTTGGTCAAAATGTAAATGATTTTTTGTAGACTCACTGCATCAATACAGTAACAGACAATCGAATTATGGTGTCATAATGACACCGATAATGATAAATATTTAGTCAATGACAAATATTTAGTGAAAAGCAGTATCAGGTAAAATAAAGTAGAAATTCCCTATATCATGAAAATATACTTTTTTCCAGTATTCGCTCTAAACACTACTTAACTATCTATTGTCAAAATGATCATTAGAGATGTTTTTACTGTTTAAGAAGTATAACTACGTATAACACTAGGTGACCGCCAAATCTGCTGTACTGACAGGCCTCCCGGGTACGAACCGCAGAGAGTTATCTTTTGTCCACAAAAACACCTTGTCTACATATCTGGAAATAAATGGGTTTTTTTTTCTCTCCAATTAGGAACATAATTCATCACTTGAAGACCCTTCGTAAGGTAAAACTGAATAAACCCAAAAACGAAAATCCCTTCACCTGTAAAATCTTCCTGTTCATTCACAGAATTCATTCCCAGATCAATATTTATCCTGACAGAACACTGAATCATCCATGTAGGAGTGGCAATAGCTCATCTCCAATTTACCCTGCTATAGTAGCTATCTTGCCGTAAACGTTTAACTTTTGTGGGAGGCTGTAAAGTCACATTACCTCACTAGGTGTCTTAAAATCACTGTGTGGGTAAAGGACCTATCTCCGTTCAAATGCACCTACCCACGTGTAACTGGAATTAACTGCCTGCTGAAAAAACACAGGGCTGTAAAACCTTCTACCAGCATGTCTTATATCCAGCAGCCATCTCACCCTGCAGCTCCCAGCTGGCAGCCCCCTCCTCACTGGAGCCCAGCAGGTGGGAGCCCGGCCAGTACCTGGAGGGGAGACTCCTGGGAAAAACTAAGGTTGCTGCTGGGAGAGGTGTTAGTGGGGCCAGCAGGGGGTGCTCTCACCCTGCGTTCTGTGTGGGTCCTGATGCCCCAGTATAGTGACGGGGGACACTGGGCTGTAAACAAGCGCCGTCCTTCGGATGAGACGTCAAACAGAGGTCCTGACTCTCTGTGGTCATTAACAATCCCGGGGTGTTTCTGGAGAAGAGTAGGGGTGTTACCCCAGTGTCCTGGCTTGATTCCCTCCCTGGTCTTGACCCATCATGGCCTCCTAATCACCCCCCTCTCTGACCCACGGAGAGCTGGTGTGTGGGGAGCGTTCTGGCGCACTATGGCTGCCGTCGCACCATCCAGGTGGGGCTGCACACTGGTGTTGGTAGTGGGATTCCCCATGACCTGTCAAGCGCTTTGAGTGGAGTGTCCAGAAAAGCGCTATATAAGTGTAAGCAATTATTATTATTATGTCTTGTAAACCAGCTCCTTATTGGACGAAGTGTATTACCAGTCAGCAGTGAATCAACTGATGCAGAAGTCGTGGTAGGTAATCTTTTGCTTAAAAATCACATGGTTTGCAAGAATGTGACAAGCTTTTGTTTTTTAATTTTAAATTACTATGGAATACTTTCATGGGTATACAGTTTATCAGAATATGTAGCACCTCTTCAATATATGTCATGTCTAGGAGTTGATACCTCCTTGTGATTATTATTTTCTATACACCCGTCTCCCCACTGCTCTCTCCAGTCCAGGGTCACAGACTGGGGGAGCTGGAGTCTGTCCCAGCAAGCAACAGGCACAAGGCAGGGAACACACTGGACAGAACAGCAGTCCATCACAGGACACACACACACACACACACACACACACCCTGGACAGGACACCAGTCCATCACAGGACACATACTCACACACCCTGGAGAGGACAGCAGTCTATCACAGGACACACACACACACACACACACACACAAACACACACACACACACACACACACACACACACACTCACACTCAGTTCAGGAAGTGTGTGGGTTTCCTCAAGGTGTGTGTGTGTGTGTGTGTGTGTGTGTGTCCTGTGATAGACAGTTGTCCTGTCCAGGGTGTGTGTGTGTGTGTGTGTGTGTGTGTGTGTGTGTGTGTGTGTGTGTGTGTGTGTGTGTGTGTTGGACAGGACACCAGTCCATCACAGGACACACACACTCACACACCCTGGACAGGACACCAGTCCATCACAGGACACACACACACTTACACACCCTGGACAGGACACCAGTCCATCACAGGACACACACACACACCCTGGACGGGACACACACTCACACCAGGGCCAGTTTTCCCAGAAGCGAATTCACCCAACAGCCTGTCATTGGACTGTGGGAGGAACCAGAGTCCCCGGAGCAAACCCACATGAACATGCAAACTCCACACAGACAGCACCACAGGTTTAGAATCGATACCGTGCTGCCCCTACAGAAAGACCCCCCTTCTTAATATCCCCTCCCTGTGTAAAATATATACAGTGCCTTGCGAAAGTATTCGGCCCCCTTGAACTTTTCAACCTTTTGCCACATTTCAGGCTTCAAACATAAAGATATAAATTTTTTATTTTATGTGAAGAATCACCAACAAGTGGGACACAATTGTGAAGTGGAACGAAATCTATTGGATTTTTTAAACTTTTTTAACTAATAAAAAAATGAAAAGTGGGGCGTGCAAAATTATTCGGCCCCTTTACTTTCAGTGCAGCAAACTCACTCCAGAAGTTCAGCGAGGATCTCTGAATGATCCAATGTTGTCCTAAATGACTGATGGTGATAAATAGAATCCACCTGTGTGTAATCAAGTCTCTGTATAAATGCACCTGCTCTGTGATAGTCTCAAGGTTCTGTTGAAAGCGCAGAGAGCATCATGAAGACCAAGGAACACACCAGGCAGGTCCGTAATACTGTTGTGGAGAAGTTTAAAGCCGGATTTGGATACAAAAAGATTTCCCAAGCTTCAAACATCCCAAGGAGCACTGTGCAAGCGATCATCTTGAAATGGAAGGAGTATCAGACCACTGCAAATCTACCAAGACCTGGCCATCCCTCTAAACTTTCAGCTCAGACAAGGAGAAGACTGATCAGAGATGCAGCCAAGAGGCCCATGATCACTCTGGATGAACTGCAGAGAACTACAGCTGAGGTGGGAGAGTCTGTCCATAGGACAACAATCAGTCTTACACTGCACAAATCTGGCCTTTATGGAAGAGTGGCAAGAAGAAAGCCATTTCTCAAAGATATCCATAAAAAGTCTCGTCTAAAGTTTGCCACAAGCCACCTGGGAGACACCCCAAACATGTGGAAGAAGGTGCTCTGGTCAGATGAAACCAAAATCGAACTTTTTGGCCACAATGCAAAACGATATGTTTGGCGTAAAAGCAACACAGCTCATCACCCTCAACACACCATCCCCACTGTCAAACATGGTGGTGGCAGCATCATGGTTTGGGCCTGCTTTTCTTCAGCAGGGACAGGGAAGATGGTTAAAATTGAGGGGAAGATGGATGCAGCCAAATACAGGACCATTCTGGATGAAAACCTGTTGGAGTCTGCAAAAGACCTGAAACTGGGACGGAGATTTATCTTCCAACAAGACAATGATCCCAAACATACAGCAAAATCTACAAAGGAATGGTTCACAAATAAACGTATCCAGGTGTTTGAATGGCCAAGTCAAAGTCCAGACCTGAATCCAATCGAGAATCTGTGGAAAGAGCTGAAAACTGCTGTTCACAAACGCTCTCCATCCAACCTCACTGAGCTCGAGCTGTTTTGCAAGGAAGAATGGGCAAGAATTTCAGTCTCTCGATGTGCAAAACTGATAGAGACATACCCCAAGCGACTTGCAGCTGTAATCGCAGCAAAAGGTGGCTCTACAAAGTATTAACGCAAGGGGGCCGAATAATTTTGCACGCCCCACTTTTCATTTTTTTATTAGTTAAAAAAGTTTCAAAAATCCAATAGATTTCGTTCCACTTCACAATTGTGTCCCACTTGTTGGTGATTCTTCACATAAAATAAAAAATTTATATCTTTATGTTTGAAGCCTGAAATGTGGCAAAAGGTTGAAAAGTTCAAGGGGGCCGAATACTTTCGCAAGGCACTGTATATCCCTGCCTTGACAGCATGTTCGCGATTAATTTCATTAACATCGTTTCCGGTCTTGAGGATAGCAGTTTGCGTCTGCGGTTCGAATATTTCGATCTTCATTGGCTTACATCTCAGGAATCTTCCGAATTCGAAAGCAAGAGCAGGGCGGATGTGTCTTTTCTTTTTCAAGAACAGAGAAAAAATGACGGTGAACATTATTTTGCTACTCAACAGAAGCAGAACTCTGATTGACGCCGGCAGTTTAGCATTCTGAACTGTGTTTCGTCATGAAATGCGTTCACACCAACATCAGTGCTTAAGAACGAGTGCGAAAGTGTATTAATTTTAACCCAGAAGGTGTACTGTATAGCGTCCAGAGCACGATACTGTTGTGAAACACCCCGTCCCCGCCTCCAAAATACAGCTTTTGTTCGAGAGCTTGATTTCAAGAGTTTATACACCGGAAGCTTTCGTTTTCATTCCTCATAGCTCGTCACGACGCCATTTCCCCCAACATTACCTGTACAGGGGAAGCCGCTCGCTGGAGACTTGGATCTTGTGTTTGTGCTGGAAACTGATCTCACGTGAACTGTACCTGACGGCAGTTTGAAATGGTGCAGGTCGCTGTTTCCGCATTTAACTCTGGACAAGGCTCTTAAAACAAAAGTATAAAGTAGAACTTGCAGTTCAGGAAGTGTGTGTGTGTGTGTGTGTGTGTGTGACTGTCCTGTGATGGACGGGTGTCCTGTCCAGGGTGTGTGTGTGTGTGTGTGACTGTCCTGTGATGGACGGGTGTCCTGTCCAGGGTGTGTGAGTGTGTGTGTGTCCTGTGATGGACGGGTGTCCTGTCCAGGGTGTGTGTGTGTGTGTGTCCTGTGATGGAATGGTGTCCTGTCCAGGGTGTGTGTGTGTGTCCTGTGATGGACTGGTGTCCTGTCCAGGGTGTGTGTGTGTGTCCTGTGATGGACTGTTGTCCTGTCCAGGGTGTGTGTGAGTGTGTCCTGTGATGGACACACTGGACAGAACAGCAGTCCATCACAGGACACACACACACACACACACACACACACCCTGGACAGGACACCAGTCCATCACAGGACACATACTCACACACCCTGGAGAGGACAGCAGTCTATCACAGGACACACACACACACACACACACACACACACACACACACACACACACACACACACACACACACACACACACACACACCCCTGGACAGGACACCAGTCCATCACAGGACACACACACTCACACACCCTGGACAGGACACCAGTCCATCACAGGACACACACACACACACACCCTGGACAGGACACCAGTCCATCACAGGACACACACACACTTACACACCCTGGACAGGACACCAGTCCATCACAGGACACACACACACACCCTGGACGGGACACACACTCACACCAGGGCCAGTTTTCCCAGAAGGTGTACTGTATAGCGTCCAGAGCACGATACTGTTGTGAAACACCCCGTCCCCGCCTCCAAAATACAGCTTTTGTTCGAGAGCTTGATTTCAAGAGTTTATACACCGGAAGCTTTCGTTTTCATTCCTCATAGCTCGTCACGACGCCATTTCCCCCAACATTACCTGTACAGGCGAAGCCGCTCGCCGGAGACTTGGATCTTGTGTTTGTGCTGGAAACTGATCTCACGTGAACTGTACCTGACGGCAGTTTGAAATGGTGCAGGTCGCTGTTTCCGCATTTAACTCTGGACAAGGCTCTTAAAACGAAAGTATAAAGTAGAACTCGCAGTTCAGGAAGTGTGTGGGTTTCCTCAAGATGTGCGTGTGCGTGTGCGTGTGCGTGTGCGTGTGTGTGTGTCCTGTGATGGACAGTTGTCCTGTCCAGGGTGTGTGTGTGTGTGACTGTCCTGTGATGGACGGGTGTCCTGTCCAGGGTGTGTGAGTGTGTGTGTGTCCTGTGATGGACTGCTGTCCTGTCCAGTGTGTACCCTGCCTTGTGCCTGTTGCTTGCTGGGACAGACTCCAGCTCCCCCAGTCTGTGACCCTGGACTGGAGAGAGCAGTGGGGAGACGGGTGGATAGAAAATAATAATCACAAGGAGGTATCAACTCCTAGACATGACATATATTGAAGAGGTGCTACATATTCTTATAAAGTGGACGGACGAGGGGACAGACAAGAGGACAGACAAGTGGACGGATGAGTGGAAAGACGAGTGGACGGACGAGGGGACGAGGGGACAAGTGGACGGACAAGTGGACTAGGGGACAGATGAGTGGATGGACAAGTGGATGGATGAGTGGACAGACGAGGGGACGGATGAGGGGACAGACGAGGGGACAGACAAGTGTACAGTCGAGGGGACAGACGAGGGGACGGAAGAGGGGGCGGACGAGAGGATAGACAAGTTGACGAGGGGACAGACAAGTGGATGGACGAGGGGACAGACGAGGGGACAAGTGGACAGGTGAGGGGACAGACGAGGGGACAGGCGAGAGGATAGGCGAGGGGACAGGCGAGGGGATAGGTGAGGGGACGAGGGGACGAGGGGTCTGTCCCCTCGTCCACTTGTCTGTCCCCTCGTCCGTCCACTCATCCGTCCACTCGTCCCCTCGTCCGTCAACTTGTCTGTCCTCTCTTCTTTCCCCTCATCTGTCCCCTCGTCCGTCCATTTGTCCCCTCGTCCAGTTGTCTGTCCCCTCGTCCGTCCACTTGTCCCCTCGTCCATTTGTCTGTCCCCTCGTCTGTCCACTTGTCCACTCGTCCCCTCGTCTGTCCACTCATCTGTCCACTTGTCCACTTGTCCCCTCGTCTGTCTCTGCTCCAGAAGCGCTGGTATGTCTTTTTAAAGTCCCTGAGCTGCGTGTCGGTGGAGACAGATGATCAGGACGAGCCGATGGAGGTGGTGGAGACCGTGGGTCAGGAGAGGAAGAGCGAGGGAGAGGAGGAGCAGCCTGCCGGGAAGGACAAGAAGAAGAAGAGGAGGTGCAGGTGAGCAGACAGGGGGGCGCCGCCCGGTCGTGTCTGTGATTCAAGGAGGAGTCTCCTCTTGCTGTTTGATGTCATGGTGACGTCTGTGTCTGTGTCCCTCACACCTGCAATAACAATGTTCTTTCCAGGTTCCTTTCCTGGTTCTGTGCCAGCTAAGATTGGACTGGACTGGACTGGACTGGACTGGAGCTGAGGGGCCCCAGACTGGACTGGACTGGAGCTGAGGGGCCCCAGACTGGAATGGACCGAAGCTGAGGGACCCCAGACTGGACTGGACTGGAGCCTAGGGACCCCAGTCTGTGCTGGACTGAAGCTGAGGGACCCCAGGCTGGACTGGACCGAAGCTGAGGGACCCCAGACTGTGCTGGACTGAAGCTGAGGGACCCGACTGGACTGGACCAAAGCTGAGGGACCCAGACTGTGCTGGACCGAAGCTTAGAGACCCCAGACTGTGCTGGGCCGAAGCTGAGGGACCCCAGTCTGGACCGAAGCTGAGGGACCCCAGTCTGTGCTGGACCGAAGCTGAGGGACCCCAATCTGGACTGCACTGGAGCTGAGGGACACCAGACTGGACTGGAGCTGAGGGGCCCCAGACTGGGCTGGACTGGAGCTGAGGGGCCCCAGACTGGACTGGAGCTGAGGGACACCAGACTGGACTGGACTGAAGCTGAGGGGCCCCAGACTGGTCTGGACTGAAGCTGAGGGACCCCAGACCCCAGTCTGGACTGAAGCTGAGGGACCCCAGTCTGGACTGAAGCTGAGGGACCCCAGACTGGACTGTGGAAAACTTTCACATTATCCCCACCTGAGTCCTCAGATCGTCTGCATGACCTTGTATTATTAAGTATTATTTTAAGGTCCTGTGATGATCGTAAGATGGGGGGGGGGGGTCACTAACTAAATCCTTGACATTAATCTGTATTGTAATTTTTGTTCTTTTGTTAAGCATCAATAAAAAAATTTAAAAAAAAATCTGTTTAGCTTTTGGTTCCCCCCCCCACCGAAACGAACGAACAGAGTCTGTCCTTCTCTTTCATCCCGGAGAGTTTGTGGTTGACGGATTGAGGCCGAGAGCCCTCGTCGTCGGCGTGCCACCAGTTGGCGGGGATATAGCAGGGGGGTCATCGTGTCCAATACTCCTTGAAACGAGACAGATTTCAAGCCACCTCCGTCTGAAGAGCAGGAAGTCGACCACGAAGTCCTGAGTGTCCTAGGAAGCTCTTTAGCCATCGTTTGCCCAGCAGCCATCTCACCCTGCAGCTCCCAGCTGGCAGCCCCCTCCCCACTGGAGCCCAGCAGGTGGGAGCCCAGCCAGTACCTGGAGGGGAGACTCCTGGGAAAAACTGAGGTTGCTGCTGGGAGAGGTGTGAGTGGGGCCAGCAGGGGGCGATCTCACCCTGCGGTCTGTGTGGGTCCTGATGCCCCAGTATAGTGACGGGGGACACAGGCGCCGTCCTTTGGATGAGACGTCAAACCGAGGTCCTGACTCTCTGTGCTCATTAACAATCCCGGGGTGTCTCTGGAGAAGAGTAGGGGTGTTACCCCAGTATCCTGGCCTGATTCCCCCCCTGGTCTTGACCCATCATGGCCTCCTAATCACCCCCCTCTCTGAACTGGCTCCATCCCTCTGCTCTCCTCCCCACTGAGAGCTGCTGTGTGCTGAGCGGACTGGAGCATCATCCAGGTGGGGCTGCACACTGGGGGGACTGGAGGGGATCCCCCTGACCTGGGAAGAGCTCTGAGGGGAGGGTCCAGACTTATTAATTATTATTATTATTCGTGCTGCACTGGGCTTCAGTCCTGGCAGTGAGAGGGGGACTCTGTGATCAGTACAGATACTTATGACTGTATAATAATACACGATAGGAATGGAAAACAGGGTAGCGCTGTAATCTCTTCGAAACGTTTTGAACTGCCAGAAGAAGTTTTCACAACCCGGACTCGTGAAGGAACAGGTCTTCTCCCATCGTCAGGAGCAAGGTGTACCGTGTCCTGGTGATTTCTCCCATTTCGAACGGAGTTTAATGTCGTGTTTCTACTTTATTAGAGAGAGGCACTGAACATCCTGTGATGGACAGGTGTCCTGTCCAGGTTGTGTGAGTGTGTGTGTGTCCTGTGATGGACTGGTGTCCTGTCCAGGGTGTGTGAGTGTGTGTGTGTCCTGTGATGGACTGCTGTCCTGTCCAGGGTGTATGAGTCTGTGTGTGTCCTGTGATGGACTGGTGGATCACAATATTGATTCTCCTCCTTGATTCCCTCCTTCATCGCCAGAGTGAAAGCGGGACACGGCAGTAAAAGCTCAGCCCTGCGGGTGGTGGTCCTCTCGGCCCCACGGGGGGGGGGTTATGTTCACGTCCCGCTGGGAATCGCACCGACGCGGCGGGGTTTGTGAACGTCCCAGACACCAAGAAAACGAGAGAGAGAGAAAAAAGGTCATTTTCGGGGTTCAAGAAGCAACCCTGAGATTCAGGAAGTTTCCCCGCTGAGCTTACTCTGCCGAAAACACGCAGGTTTTATTTTTTTCCGTGTCTCCCCCCCCCCCCCCCACATAGGCCGTTTCTGTAGCGTGAAGTGGTGTTGTAGAGAGGTTGACGTGCCTGGTTTTCCACGTCTGCGAAGCCCGTTTGGCGTCTCTTTTCCCCGCAGGACGGGGGAACCCGTGGTTTTTGGACGTGGCGTGGCCCGAAATTTCTGCCCTTGGGCGCTAGAGGGGGGTGGAGGTTGGTCTTTCTTTTATTTGTGGGTCGGGGGGGGTGCTAATTTCACTGAACCAAACCCCACGGAAACCCGTGTTGGACGTGGGGGTGCTGAATGCGCCCTCGACGTGATTTTGTCTTTAAATTCAAGTGCAGCTTTTGTAACCCTTGGGCCGGAAACAGCTGGACCCGTTTCCACTGCCTGTCCGAGGTGGCGACTACCGGGGTCGTACAGGGACCGCTGAGAGTTGGAAAAATAAAATGTCCACCCCAAAAAAAAACAACCGCGAAAAATGTCGGCCATTTTTGTTTCGCGGCTGAGCCGTGAGCGCGTCGGGGGCGACGTCACGGGGGCGTCACAATGAGCCGCCTGACGTCACAGAGCGGCGGATTCTAGCGGGGGGCGGCGCCGGAGTCCCGTGAGCTCAGAGGAGTGAAGAGAGAGGAGGAGGAAAGGACTATATAGCGCTTTCTAAACACGTGTTTCTTCCAAGAAAGATTCGCGGGTTACTTCGACTTACCGGGTTACCGTGAAATCGGTAAGTCGCTCAAAAGCGCCGCTGGCGAGAAATAACAAAATAAGTTGAGAAATAAGTTGTTTTTTTTCCGTTACTCCACTCTTATGGGTGTGATCGTGCTGTAAAAAGATATTGAGAGGAGGTGCACCTCTACACAGAGGGTGACAGGGGTGGGGAACAAGCTGCCCAGCCCTGTAGTTGAAGCCGATACCCTGGCTTCTCTCCAGACACAGCTGGGTGAGCTCCTCCAGTCAGGACAGGAGGCTCTACTGTACAAAGAGAGTGGCGGGGGTGTGGAACAAAGCCGATACCCTGGCTTCTCTCCAGACACAGCTGGGTGAGCTCCTCCAGTCAGGACAGGAGGCTCTACTATTAGGCTGGGCAAACGATTTTTAATTTTTTTTAAAAGAAATAAAAAATGAGATATAATGATGTGTTCCTGCTTAACTTAGACATTGCACGACTTTAAAACGTATAAAAATGGGTTACGAGAGTTAAAAACCACTTTTTATGCGCGAAAAATGGGTGATTTTTCTTCCTCGTGATCAGCTCAGAATCTCTGTGTACGCTGTAAGGTTTTTACTTCTTAATTAAACGTTTAAAATACACGAATTTCATAAAGACAACACACGTTTCGAAGAGAAAAAATCCCATTCTTTTCTCTTCCTGTTGTGTGAAACTCATCAGCAGGTCTTTTTTTCCCAATCAGAGGCTCTGAAAATAGCGTACCGCCCACTGCGCTCCGTCAGAGAGGGGCGCGGCACCGAGAGAGGGAGGAGGCGCGGAGCGCAGCAGCACAGAACGAACGTTCTACTGCCTGGAGCGCTTATGGCAGTGATCGCGTCTGCATTTATAACTTAGTTTTTAAAATTAATCAAGCAATATGAACCATCTCTTTTTACTTTTAAGTCACTTAATTATCATTAAGCACAGCTTTCTCACCACCTAGACTACTTTTTGATACCATCCTTAGACAAAGCAGAAACTTCTTGTTCTGTCTAATGACATTACAAGTGGAAAGATTACAGAATTTAATCGTCTTTAAATTTGTTACGTTATACATTTTAGAAACGTTTCTTCCATACAAACACCACAAAACTATTCTCGATTGTATTTCTGAATGGTATGTTACACTTAGTTCACTGTTTTAATTACACCTAATTAAGAAAGTTAGGTGTTAGCATAAACTATAAGCAATCAATATTAAATTTAGCACTGTAATAAGTTGTTGCACTTTCCCCCGCATCTTGTAAAAATATATTTTCATTGTTCAAATATACATTAAATCTGACTAAATATAATTCAAAATATTTTGCTAACAATGTTAACTGTTTATAAATAATAAATTGTATTAACTAAAGAGTAGGATGGCACAGTTGTTAGTATGCTTTTTGTTTTGTTTCTTTTTCATAAATACAACCGTAGTACCTGATGTCTCGGCGCCTTTCAAAATTAAATTATGCATGCAAACCTGTGAACTAGAAAGATAACTAAGATATCCATCCATTTATAATGGTGGCAAAGTGGTTAGCATTGCTATCTTGGAGCACTAGGGTCCTAGATTCAATTCCTGCCATCCTGTGTGTGTGGGGTTTGCATGTTCTCTCTGGGTTACATGGTTTTTCTCCATATGTGTGATATGACTCCCTCTCGCACTCCAAAACATACTGGTAAGTTAATTGGTTTATGGGAAAACTGGCCCTGGTGTGTGTGTTTGTGTCTGTCTGTCCTGTGATGGACTGGGGCTATGTCCAGGGTGTATTCTGCCTTGTGTCCGTTGCTTACTGGGATAGGCTCCTAATCCTCTGTACTGGATAAAGAGATTAGAAATGGATGGAAGTAAAGGCACTGTGTGGATTGAACTATACACAGTGTTAGAAACCCACTATGAAATGGCAGCATCTCACTGAGAATAAAATATTTTATAGTGCTGGCTTAAGTAAACAGCCTTTCCACCTCTCTTGCACATCAGTATCCATACCTAGTTATTTAAACAAATTGCCTCTAATTATAAACATCTTAATATGCTGGCTCTGTGGATCCGCATCAGCGATGTTTGCCCATTCCTTCAATTCATGTGCATCCAACACACAGTTCAATGCTAGCAACTACACAAAATCTAAAATACAATCCTCATTTTAGTATCTATGTAAACATACACTCAGTTAACTTCATCATCTTCATCAAAAGTATGCCTAACCCCATTAGGAAGTGTTCTTGTTATCAGTGTATTCCTCAGCTATCCCAATATTATCTTCTTACCAACATCTCTAGTTTTTTATCCTGCAATAACTCAGCCAACACTTAAATCTCGAAAAGCTGCTTGTGTTCATTTCTTTAAATCACAATATCATGTGTAAATACTGTCCATATAATACTCTGCATTGTGGAATAATAGTTTATTTTAAAGGGAACTAGAGAAACTAAGAACTAGAGAAATCAAGAAAGGCTTTTTTTTCTAGAATTAATAAATGCACATCCTGTTCACTGGGGAAATTAAATCCACACTGAGCAATCTTCAATATGTTCAGAATATGACAGCGAGAATCCTATCAGGGATGCATTACACCTGTTTTCAAGTCCTTGCATTGGTTACCTATCAGGTTTCGAGTCAACTTCAAAATCCTCATCCTCATTCAGTACCTACAGTATATGGCTTATTATCTGTCTACTCCCCACCTTTGTCCGTCTGACTCTGGTCTTCTAGCTGTCCTCAAGAACATCTACATTCTGTGGGTGACAGGGTCTTCTCTAGCTGCACCCCAGAGCTCTCAATTTGTATTCCCAGTGATATCAGTCACGTACCCTGAGTGCATTTAAATCTAACCTCAGAACCTTTCTTTTCAGAAGACTTAGTGTCTGTATCTGCTTCATTTTCTAATTTTGGTAGCACCTCTAACTGCTTGTCTTTCTTATATGTATTTACTTTGTAATCTGTGGTCCTTTTATCTGTTTTTATATCTACTGTAATGCTTTGAGATGCCACTTTTAAAGGTGATATATAAAATAAAGTTTTTTATTATTGTTATAGAGAAACATGATCAGTTTTCCCTGGTCCAGATAAAAAGATCTAAAGCATACTAGTTTGTCACTCTTCTCATTCCCTTTGCTAAATAACTTTTCATACTAATCTGATCAATCTTACTGCCTGTTTTCTGTGCTTTCTCTATCCTGCTAGATTTGCAATTATTCTGAACATTTTCTTCTTGAAATAACTCATTTCTAAATACCTTTTTTCACTGTTAACATCTTGCAGCAAAGCTGCGACAAAATATACACTTAGCACAGTTCATCCTGCTACCAACATTGAATAACAAAATCTTAAGATTTCTATATTTATGTCTTTATTTAGTGGTTTCATTAGTGACAAAGGCTAAACTTTCTTGGAAAAATGTCTTTTATGTGTTGCAGAAAAAACTGACTTGCTTTAACAAAGTATGTTTACAAATCCTTTCACCTGGCAATCTACCTGAATGCCCAACTATCTGAGAAGCCCTCCATGAAACCATGGTTGCTATTAATTCATTTAGGGGTCACTGACAGAATTGCTGTTTTTTATGCATGCTAATTTTCTGATTCCTCACTCTGTTTCATGTTTATAGATAAGACTTTATTGATCGTGAAGGGAAATTGATGTACATGATGAACATGTTTGCATGTTCTTTTGTAACATACACCTTTTTGTGATTTTTTTTGTATATCTAAGCAAGTGTTCCTGCATCCCTCTTCTGCACTTTAGTCATGGCTTTTTTTCTGTTTGCTTATTTCAAAGCAACACCTGCTCCATTTCTAAAACTTTTTACTCATGTGCATTTTTGTATTTTTTTACACCTCTAGCACTTTAACATCCTGAATTTTCATTTGCCTTAATTTGTAGAATGAACTTGAGTTTTAGCCTAAAGAAGTTTTCATTATCTTTTGTTTCTTGTCCTACAACTGTTATTATTGATCACAGAATTATTGTTCTTAACATGACTTCATTCAGCCTTTCCTGAACGTCTATGACAGGCAGAGAGAGTGCTGTTTCTGGTGCGATCTTTTGCAGCTGACATTTCACTGTTTTAAACGAACAAGAAATTAGATTGCTCATAGATCACTTATCCTATATAAACACAGCGTAATTGCCCTCCGAAAATCCTCTTTTTCTTGTTCGTTTTAGAGACCTTGATCGAAACTGATTTTAGATGTCAGAAAGGATTTCTTTTCTCTGTATTTCCTACATTGCTTTGTCGAGATTTTAACTTTATATCTAACTTTATATCTAGGCTCAGATTTCAACTATAAATCGTACAGTAATTAATAGCAGTAAATACTGATGTTTTGCGCCCTCTTACCACAAAAATATATATGTTTTGTAGCTGGGATGAACTTTATTTCATACGCGTAGCTACTGCGATTCGGACACGGACGGTTAAACATGGCGGCAAATCAGACACCCAGAGAGGGGGGGGGGGGGGGGCGTCTTCTCGCCTCCATAACTAAAATGCCAAATAGGAGTGGCTTAAGCGACATACACAGTCGTGTAACTGACAGTTTGAGGTAGCCTATCGTGTAAATTTCGCTTTGTTGCTGATAGGTTAAGCTTTCGAAACTCTGCCCCAAAGTCATGTGACTGGTTTTTCGCCCTGTTTCGTTGGTTAAACGCAATGATCACAAGCACCACCATGGTAACTGTCATGTGTAGTTTTTAATTCCGTTTGAATTATAACTGTACGTACTGTCTTCGTATTTGGCCAGGGCTTTAAAGAGAGGGCGCGCCAAAAATTTTCGGTGCCGTCGTCTCCGCTTTAAAGGTACCCCCGTCGCGGAAGAATTCGATCTCGGGACGTTTGCCCAGCGTACTACTATACACAGAGAGTGGCGGGGATGTGGAACAAAGCCGATACCCTGGCTTCTCTCCAGACACAGCTGGGTGAGCTCCTCCAGTCAGGACAGGAGGCTCTTCTGTACACAGAGGGGGGCGGGGGTGGGGAACAAGCCGCCCAGCTGTGTGGCTCCGCCCCCTCCCCTCCCCACTGTGACTCTGCTTGTCTCGGCAGGACGATGCACCGACAGAGATGCCGCATGGCCGTGCGCGGTCGCAGCAGGACGAGGGCCTGGCGAGGCGTCGTAAGTCCACCCCTCCCGCCCGCCGTCCAGCGTCCAGCATCCAGCCCTCCTCCGACTGACCTCTCCGCCCCCAGTAGCGCTCGCTGTATTATAATAACAATAATAATAATAAACTTCACTGATAGGGCACCTTTCATACACATAGCAGCGCAAAGCGCTTGACAGACCAGGTCTTACGGTAACACCTCTAGACGAGGAGAGACACTTCCAGTGGTGATCTTGACTGAGGACACGCCCTCGGCTCAAGAGACAGGGTCAAGTGTCCAGTATGGCCTTCTGAGAGCACAGATTGCCTCTGGACGTCCCAGACTCTTCCTGGACACACTGTACACACTCACCTGTCCAGACTCTAACTGGACACACTGTAGAGACTCACCTGTCCAGACTCTTACTGGACACACTGTACACACTCACCTGTCCAGACTCTTACTGGACACACTGTACACACTCACCTTTCCAGACTCTTACTGGACACACTGGTCAGACTCACCTGTCCAGACTCTCACTGGACACATTGTAGAGACTCACCTGTCCAGACTCTCACTGGACACACTGTAGAGACTCACCTGTCCACACTCTCACTGGACACACTGTAGAGACTGCCCAAGGCCCCTAGTCTCGACACGACTGGGCTGGGCTATTTGGTCAGAGCTGTCTCGGAGATGGGCTGTTTGGCGTCTTCACAGGTCACACCGGTCAGGCCGAACCCGGACTGGCAGCGGGAGAGGTCCCGGCCCAAGTCCCGGTGCTTTTCCGTAAGTCTGACCCGGTCGCCTTCCGCGAGACTGGACCGGCCGCCCTGTGGTGGGCCCGGTGCCCCACATCTACCCTACAGCTCCCCCACTGACCCCTAAACTCCCGATACCCTACAGCTCCCCACACTGACCCCTAAACTCCCGATACCCTACAGCTCCCCCACTGACCCCTAAACTCCCGATACCCTACAGCTCCCCACACTAACCCCTAAACTCCCGATACCCTACAGCTCCCCACACTGACCCCTAAACTCCCGATACCCTACAGCTCCCCACACTGACCCCTAAACTCCCGATACCCTACAGCTCCCCACACTGACCCCTAAACTCCTGATACCCTACAGCTCCCCACACTGACCCCTAGACTCCCAATACCCTACAGCTCCCCACACTGACCCCTAAACTCCCGATACCCTACAGCTCCCCACTCTGACCCCCACAGTCCTGATGGCCGAGAGGTCTCTGCTTGCTGTAGTGATTGAGTGAGCTCTGTGGACCTCACCTCTGTCTTGTGTCCTCGTTTTCAGCGTCTCCTAGTGGTCCGTCATTTCACCAGAGCTGAAGGTGAGATCTAGGGAGGAGACAGAGCACCCCCTAAAACCCCTGAGCTAGGTTACAGGGTAAGACAGCTTCTTACTGTTGGACACACCTGTCCACACTTTTTCTGGACACACTGGACACACTCACCTGTCCGGACTCTTACTGGACACACTGGACACACTCGCCTGTCCGGACTCTTACTGGACACACTGTACACACCCACCTGTCCAGACTCTTACTGGACACACTGTACACAACCACCTGTCCAGACTCTCACTGGACACACTGTCCACACTCACCTGTCTGGGCTCTTATTGGACACACTGTACACACCCACCTGTCCAGACTCTCACTGGACACACTGTCCACACTCACCTGTCTGGGCTCTTATTGGACACACTGTCCACACTCACCTGTCCAGACTCTTCCTGGACACACTGTACACACTCACCTGTCCACACTCTCACTGGACACACTGTACACACTCACCTGTCCACACTCTCACTGGACACACTGGACACACTCACCTGTCCAGACTCTTACTGGACACACTGTACACACTCACCTGTCCAGACTCTTACTGGACACACTGTCCACACTCACCTGTCCAGACTCTTACTGGACACACTGTACACACTCACCTGTCCACACTCTCACTGGACACACTGGACACACTCACCTGTCCAGACTCTTACTGGACACACTGTACACACTCACCTGTCCAGACTCTTACTGGACACACTGTACACACTCACCTGTCCAGGCGTAGTCTCTGCTCCTCATCCCCCCTGCGTTGTGTCTCCCTCTCTCCCCGCTGGACAGAATCCCGTGGTGTCTTCGTGTTTCCCCGAGCTCGTCCAGAAGCTGGAGAGGGCGGCCGAGCTGCAGCTGGAGCTCCCGGGGTCGCCCGGCTCGCCCAGCTCGTTCCGCTCGGTGTCCCCCCCCTCCTCGCCCGAGAGCCCCCTCCGCTCCCCGCCCCCGACCCCCCCCTCCGGCCCCCTCAGGCCCCTGCCCGCCCCGCCCCGCTGCCCCCCCTTCATCCCCGCCATGCCCCTCGAGCCCCCCCTGATGCCCGGGGTGGTGCCCCTGCCCCTGCCCCCGCCCGTCCTGCCCCCCATCGCCCGCCCGGCCCCGCCAGGCCCCGCCTGGGGCTCCCCAGTGCGGAGGGCAAGGAGAGAGGCTGAGATGTCTGACGAGGCAAGTGGAGCAGAGTCTGTCCGTCTGTCTGTCCATCTGTCCTTCTGTCCGTCTATCCTTCAGTCCATCTGTCCCTCTGTCCATCTGTCCCTCTGTCCTTCTGTTCTTTTCTCTGTCCATCTGTCTTTCTGTCCTTTTCTCTGCCTTTCTGTCCATCAGTCCATCTGTCCTTTTCTCTGTCTTTTTGTCCGTCTGTACTTCTCTCTTTCTGTCTTTCTGTCCTTCTGTCTGAGTCTCTCCATGTCTCCCTGCTCTCTGTCTGTCCTGCGTTGTCCCAGCTGGGCCTGTCTCCCTGTGTCTCTCCGTGTGTCTCCCTGCTCTCTGTCTGTCCTGCGTTGTCCCAGCTGGGTCTCTCTCCCTGTGTCTCTCCGTGTGTCTCCCTGCCTGTCTCTCTGTCTGTCCTGCGTTGTCCCAGCTGTGTCTCCCTCCCTCCTCTCTCTCTCTCCGTGTGTCTCCCTGCTCTCTGTCTGTCCTGCGTTATCCCAAATGGGTCTCTCTCCCTGTGTCTCTCCTTGTGTCTCCCTGCTCTCTGTCTGTCCTGCGTTGTCCCAGCTGGGTCTCCCTCCCTCCTCTCTCTCTCCGTGTGTCTCCCTGCTCTCTGTCTGTCCTGCGTTATCCCAAATGGGTCTCTCTCCCTGTGTCTCTCCTTGTGTCTCCCTGCTCTCTGTCTGTCCTGCGATGTCCCAGCTGGGCCTGTCTCCCTGTGTCTCTCCGTGTGTCTCCCTGCTCTCTGTCTGTCCTGCGTTGTCCCAGCTGGGTCTCTCTCCCTGTGTCTCTCCGTGTGTCTCCCTGTCTGTCTCTCTGTCTGTCCTGCGTTGTCCCAGCTGGGCCTGTCTCCTCTGCTCTTTGCCTTCAGCTCTGTTCGCCGATGTCCCGCCAGCCCGTCACTCTCTCAGCCTGTCTCTTGACTTGCAGGAGGAAGAGGAGGTGGAGACAGCTCTTCCGGCAGGAGAGAGGAAGAAGGTCAGTGCTGGTCCCACCCTGCCCCCTGTCCTGTCTGTGGTGGAGTTTTGCCGTCTTGTCTGTCCCTGGGTCTCAGTGTCTCTCTCTCTTTCAGCCCTGTCTGTCAGTGTCTCTCTCGGCCTGCTGTCTGCCTGTCCCTGCCTCTCTGTCTCTCTCTCTTTCAGCCCTGTCTTTCAGTGTCTCTCTCCTCCTCCTCTCTGTCCTCAGTGTGTCTCCTTCCTCCTCTCTGTCCTGTGGTGTCCAGGCAGTGTGTCTCTCTCCTCCTCCTCCTCTCTGTCATGTGGTGTCCAGTGGGTCAGTATTAGTGGGCTACACCCAGGCTCACTCACTGCGAGTGTGATCTCAGCAGAGTCTCTGTGCTCTTGGGACACTTGACTCACCTGTCTCTCTCTTTCCCTCCCTGTGCTGTCCCTCTCCTGCCCCCTCTCTCCCTCCACGGACTCCAGCTGGAGGAGGTCCAATCACCACCTCCTGTGAGACAGAAGAAAAAGAAGGTGGGTAATGCTCTGATCCTCTCTTTACTCCTGTCCAGTGTCCAATCAGTGTCCAGTCAGTGTGTCTGTATGAACCCCTCTCTCTCTCAGTGCAGTGTTCATGTCCTGGTGTGTCTAGTCAGTGTGTCTGTATCAACCCCTCTCTCTCTCAGTGCAGTGTTCATGTACTGGAGTGTCCAGTCAGTGTGTCTGTATGAACCCCTCTCTCTCTCAGTGCAGTGTTCATGTACTGGAGTGTCCAGTCAGTGTGTCTGTATCAACCCCTCTCTCTCTCAGTGCAGTGTTCATGTACTGGAGTGTCCAGTCCGACTCTTAACGTGACTCTCCTGTCTCTGCTTCAGAAGCGCTGATGCGTCTTTTTGAAGTCCCTGAGCTGCGTGTCAGTGGAGACAGAAGATCAGGACGAGCCGATGGAGGCGGCGGAGACCGTAGCTCAGGAGAGGAAGAGCGAGGGAGAGGAGGAGCAGGCTGCCGGGAAGGACAAGAAGAGGAAGAGGAGGTGCAGGTGAGCAGACAGGGGGGCGCCGCCCGGTCGTGTCTGTGATTCAAGGAGGAGTCTCCTCTTGCTGTTTGATGTCATGGTGACGTCTGTGTCTGTGTCCCTCACACCTGCAATAACAATATTCTTTCCAGGTTCCTTTCCTGGTTCTGTGCCTGCTAAGATCTGGACTGGACTGGACTGGACTGAATTGGACTGGACCGGAGCTGAGGGACACCAGACGACTGGACTGCAGCCTAGGGACACCAGACTGGACTGGACCGGAGCTGAGAGACACCAGACTGGACCAAAGCTGAGGGACCCCAGACTGTGCTGGACCGAAGCTGAGGGACCCCAGACTGGACTGGACAGGAGCTGAGGGACACCAGATTGTGCTGGACCGAAGCTGAGGGACCCCAGTCTGTGCTGGGCCGAAGCTGAGGGACCCCAGACTGTGCTGGACCGAAGCTGAGGGACCCCAGACTGTGCTGGTCTGAAGCTGAGGGACCCCAGACTGGACAGCACTGGAGCTGAGGGACACCAGACTGGACTGGACTGGAGCTGAGGGGCCCCAGACTGGACTAGACTGGAGCTGAGAGGCCCCAGACTGGACTGGACCAAAGCTGAGGGACCTCAGGCTGTGCTGTACCGAAGCTGAGGGACCCCAGACTGTGCTGGACCGAAGCTTAGGGACCCCAGTCTGGACCGAAGCTGAGGGACCCCAGTCTGTGCTGGACCGAAGCTGAGGGACCCCAGACTGGACCGAAGCTGAGGGACCCCAGTCTGTGCTGGACCGAAGCTGAGGACCTCAGACTGGACCGAAGCTGAGGGACCCCAGTCTGTGCTGGACCGAAGCTGAGGGACCCCAGACTGTGCTGGACCGATGCTGAGGGACCCCAGACTGGACTGGACAGGAGCTGAGGGACACCAGATTGTGCTGGACCGAAGCTGAGGGACCCCAGTCTGTGCTGGGCCGAAGCTGAGGGACCCCAGACTGTGCTGGACCGAAGCTGAGGGACCCCAGACTGTGCTGGTCTGAAGCTGAGGGACCCCAGACTGGACAGCACTGGAGCTGAGGGACACCAGACTGGACTGGACTGGAGCTGAGGGGCCCCAGACTGGACTAGACTGGAGCTGAGAGGCCCCAGACTGGACTGGACCAAAGCTGAGGGACCTCAGGCTGTGCTGTACCGAAGCTGAGGGACCCCAGACTGTGCTGGACCGAAGCTTAGGGACCCCAGTCTGGACCGAAGCTGAGGGACCCCAGTCTGTGCTGGACCGAAGCTGAGGGACCCCAGACTGGACCGAAGCTGAGGGACCCCAGTCTGTGCTGGACCGAAGCTGAGGACCTCAGACTGGACCGAAGCTGAGGGACCCCAGTCTGTGCTGGACCGAAGCTGAGGGACCCCAGACTGTGCTGGACCGATGCTGAGGGACCCCAGTCTGGACTGAAGCTGAGGGACCCCAGACTGCACTGGACTAAAGCTGAGGGGCCCCAGACTGGACTGAAGCTGAGGGGCCCCAGACTGGTCTGGACTGAAGCTGAGGGGCCCCAGACTGGACTGATGACCTTTTGTTAAGCATCAATAAATTTTTTTTAAAAAAAATCTGTTTAGCTTTTGGTTTTTTCCCTCCCCCCCCCCCCCCTAAGGTTGCTGCTGGGAGAGGTGTGAGTGGGGCCAGCAGGGGGCGCTCTCACCCTGCAGTCTGTGTGGGTCCTGATGCCCCAGTATAGTGACGGGGGACACTGGACTGTAAACAGGCGCCGTCCTTCGGATGAGACGTAAAACCGAGGTCCTGACTCTCTGTGCTCATTAACAATCCCGGGGTGTTTCTGGAGAAGAGTAGGGGTGTTACCCCAGTGTCCTGGCCTGATTCCCCCCCTGGTCTTGACCCATCATGGCCCCCTCTCTGAACTGGCTCCATCCCTCTGCTCTCCTCCCCACTGAGAGCTGCTGTGTGCTGAGCAGACTGGAGCATCATCCAGGTAGGGGCTGCACACTGGGGGGGCTGGAGGGGATCCCCCTGACCTGGGAGGAGCTCTGAGTGGAGAGTCCAGACGTATTAATTATTATTATTATTATTCGTGCTGCACTGGGCTTCAGTCCTGGCAGTGAGAGGGGGACTCTGTGATCAGTACAGATACTTATGACTGTCTAATAATACACGATAGGAATGGAAAACAGGGTAGCGCTGTAGTCCCTTCGAAACGTTTTGAACTGCCAGAAGAAGTTTTCACAACCCGGACTCGTGAAGGTACAGGTCTTCTCCCTTCGTCCGGAGTAAGGTGAGAGGTCACCCCCTCGGGGCGCAGTATCCCCGATGCACCCCCCCACCACCACCCAAAACGACACACACTTCTGTGACGATTGGGAGACCCCGGTTCGACCAGCCCCTGCGGTGGAGGAAACGACCCGCTGGAGAGAACACGCAGACTCCACACAGAAGGGTCACCTCGGCATTTATTCCAACAGCAAAACAACACCAGAGAGAAACGGTCTCCGAAAGATAAGCGCACACCGGGAAAAACACGACGGGGTCATTACAAATGGGAATAGGAGTTATTTTTTTCTTTTCCGGACGTCAGTTGTATAGTGTCCTGGTGATTTCTCCCGTTTCGAACGGAGTTTAATGTCGCGTTTCTACTTTATTAGAGAGAGGCACTGAACTTTGGGGAACGTGACATCCACCCAGTATTACTAGTAGGTTGATAAATATAAATGTTCTTTTTCCCCCCGTATGATACCTCGCGAAATATAACGATGGCCAACTCCTTAAGTCGAAATTTAAACCCTTCTTTTTTTTTGTTTTGTTTTTTCCAGAACATCAGAACAACCGCAGAGATGACCATCGATCCACCTCCAGACGTTTCCTTTTTTGTCCTCTTTGGCCCCCAAAATAAAAAAAAAAACTGGGATCCATCGTGGCGTTGCCAAATTAAAACGTCAACCACTTTTCGGGCTTTCGTGCTGTCCATGATGAAACCGTCATGGTTGTGTAAGCATACGTTACGTCACAGACCGGCGGCGCTCGGACGTGAGGAGTGTCGTTACGTTTTTGAAATGGCACGTCAGACAAGATCTCTGACAAGATCTCCGAAAAACCCAAACCTGTAAGATTCAATTTCAATTCAGTTTTTTATATAGCGCCTTTCACAACAAGAATGCCCCAAGGCCCCGAACAAAGGAGTTGTTCCACACCCCCGCCACCCTCTGTGTACAGTAGAGCCCCCTGTACTGACTGGAGGAGCTCACCCAGCTGTGTCTGGAGAGAAGCCGGGGTATCGGCTGGTGTGTGTGTGTCTGAGTGCTGTCCTGTCCAGGGTGTGTGAGTGTGTGTGTCTGAGTGTCCTGTGAGGGACTGGTGTCCTATCCAGGTTCTGTGTGAGTGTGTGTATGTGTCCTGTGAGTGACTGGTGTCCTGTCCAGGGTGTGTGAGTGTGTGTGTGTGTGTCCTGTGATGCACTGGTGTCCTATCTAGGGTGTATGTATGTCCTGTGATGGACTGGTGTCCTGTCCAGGGTGTGTGAGTGAGTGTGTATGTGTCCTGTGATGGACTGGTGTCCTGTCCAGGGTGTGTGAGTGTGTGTGTCTGTGTGTCCTGTGATGGACAGATGGTACCAAGCCTGGACACCCATGAGACACTGGCTTCCTCAGAAGACTCTCACGGAGAGCACACTGTCCCTAACCCGGGTCCAGAAGAAACTACAGTTATCTATAATTCCTGCGCCTCGGAAGGGTTTATGACGTCTATGTCCGGCGCCCGCGCCCGTGGACCGGCGGTTTGGCGTCGCGCTCCGCAGCTCGAGCTTCGGTGCGAGGCAGAGCGGGAGGGAGTCGATGTGGCCTCGGCGCCATCTTGCTGGTGAGTCAATTGTGAATGTTGCGGTACAATAAACCATCAATAAACCTTTTCCCACCCCGTCCAGTATTTCTGTCGCGGCCCACGTCCCTTACAATCGACAAACTATAAAAAAACAGTAGCCCTTCGCCACATTACACGCCATTTTTTTTATTTTAAACGTCCGTTAGATACGCAGGTGGCTCGATACCTGTCTTATCCTTGCCGGCGTCTTTATACCGGCAAGTGAATTTTATTTGGGGTCCCTCAGAATTGTGACAGAAATGTCAGTGAACCACAATAAAAAACGAAACTTTTTTTTTAAAGAAGGTGAATGGATTTTCTGAGTAACCGTGTAGCGACTAACGTAAGGAAAAAAAAGTTGTCTTTCCCTACGAAGACGTTTTGGTACAGGACTTTCTTTAAATATCAGTTGTGCATAGCGTTTTACAAAAAGTTGATGATGATCTTGGAGATCATTGCAAAGGAAAATTGAGATAACTACCAAAACATTACGTGTGAAACGACAGGACAGAACTTTGAACCCACAATGAAACAAAGGTATGAAATATTGCCTCGTCATGGGGGGTTGATAATTGTAGTAAGTGTTCCTAATTTTCGTAAAGAAATGTATATTATGGGAGTCACACGTGAGATTTAGTGTATATACGTTTCATATTGTGCATATATACGGGGTTAAAAAGTGGAATGAGTATGATTATAAACTCGTGTGTCCTATAATCAGATAATTTTTGAACAAGCTTTGATTAGACAGGTGAAAAACAACATCAGATCCTTTTTTTTAATATATTCTCACGTCTGAATATCAGCTTCTCCCCTCTGGCCAACATTTCAGGGCTCCCAGGTGTAGATCCCAAATTGAAACAAATATTAATTTGTTACCCAGTTAAACAGTTAATAGAAGTGAGTGACCAGGGTAAATAAAGGTGGGTCAGTGTAAACTGTTTATTCTGGACCAGACTTCGTCATGTAAGATATGTCATGACTTCTTATATTAAGTTTTATCTTTATATTTAGTTCTACATGTGTAATAGATGCGATGTGTGTCCATAAAAAGGTTTCTCCAGGGGAAAATCAAGTTGGTTTTAAAACCGTGTTTCCTTTTTAGGGTACGTTAGCATTCCAAGTGTGGGGTTTTTGCCTTTTTATCATATTTTGGATGTGAATCCGTGGTATTTTTGCTGAGACAAGTTGCCTTTCTTATACGCGGAGGGATCTGCTCGTGAGATGTCCGCTTGGTCCATTTCTGAGCTCAGTATAAGGTATAGAAAGCATGACTGTCATCATAACCCGCATCTCACCCAGGTGTGGAATAATGTTGTGACAATTGCTTCAGCAATAACATGCTGATTGCATGTTTCTAGATGGGCATAACAGAGATCTCAACTACTGAGGGGCCTTATTAATAAAGTCTCCACAGCCGAAGCGCTGTGTCTCTTTTCAGCTGGCGATAAACCTTTCCTCGATCCTTTGCGGACTTGTAAAACTGTTCCTGATCAGAATAAAAAACGCTCACGCTAAGCGTATCCAAGTACTAACCAGGCCCATCCCTGTTTAGCTTCCGAGATCAGACGTGCTCAAGGGGGTGTGGCCGTAAGCGAGAGCAAGGCTCGTTGGCACCCTTCTTATTGAGAGGACAGCTCCGTCACCTCTTTTACGACGCTGCTTTTTTTCCCTTGCGTTTTTCTCTTCTTCCCACGTTCTCTCTCTTCACTGCCTTCGTCCCGCTCTATTTCACTTCAGCCTTTCACTCTTGCTTCCTTCCAATGAGGACGGAGCTGCGGGAGAAAGGGCGCTATAGAGGATCGCTGTGGAGAGCTGCTGCTGTGCTTTGACATCTGAGCTCTGTGGAAAACGATCTCAATACAATTCTGAAAAACGCGACTCTCCGAACGCCAGCCGAACAAGTCTCCACAGCCGAAGCGCTGTGTCTCTTTTCAGCTGGCGATAAACCTTTCCTCGATCCTTTGCGGACTTGTTAAACTGTTCATGATCAGAATAAAAAACGCTCACGCTAATACACAAGCACCCGTGTCTCGCCAATGCTGACAAATAAACAGACGGACAAGCCGCACTGCACGTGTGAACAGGGGAATGAGCGAGCGAGCGGGGATAGGGCGCCTCCTGCGCTTAAAAGCTTACAGCACCTGGTATTCCCAGGCGGTCTCCCGTCCAAGTACTAACCAGGCCCATCCCTGTTTAGCTTCCAAGATCAAACGAGATCAGGCGTGCTCAAGGGGGTGTGGCCGTAAGCGAGAGCAAGGCTCGCTGGCACCCTTCTTGTTGAGAGGACAGCTCCGTCACCTCTTTTACGACGCTGCTTTTTTTCCCTTGCGTTTTTCTCTTCTTCCCACGTTCTCTCTCTTCACTGCCTTCGTCCCCGCTCTATTTCACTTCAGCCTTTCACTCTTGCTTCCTTCCAATGAGGACGGAGCTGCGGGAGAAAGGGCGCTATAGAGGATCGCTGTGGAGAGCTGCTGCTGTGCTTTGACATCTGAGCTCTGTGGAAAACGATCTCAATACAATTCTTAAAAACGCGACTCCCCGAACGCCAGCCGAACAAGTCTTTAAGTGGAAATCTACTAAGTAAATTGATTCTTAAAATGTAGAGAGCTTTGCAAAGAAATATATTGGGGCTTTTAGATAATATATTTCAAGGATGTAATTGCTGTGCTACAGTACGTGCAGAGTTTTAGAAAACAGTGCGTCAACAAAGTACACTGTTTAGGTTACTTTAGAAGACAATGTACCAAAACAATATATGCTGTCTGGGTCGTTAGAATTAGCTGAAAGTAACTGATAAGCTTTGAATAACATATCTAGTGCTTCTTCTTTCGCTTTTTGATGTAATCTGTTTTCTCTTAGGGAAAGTGGAAGTTTTAGAATGGACAAAGCGCTGAGCTTTTTTACAGCGCAACGTCTTATGAAAACCCTGTACTGCTTGTAACAAATTGAGTCTCTGGTTGCTCCCAATATTGAAATAAAGACCTTACTCAGGTGAGAACTCTCTCTTGTGGCTTCCTTGATAGTTATATTTCCATGACACCGGTTTTAATGTCTGTAGATTGTATCTTATTTTTATTTTTTGTTTTGTTTCATGTTCATATTATGTGTTTTCACCCAGTTGACTCCAGTTAATAACAGTTCACCCAGTTAATAGCCACTTTTTATGCGCGAAAAACGGGTGATCTTTCTATCTCGTGATCAGCTTAGTATCTTTCTGTAAGTTTTTTTCTTCTTAATTAAACGTTTAAAATACATGAATTTCATAAAGACAACACACGTTTCGAACAGAAAAAAATCATATTCTGTTCTCTTCCTGGTATGTATAACAGATCAGCAGGTCTTATTTTCCCAATTGCTTTTTTCCACTGTATTTATCATAATGGCTAGCCAATGTCCTCTCTTAGCTAGGTAATGTTACTTGTGGATGTGCTTCTGCGTTGCGTAGAAGCACATGTATCCATAGAAAGTGTATTATACTACTATTTGAGCTACAGTACATAAAATAATTATATCGTTATTAATTTCTTTAGGTACGTGATTCCATATTATATTCCCTATTAATCAAATTCTAAAAGTATGCTTTTGTTTACTCCGATAACGAGCACATTCACAGAAAATGTGAATATCTTATGACTTTTCACAAAGTATATAAAGTTAAGATGGTCAGAAGGAGCATGTAAAAACGTTTCCGAAACGTGGTAAAATCTTACTACATGTAAGACTTTGATGCTTAAAATGTTTAGGAAGAAAGTGGAATACTGGTGTGTATTTTTTCTTTAAACTACCAATACCAGCCATATACAGTTTACACTATATGTTTATGTTCCTAAATTAATATAGTTTATGGTGGTGTATCATGGTTGTAGAGGTTTGATGGGTTTACTGAGACAATTATTAATTGTAGCAGTAATCACGAGGTTGTTCGTTGTGGCTTTTAGAAAATCAATCGTCAGAACAACTAACAACGCACACACACGGGTTCAATACATGAGATACATTTATTCATATAAATTGTGCACCAAACATTTACTAGTCTGCCTGGATACGAGCGGCAGACCTTACTGTGAGGGTTATCAATATACAAGGTATATAATCTCGAAGAGATGCCAACACAAAGAGATACACAACAGAGAATATATGTCAATATATATCGTTCGGTTACCAAATCGCTAATCAGTGTTATTACCCACTGTTACTCTAAACTCGGAAGTAAATACATTACTCATGAATTAAATTGATAACAACTTGTGTTGAGGTACAATTGAATTCTCGAGACACAATGTAGAACATGGGGTTTACTTATCCACTGTGTATGGATTTGGAATCTCCCGGCACGAACACCAAGTCACTCTTTTGCCTGGGAAGAAGCTGGTTCGTTCCTGGTCCAGCGCTGCTTCTGAATAAGCTATTCAGGTTGTCGATGAGGGTCCAACTGTAGGCTGCCGTTGATCAAGCGGATCATTCACGTTGGTAGAATTCTGAGTACGTATGGGATCCTCGGCCTCGCGCTTAGAACAAAGTCCAAGTCCCTTTGCAGACAACAGCAGTTGTCACGTGATTGTCTCTGAGGATACGCGAAAATGGCCAAGGAGAGCCCCGATCTGAGCTTGCGCTCCCTTTTTGACCAAGACATAGATGTGTGCTGATTGGTTGAGAGTTTGGCGGGCATTAGAGACCCACGTGGTATTACCACGCCCTGCCAGTCCCTGATTGGTTGGTCAAGGTGAGATATGAGTCACTTACTCTTGACACTTAGGAATGCAGTCCAGATGTCCATTCGGCACTCCCTAGACAGATAGGCACCAATGGATGACCATTGATCATGATAGCCAGGCTAAGCTAAGTGCATCCCCATCTGGGAGCTGTCCATTATCAAAAGAAAACATCTTAAATCAACCTGCATGAATACTTTCTCTGTGGCTGCACCACAAAGATGGAGGGTGAGATGGGGCCTCATTTAGGACAGAATACCACCGCCTAATTCTGTCTTATTAACAAGCATTGCCGCTACAACGGCATCTCTCCTGTCAAACTTCCTCCTGACGTGTTTGACAGGATCTGGGCCGTGGTGAACAGTGGGAAAGACGCCCTGTGGAGAGTGAGGAACATGGGGCTGTTCAAAGGCATCGAGGTCCCAGTCAAGGCAGCAGGTAGCCTGGCCCTGTTCATCACCCGAGAGAACTATTACCTCAGAGATCTGTGGAGAGAAGGAAGGGAGGAAGCAGAAAATCTGTGGGAAATTGAGAGCATAGGTCAATATCTCAAGAAACTGTGAAAAACATTATCATGTTTAAGTAAAGAATGTGATTTGCACCAGAAAAAAATAAATTGTTGCTATATAACTGGTACCGTGTCAATATGTAATGAGATGTGATTATATATACTGTTTTAAGTATGTATATTAATGTAAAGCTTTCTAATTTGTGATGTCCTGTATTTTTTTGTGAAAAGAAAATAAAGTTCTTAAAAAATCAATTCACCCAGGGCGAGGCTCGGCCATTGCACTCCGGCTGTGCTGACCCCTGCGAATTCCCCAAATGTGGGAATCTCGACTGCATAATTTCTGGTAGTGGGGGACTGCGTTCGCGCTCTCTCCTGATGTGCTTGGTCCAATATCAGATACGGGAGAGTTAGGACACCATGAGCTGCGATAGGATCCCAGTTCGAAAGGAGTCGATGCCACTGCTGGTTCCCGGTTTCTTTTAGTTAGAGGTCCGGAGAAGCATTTCAAGCTGGTTACACTACTCCTTCCGGACATTCATTTCCTTTTCAAAGTCAGTCGTTTTGCTGTTGTCTGCATTATTTAGGCTGATTATCGAGGTTAGCCTTTATTTGGTCATGGGGGCCTCGGTACTGTATGCTAATTCTCAAGACAGTTTCACCTGTTTTCTGATTGCTAGGTTCTGTACCAGTGCAGACATGTCAAACAGTGAATAGCTGTACCTCTATTGTATCCGTGCTCAATGAATGAAATCAGTATTAAATGAATATATGTATAGTTATACGAAAAACAAGTGGTTTGTCGACTCATCTTCATTTGCAGATTTAGAGGCAGCTTCGATATTCGGGGGAGGCATAAAACGTGGTGCTGATCTTTGGAAAGCAGGAGGCAAAACTGACACGTTCTCATACAAGGAGCTGAAACCAGGCCACCTGGGTGAAGATCAGGTATCGTAACCGCTAGACCATATGGGAGCATACAGCCATGTTGTGCGTGCGTCATGTAAGCAAACTGTAATTGCTGCCTTGATGACCTGCTTGATGGAGAAAACACACAAGAGAGTTGGCACTCAGAGTGTCGAAGGGTTGATGTATACTAGGGCTCAGTTGAAATGCAGCGTCAGGACTTTTCCGACTAGTGTCACACAAAGAAATTACATCCTTTCCTACTGGCTGTGTATGTCTCGGTAACTCGCTGTGATCGTATAGTGCTCAGAATTTGTGTTGTGGCCGCAACAACCCCGGTTCGAATCCGCATACTGGCAGAATAGGAGGAGTACTGCCTGACTGGATCGTTGATGAACGACAGAGGCCACTCCGACCTCCTCTTGGTTTTCTTCAATGACTTACTAAGGATCTTCTTCACATTCGCCCATGCAGGAGAAGCCAGTTACACCAAAGCAAACGCAGGAAAGTGCATTTCAAGCAGAGACCAGGAGGGACTTGTTTACACCGAGAGTGGTCGGAGAATGGAACAATGCGCCCAGCCCTGTTGCTGGAGCCGATTCTTGATGAGATCTTGGGCTCACTAAGAGGCCCCCGCTGGATGCTAATCTTTCTGTTGTTCTTGCAGGTCCTGCGCTGCTTTTGAGCCGACAGAGCTCGTCCTGGTCTGTTGGCACAGCCCAATTGCAAATGATCGGCTCCACGTACAGAAGGAACGTGCGTTTGGTACAAGAGTGCACGAAGGCACCGGAAATACATTGGGAACAAATGACCGGTCGTTCAAGACCTCTGTGAAGTACAGGAGCGTGCAAAACGAGGCTGCTTCCACCCAGTCTCGAACCAGGGACCTTTCGCGTGTTAGGCGAACGTGATAGCCGCTACACTACGGAAACCTGCAGGGATCGCTGCTGGTGTCTTGCTTGTGTTTCGGGCTGAGAAAGGGACGCGTCACTTTAGGCAGGGGGCGCTGGAGAGAGGAACAAAGGGCGCGATGAAACAAAATGCCGAAACCCGGGATCAAACCAGGGATCTGTAGATCTTCAGTCTAACGCTCTCCCAACTGAGCTATTTTGGCGGTGCGGAGAGCCCACAGCCACCTGCTCCAGCCTTCCTGTGTTGCGGCATGAGCGCACCAAGAGTAGCGGGAGAGTGTTGCAGGAACGTCACTCAGAAGGAAAGCCACCCAGCTGCGCCCTCTGAGCTCTGTCCAGCGCATCTTCCTCGCATGGACTCCTGCCTGCGACGGGCAGGAAACAATTAGCAAGAACAGAACGACACCCCATGGGTGTCTCATGACCACACCTTAGGTTGTGACACGTGCAGGTGTGAGGGGTTGCCGGGCTACTTTGGAGCAGAGCTTGGGCGGAGGGGGGGCGGGAAAGCAGACAAAGAGGTGACACCTCAAGGTCTGCACGATCACAGCTCTCCGCCGCCCCAGGCTTCCGCTCGATAAGCTACTGGACACACCCGCCCCTCCTCACACAGACCGTGGAAAAGCCCCCGAGTGGGAGGGCTCTCTCTTCCTCCCAGGAGCTCTTGGACACGACGCACAGACAGGGCGCGGGGAGCTGCCGCCTGCAAACACGGCTCCAGGCAGGACTCCACTCCGCAGGAGCCGCAGAGCAGAGGAGATGGGGGCAGCTTAGCTCCTGTGCAGAGACCTGAGCTGTTGTTGCTGCGGACGCTGTCTTTTCTGCACTCGGGGTAGGAGTGAATGTTGAGTTGCCCTTAGAAATGAAGCAGAGCACTTCAACGGCACGGGTGTGTGTGTGTGCGTGCGCCCTGGTGATTCTGGGAGACAGATCGAACCTGGGCTAAAAGAGAGGGGGCTTAGCCCTCTTCCATTTGCTAGTTCAAAGTTGTACAACCCATTTGTATCTGCTAGGTGGCGCAGTCGTCGTGCACAAAGAACGCTTTGAAAAGCGTCAAAGGCAAGTCATTCCGAGTTGGTCGTTTGTGTTTTCCGTTCAGACGCGAAATGCTGAAATGATCTCTCGGCTCCTCGGTTGTCATCCCTGACATCCCAACCCCGCCACTCACTGTGTAAAGCAGTGTCGTATGGCCCTGACATCACACCCCCACCACTCTCTACGGAAAGCACTGTCGTATAGCCCTGACACCCACCCCTCCACTCATTGAATAAAGCAGTGTCATCAAGCCCCGACATCCCACCCCCGCCACTCTCTACGTAAAAAAGTGTCGTATGGCCCTGATATCCCACCCCCACCACTAACTGCGTAAAGTAGTATCTTCAGGCCCTGACATCCCAATCCCGCAACTCTCTGCGTAAAGAAGTGTCGCATGGCCCTGACACCCACCCCTCAACTCTCTGCATAATGCAGTCTCGTGAGGCCCTGACATCCCAACCCCGCCACTCTCTGTGTAAAGCACTGTCGTATGGCCCTGACATCACACCCCTCCACTCTTTGCGTTAACCCCTGTCGTATGGCCCTGACACCCACCCCTCCACTCTCTGCATAAAGCAGTGTCGTATGGCCCTGATACCAACCCCTCCACTCTCTGCATTAAGCAGTGCTGTCAGGCTCTGACATCCCAACCCCGCCACTCTCTGCGTAAAGAATTGTCGTATGGCCCTGACACCCACCCCTCCACTCTCTGCATAAAGCAGTGTCCTCAAGCCCTGACATCCCACCCCCGCCACTATCTGTGTAAAGCAGTATCATCAGGCCCTGACATCCCACCTCTGCCACTCTCTGCGAAAAGAAGTGTCATATGGCCCTGATACCCACCCCTCCATTCTCTGCATAAACCAGTGTCTTCATGCCCTGACATCCCACACCCTCCACTATCTGCGTAATGCACTGTCGTATGGCCCTGACATCCAACCCCCGCCAATCTCTGCGTAAAGCAGTATCGTCAGGCCCTGACATCCAACCCCCGCCACTCTCTGAATAAATAAGTGCCGTATAGCCCTGACACCCACCCCTCCACTCTTTGCATTAAGCAGTCTCGTCAGGCCCTGACATCCCACCCCCGCCACTCTCTGCGTAAAGCAGTATGGTCAGGCCCTGACATCCCACCCCCGCCACTATCTGCGTAAAGCATTATCGTCAGGCCCTGACACCCACCCCTCCACACTCTACATTAAGCAGTGCTGTCAGGCTCTGACATCCCAACCCCGCCACTCTCTGTGTAAAGCAGTATCATCAGGCCCTGACATCCCACCCCTGCCACTCTCTGCGTAAAGTAGTATGGTCAGGCTCTGACATCCCACCCACGACACTCTCTGCCTAAAGCACTGTCATATGGCCCTGACACTCACCCCTCCACTCTCTGCGTTAAGCAGTGTTGTCAGGCCCTGACACCCACCCCTCCACTCTCTGCATGAAGCAGTGTATTTATGCCCTGACATCCCACCCCTCCACTCTCTGCATAAACCAGTGTCTTCATGCACTGACATCCCACCCCCGCCAATCTCTGCGTAAAGCAGTATCGTCAGGCCCTGACATCCCACCCCCGCCACTCTCTGAATAAATAAGTGTCGTATAGCCCTGACACCCACCCCTCCACTCTCTGCATTAAGCAGTCTCGTCAGGGCCTGACATCCCACCCCCGCCACTCTCTGCGTAAAGCACTGTCATATGGCCCTGACACTCACCCCTCCACTCTCTGCGTTAAGCACGGTCGTATGGCCCTGACATCCCAGCCTCGTCGCTCACTGCGTTAAGCACTGTCGTATGGCCCTGACACCCAGCCCTCCACTCTCTGCATAAAGCAGTGTCGTCAAGCCCTGACATCCCACCCCCGCCACTATCTGCGTAAAGCAGTATCGTCAGGCCCTGACATCCCACCCCTGTCACTATCTGTGTAAAGCAGTATCGTCAGGCCCTGACATCCCACCCCTGCCACTCTCTGCGAAAAGAAGTGTCGTATGGCCCTGATACCCACCCCTCCACTCTCTGCGTTAAGCAGTGCTGTCAGGATCTGACATCCCAAACCCGCGACTCTCTCCGTAAAGAATTGTCGTATGGCCCTGACACCCACCCCTCCATTCTCTGCAGAAACCAGTGTCTTCATGCCCTGACATCCCACCCTCGCCACTCTCTGCGTTAAGCAGTCCTGTCAGGCCCTGACACCCACCCCTCCACTCTCTGCATAAAACAGTCTCATCAGGCCCTGACATACCACCCCCGCCACCCTATACGTAAAGAAATGTCGTATGGCCCTGATACCAACCCCTCCACTCTCTGCGTTAAGCAGTGCTGTCAGGCTCTGACATCCCACCCCTGCCACTCTGTGCGTTAACCCCTGTCGTATGGCCCTGACACCCACACCTCCATTCTCTACGTAAAGCAGTGTCTTCATGCCCTGACATCCCACCCCCGCCACTATCTGCGTAAAGCAGTATCGTCAGGCCCTGACATCCCAACCCTGCCACTCTCTGTGTAAAGCAGTATCGTCAGGCCCTGACATCCCCCCCCCTCCACTCTCTGCGTAAAGCACTGTCGTATGGCCCTGACACCCACCCTTTCACTCTCTGCATAAACCAGTGTCTTCATGCCCTGACATCCCAAACCCGCCTCTCTCTGCGTTAAGCAGTGCTGTCAGGCCCTGACATCCCACCCCCGCCACTCTCTGCGTTAACCCCTGTTGTATGGCCCTGACACCCACCCCTCCACTCTCTGCATAAAGCAGTCTCATCAGGCCCTGACAGCCACCTTCTGCCTAAAGCACTGTCATATGGCCCTGACACCCACCCCTCCACTCTCTGCGTTAAGCAGTGTTGTCAGGCCCTGACATCCCGCCCCCTCCACTCTGCGTAAAGCACTGTCGTATAGCCCTGACATCCCAGCCTCGCCACTCACTGCATAAATCAGTGTCAAGTAATAGGTTTATTCCATGCTGAAAAAAAGAAGAAAGAGAACACAACGTTTCGGCCGTGGAGCCTTCTTCAGGTGTGAGAGAGACAGGACAGTAGGCAAAGGTAAAGTAGCGGGAGAACAAAGGCTGGGAGAGAGGAGGAGTGAGAGGCGGGAGCAGGGGACAGAAAGAGAGGCCAATCAAGAGGTTTGAAGTCAGATTGGGTGCAGAGAGGTGTGAAATGAAACTTCCAATGAATGGAGAAAATTTAAAAGAACAGTAGTCTGTCGTTAAGGGAAGGGAGAATGTGTGATCCTAGCTGCAGAATAATTTTAGTTTCGGTGGTCTTTCTGATGTATGAGTTTCTGAAAACTGTCTTTGAGAACACATACAGAGAGATTAGAGTGGTTGTGGCCGTCAGAGGTGAAATGAGAAACAATGGGCTTGGAGAGATCTTTAATCTTCACAGCCCTGACGTGTTCTCTGAAGCGGTCTTCGAGTCTCCTTCCTGTTTCTCCAATGTAGATGGCTGGGCATTTACTGCAAGAGATACAGTAAATAAGGTTGCTGGAGGTACAAGATGCTGTCTGTGTGATCCGGAAATTGTCCTGAGGGGCCTTGAATGAGTGTGGTGGTGGCTGTGTACTTGCAGGTGATACAGCGAGCTCTGTTGCAAGGGAAAGTGCCTGGTGTGGATAATAATAATAATAATAATAATAATAATAATAAAAAACTTTATTTTATATAGCGCCTTTAAAGGTGGCTTCTCAAAGCGCTTTACAGGATGACAATAACAATAAATAAGAAGACTACAACAATAAATAAGAAAATTTCACAAGACAGGACACAATTATAATTACAACAATACAACAATAACAGTAGAGGAGACCGTGGAAGATGGTATTAAGAAGAGCAGAGGGGTGAAGAATGGAACCAGTTAAGTAAAGGCTTTTCTGAAAAGGAGGGTTTTGAGTCTGGATTTGAAGGAGTTTAGAGAAGGTGACTCTCTAATATCCTTGGGCAAAGAGTTCCAGAGCTTGGGGGCATAGCAGGAGAAGGCCCTGTCGCCCATACAATGTAGACGGGCTTGGGGGACAGTAAGGAGGGCAGAATTTGAAGAGCGGAGGTTGCGAGGTGGGGAGTAGGGCGATAAAAGTTCAGACAGGTATTGAGGTGCCAAGCCATGTAAAGCCTTGTAGGTGAGCATGAGGATTTTAAAGTCTACGCGGAATTTGACCGGAAGCCAGTGCAAGGACTCCAGGATAGGAGTAATGTGAACACTTGCACTAGACCTGGTCAGGATTCTGGCTGCTGAATTTTGGACATACTGCAGCTTGTTCAGAGTAGATTTAGATACCCCAGGGAGCAGAGCATTGCAGTAGTCAATTCGAGAGAATACAAATATGTTGATCAGCTTTTCAGCCACAGTTAATGATAGCATAGGGCGTAGTCTTGCGATATTTCTAAGGTGAAAAAAAGATGTTTTGACAGTATGCTGTACATGTGGGTCGAATGTTAAGCCAGAATCGAATATAACCCCAAGGTTTTTCAATTTTGATTGGAGCTCAAGTACAGAGCCATCTACAGACAGGGTTACATGGTTGTTGAGGGCGGTCAAGGGAGCTGTGAACAAGGAGGTTACGCAGATTAGGTGGTCGGCGATATGAGATGATAGGGCGATCAGAAAAGAGGGCCCCAATGGAGGGATCATCCTGTACGATGGAAAAGTTCTGGTTAATGGTCCTGGGGATAGGAAGTGTGTTAGGGTGGTAAGGAAGCACCAAAGGAATGCAGTTTTTACGGCGGGAGTTCCTGATCGGGTTGATGGTCCGGGGGGTGTTTTTGGCTCGGGCAAGGGCCTTGTCAATCACACTGCTGGGGTATCCTCTGTTGATGAAAAATGAGTACATTTCGAGGGCTTGGTTCTCGAAGTCGATGTCGTCGCTGCATAATCGTCGTAACCTAAGGAATTGTGAAAAAGGAAGAGAGTTTTTAGTGTGGTTGGGGTGAAATTAGCTGTACAGGAGGTAGCTGTGTGAATCCGTGGGTTTGTAATAAACTGAAGTGGACAGTCGGGGGTAGTTGATAGACAAGTGGATGTCTAGAAACGGAAGAGTGGTGGAAGATATGTTAACCGTATATTTGAGGGACGGGTGGAAGTTGGTGAAATGGTGCAGGAAGAACTCAAGCTGATCGTTGGAGCATGTGGCGGCACCGACGCAGTCATCAATATATCGCTTGTAGAGGTCAGGGACATAGCCAGTGTAGGAAGCGAAGAAGCGTTCTTCTACCCAGCTGACAAAAATGTTGGCATAGCTGGGTCCCATTCTGGTGCCCATGGCAACTCCACTGACCTGTTGGTAAAAAAGATTATTGAAAGAGAATGCGTTCAGTGTGAGGACCAATTCAAGCACTGTGCGTTTGTCCAGCGTGTGCTTGAGGGCTATAAGGCCGTCATTATGGGGAATGACGGTGTACAGAGATGTGATGTCCATGGTAAAAATGTAGCATTCGGTACCCTGAAATTGGAAATCATTAAAAAGTTGGAGCGTGTGGTTGGTGTCTTTGATGTATGAGGGAAGATCTTCAACCAGCGGTCTCATGAGGCTGTCGAGAAAGGCTGAGATGTAAGTAGTTGGACAGTTACATGCTGATACGATGGGGCGTCCAGGGGTGTCCGGTTTGTGGATTTTGGGGAGGAGGTAAAATTGAGATACCTGTGGATGTTCCATGATGAGCCGGTTCGCCTCCTGGGGGAGCTCGTTACTGCTGATAAGAAGGGAAATGGTGGAAACCACTTCCTTTTGGTAGTCAGTGGTAGGGTCCTGTTGGAGAGGGAGGTAGGCAGAAGTGTCAGTTACAGTGCCTTGCGAAAGTATTCGGCCCCCTTGAACTTTTCAACCTTTTGCCACATTTCAGGCTTCAAACATAAAGATATAAATTTTTTATTTTATGTGAAGAATCACCAACAAGTGGGACACAATTGTGAAGTGGAACGAAATCTATTGGATTTTTGAAACTTTTTTAACTAATAAAAAAATGAAAAGTGGGGCGTGCAAAATTATTCGGCCCCCTTGCGTTAATACTTTGTAGAGCCACCTTTTGCTGCGATTACAGCTGCAAGTCGCTTGGGGTATGTCTCTATCAGTTTTGCACATCGAGAGACTGAAATTCTTGCCCATTCTTCCTTGCAAAACAGCTCGAGCTCAGTGAGGTTGGATGGAGAGCGTTTGTGAACAGCAGTTTTCAGCTCTTTCCACAGATTCTCGATTGGATTCAGGTCTGGACTTTGACTTGGCCATTCAAACACCTGGATACGTTTATTTGTGAACCATTCCTTTGTAGATTTTGCTGTATGTTTGGGATCATTGTCTTGTTGGAAGATAAATCTCCGTCCCAGTTTCAGGTCTTTTGCAGACTCCAACAGGTTTTCATCCAGAATGGTCCTGTATTTGGCTGCATCCATCTTCCCCTCAATTTTAACCATCTTCCCTGTCCCTGCTGAAGAAAAGCAGGCCCAAACCATGATGCTGCCACCACCATGTTTGACAGTGGGGATGGTGTGTTGAGGGTGATGAGCTGTGTTGCTTTTACGCCAAACATATCGTTTTGCATTGTGGCCAAAAAGTTCGATTTTGGTTTCATCTGACCAGAGCACCTTCTTCCACATGTTTGGGGTGTCTCCCAGGTGGCTTGTGGCAAACTTTAGACGAGACTTTTTATGGATATCTTTGAGAAATGGCTTTCTTCTTGCCACTCTTCCATAAAGGCCAGATTTGTGCAGTGTAAGACTGATTGTTGTCCTATGGACAGACTCTCCCACCTCAGCTGTAGTTCTCTGCAGTTCATCCAGAGTGATCATGGGCCTCTTGGCTGCATCTCTGATCAGTCTTCTCCTTGTCTGAGCTGAAAGTTTAGAGGGACGGCCAGGTCTTGGTAGATTTGCAGTGGTCTGATACTCCTTCCATTTCAAGATGATCGCTTGCACAGTGCTCCTTGGGATGTTTGAAGCTTGGGAAATCTTTTTGTATCCAAATCCGGCTTTAAACTTCTCCACAACAGTATTACGGACCTGCCTGGTGTGTTCCTTGGTCTTCATGATGCTCTCTGCGCTTTCAACAGAACCTTGAGACTATCACAGAGCAGGTGCATTTATACAGAGACTTGATTACACACAGGTGGATTCTATTTATCACCATCAGTCATTTAGGACAACATTGGATCATTCAGAGATCCTCACTGAACTTCTGGACTGAGTTTGCTGCACTGAAAGTAAAGGGGCCGAATAATTTTGCACGCCCCACTTTTCATTTTTTTATTAGTTAAAAAAGTTTCAAAAATCCAATAGATTTCGTTCCACTTCACAATTGTGTCCCACTTGTTGGTGATTCTTCACATAAAATAAAAAATTTATATCTTTATGTTTGAAGCCTGAAATGTGGCAAAAGGTTGAAAAGTTCAAGGGGGCCGAATACTTTCGCAAGGCACTGTAGTTGTCTAGAGGCTTCAAAGATATATAGATCCTTACGCCACACCACAACAGCACCTCCTTTGTCCGCTGGTTTGATGACAATATCATCCCTGTTGCGGAGAGACTGGAGCGCCTGATTTTCTCCTTGGGCGAGGTTAGATCTATGTTTACTGGGTATAGGGAGTGCCTTGGGAGCTTGATTAGTGCATTGGTTGATGAAATAATCAACTGGTGGAAAACGGCCAGAGGAGGGAGTCCAACAGCTCTGTTTGGGATTAATGTTGTTAATGACATCAATAACCGGGTTGTTATCAGCTGCCTGTGAAGAGAAATTATCAGCAAAATGTGCTCTGAGACGGATCCTGCGGTAAAAGCGGTTAAGGTCGACATTGGTCTGGGTGATGTCCAGTTTCCTGGGAACTGGTACAAAACTGAGCCCTTTGCTGAGGAGGGATCGCTCATCCTGTGAAAGGGAAAGGTCAGAAGGTATGGTGACAACAAGGTTAGGGTTGGTGAGGGTGTTCGGGGTGTTGATGGTTTTCTTCTGTAGAAGATGACTGAGTTTTTTGTCCTTCTCTGTAGTGAGAAACTGGTAGAGTTTAGAGTTGAGAGATCTAATGAGGTAAGTTATGAAGGGAAGATGATGTGGAGCTGTCAGCCGTAGAAATTCCTTAGCCTCTTTGATGTTGTTGTCTTAAAGGATAATCTGTTTTGTGAGGGAGAAAATGGTAGAGAGCATTAGTTTCCTAGAAAATTGTTTTAGAAGTCTCTGAGTGTTACTCTGGGTGGTATCAGAGTCAAAAGAAAAGGTATTAAATTTAAGGCGAAATCCTTTAGGGATGATATTATGTCGACGACATCTGTAATGGAATAGAAGGTGGTTAGAAAGCCTGGTCTTGGAACAGATAGCTGTAAAGAGACGGAATGCTGGTTTAGTGAGAGAAGCGGGCAAGTGGCCCAGGGAGGAAGAGAAGGTATGACGAAGAGATCTAGAAAAAGATTTGGAGGAAGGCATAGTGGGTCGCATATATTTTCGTTTTTCTCTTTTTTACATAACACGCTTTCGAGAAATAGACTGTCTTGTAATGAAAGCTGCATTAGAAAATGTGTATCTAAATTAAAATCGGGAATATGTCTTTTGCGTTATTCAGCTTTCTTAGCGCTTGGGTCTCGATTCAGATATTGCAATGAAAGCAACAGGGGAGTAAGTTTTCCTTTTCTAAATCAAAGGTGATCTGCTCACAAGGAAGTATAAAAACTTCAGCGTTTACTTTTTGAAGACCGCAAATTGTCGAAACACTGTTGCTTCATAAGCTAATAAGTAACATTTCTGAGCACGCATTGTATTACTAATGCTATTATTAATTTAAAAAAAGCTTAAATTCACATAATGGAATTTGGACGGCTCAAAGTAGTCTATTCCTTGTACACCTTTACTTGCCCGCTGAGTAGAGTTTTAACCAACGGCAGCAGAAGTAGCAGTAATAGCAACAGTGTGGTTAGAGTGTCACAATACACTCTATGAAAGAATTGCGGCTTCAGATCGTTTTGTTCTGTTGAAGCTGCCTACAGGCTCCGATTTGCTGACATTGGCTGTGATCTTTTTCATGAAATTCTTCACATATTTGAAATATTTAATTCGGGTTCGCCTAATACACGGTGCAACCCGTACCTGCAGCAGAATGCTGTGGCACATGAAGCCGTCTTGTTTATCGGTTGTAAGGATTGAGGAGCGTACTACAAATCGAGCAAGCGAAAAGAAAATTAAACAGGAGTCAGGAGTTTTTGGATTGCTAATCCATTGTGCTCTGCTCATCTAGGTTCAAATTCCATTCTTGTCATGGTTAAGGCCTGAGACGTGTGTGTTTTTTCTAAACGGTGTTTGCATTTGTTTCCTCCTTTACTCCTGTAAACTCAGGATTTTTTTTCCTTGGTGGCAACAATATGCTTCTGCAATACAGTAAATGGTAGACTCTGCTTTCAAATTAGCTGCACCAGGCATTCGGATACAGAAAAACACAGGGATTTAAAATTCAGGAATATGAATGGCCAATTGCTTACAGCTAGGGTTTTTACGTTTTCTTATTTAGCGATTTGTGTATCAATCTTTTAACAATTCATTAAAATGCTAACAATATGTAAAATCAAAACAACAGCACCTTTAAATGCTGGGGAGACAGGTAGTTGTTTTTTTCATCAGATGCCAATCTCTAATGCTGTGTGTGAGAGCTTACGTACCTTTCCTTTTCTCACATTTTCTGACAACTATTCCAAAGGGGCACCCTGTCAGCTCCTAATACTTTTTAAAAGTCTGCCTGCATGTTTGATTATTGTCGTTTTATTTAGAAAAAGTTCAATATTGATCATAACTAAAGAAAATTAGGATCACGAATAAAAAAAGGGCTGAAGATGCGAGTCGCTCTTGAATCAGAGCTGGGCGACACGGGCTTCTGTTCTGATATGATTGTACGAGAAGCAGGAGGAATCTCTTCTCTCCTATGGAGCATGAGCTGAATCAGGAGTGAGACATTTCGTATGCTCGTGCATATGTTAACGCATGACCTACATCGTAAAACTAAATTAAAAACTTACATTAAGTTGTCAAAGACATTCATTTATATACAAACAAGAGACACACATAGTAATGATTCTACATTAACTTGTCCTGCACTGATCAGACTACTTGAAATGTATGAAAGCCCGTTTCCGCCAGGGGGTTACAAAAAAACGCGCTATGGTATCGCAGAATTCCGGCTAAGTAACTCAGAATTGCGACTTAGTAACTCACAACTCCGACTTTATATCTCACATTTGCAACTTCGAAATAGCCCATATTTCATTGTCTGTCCTTTTGTTATTGTAACGGATTCGGGTTCTAGCCAGCAAGACCTGGGTTTGAGCCAATACGGGGTTTGAGGCACGAAGTAGGGTGGGAGCGGCGAGGGCACAAGCCCTAGAACCCGAATCCGTTACAATAACAAAAGGACAGACAATGAAATATGGGCTATTTCGAAGTCGCAAATGTGAGAGATAAAGTCAGAATTCTGAGTTTTTAGGTCGCAATTCTATGATTCTAAGTCACAATTCAGAGATACCATAGTGCGTTTTTTTTACTCCCTGGCGGAAACGGGCTTCCATAGGTTCTCAGTGCTGCGAAGCAAAAGCAATCTCTGGAAAATCGGACAAATTATTATCAGATCATGTCAAAAGCTGATCAGTATTTCTTTACTGGGAAGCAAAGAAATGCTTGTATTACACATTTTAATATGACATGCAATTACACATGAAAAATAGTAAAATAATTTTCATTGCGGTACGTGTTGATAGAACAGCCCCCTCGATAAAGGAAAGTGTGGACGGACGTGTTGCATGTTCCGTACTCTGTCTGACAGCGAGTTTAACACACTTTCCTCGGAAATTAGAAACTAATTGAACAATAAATTAATCTGAGCAAATTTTACACGTGTGGGTGATTTAATCCTGTCGAAATTGCGTGGAACTCCTCCGCTGAGGTCAGATACACACGGGAAAGTGTTCAGGCGGCTTCACGGAGTCCCGCCTCAGACTGGAAGCAGGTTCTAATTAGACGCTGAGAACAATCCGGGTCTCTGTGTGTAATTGATTGTGTTGATTGAGCGGTACTGTGACCAGGTGTGCGGTAGCAGGTCCTGCCAGTATAAAAACGTAGTCACCGCGTTCACACTTTATGCTTTCTTGCTTCAACACGGTTTTGTGGTTTACTTATTTTACTCCTGTAGCAATTAAGCGGGACGTTAATTTGGCGATGCGCTCGTTTCTCTTTGTGCTGTGCCTGTGCGCAGGGGCCGGGCTCCCCGCACTGGTCTCCGCTGGGCCGGCTGGCTGGGACTCTCGGGAATTGGCGCTCCAGGCCGACCTCCCGGCTCCTGAAGATGCAGCCCAGTTGGAGGACTTGAACCTGGCAGATGCGCCCTCCGAAGACCTGTCTGCAAGCGAGAACGACTCGCAGTCCTTGGCTCCCGACTTTCGCCGCCTTCCCGTGTCCAGAGACGCGTACTCGCCCTACTGCGACAAGGAGAAGATGAAGCCGGCAGCTGCCCCTTACCCGCCTACATCAAGAGCGTCCTGTTTCCTCCCCAGCGAGGGCGGCAGCCGGCTCGCCCGGCCATCGGGGGCACCCGAGCAGTGGCTGTGTGGTGCGACTCCAGCAGGATGTACGTGAGGGTCAGTCGGCTCCTGTTCGGCTTCAGCTGTCGGCCATCGGAGGTGACCTTGGGCAACTGCAGCGTCAGCCGAACCACACGCCATTACTTCTACTTCATCTACGGGCTTCACGAGTGCGGTACCGAGCGATCGGTAAGCGGGTCTTCATCTACAGGCAATGTATCGATGTGAACTGTAGGGCTAGTGTCGGGGTTGCCTTTCCTGGGAATACCCCTTCCTCTGTGACCTTGCAGGTTGTCCAGGGCCGCCTGGTGTACTCCAACACTCTCCGCTATGCCCCGCCCTCCTCCAGTGCGCCTGTGCATCACTTCATTCCCTTCTCTGTGCCGGTCAAGTGCTCCTACAACAGGTAGGCAGGGCTCTGCTGCTGCTGAGAAGCTGCTGGGAAAGTGTCCAGAAGCCCCTCATCTCCTCTGTCCTGCAGGTTCCACTACTCCTACAAGGTTGGCTATGTCCCCACGTGGGCCAGGAGAAGGACCTTCTTCAAGGACCTGAAAAACAAGCACAGCTTTGTCCTGCTCACCACCAACTGTAAGCTCCTTGAGCGAGTGGCTCCTCCTGCCAGCAGGGGGTGCTGTGTGCAGGTGTAATGCTGCCTCTCTCTCTCCAGCCCACTGGGTCCGGCTCTCTCCTAAGGATGAGTACTTCCTGGGTCAGCCCATGTACTTCCAGGCCACTGCCTACTTTGCCACAGCGGAGCAGAGGCTGTACATCCACTCGTGTTGCGTAACCGAGAAACCGGACCAGCACTCGCAGCCCCGTTTCCCTGTGATCGATAACTTGGGGTATGGCCCCTTCTGGGAGGGGAGGTGGGCAGGAGCCCTGAGAGCCTGCAGGGGTTCATCCTTGTCCTTGTCCCCAGGTGCATGGTGGACAGCAAGGCAGATGGCTGCCTGTCCAGGTTTGTCCCCTCCAAGCAGAAGGATGTGCTCCGCTTCACAATTGATGCCTTTCTCTTCCAGAAGAAGCTGTCCAGGAAGGTACTGCTCTCAAAGGCCGCTCAGCCTTCCTGCTCTACTGATCCATGGTCTGCTTTTCCATCCATGATCTAGATGTGAACCAGACTGTGGCAGCTGTAGTGCCTAGAGCTGCCAGCTTGCCTTCACTGATGGCAGAAGGTCCTTCTCTGTCCCTCTATTGGCCTTGATCCCTTAATGCTGTGACCTTCCCTCTTGCTGCATGTAGTGACTGAGCTGTACATGCACTGTGTCATGGCTGTGGCTCCTGCTAAACCAACACCAGGGACCAAGTCCTGCACCTACAACAGGGAGGCGAAGAGGTACTTCTGCAAGGAGCCTGCTGAGGGTGCTCTGGGACATGCCAGGTGGAGGCCTCACCTGTCCTCCTCCTCTCCTCCAGGTGGGAGGATCTGTATGGTGACCATGAGGTCTGTGCCTGCTGTGAGTCCAGGTGTGCTGGCAGCCGGAATGAAGGTGGGTCTGGTTCTCTATCCCTTGTGGATGCATCTCTGCCCAAGAGACAACCATGCTTGGACAACTGAGGAATGATCCCATGCTGGACAAAGGGACTGTTTAGATGAGTAGCATCACTGTGGGACTCTGGGTATAGCGGATCCCTCATTCCTGGGTGCTGTTTGTCCACAGGTACCAGGAGCCTGGTGACCAGCAGACGGGTGGCTGTGGCACCAGTAGAGGGTCCTCTGGATGTGGGAGCTAACTGGACTGAGGATGAGGAGGGAGACCCTCAGAGCTCCAGTGAAGATGCTGAGAGCACCAGTGAGGATGTGGAGGGAGCAGTGGACTTTGGAGATGTTGGCCAGTGGACAGGTAGGGTCTGGCAGGAGGAGCTCCTGTAGGGGTGGGTGTCCTGCAGTTCAGCTGGATTGTTCTCCTTCTTCCTCCCCAGGTGCCTGAATGAAGGCTCCAGCCTGGCCCTTGTGACTCTCCTGCATCCACTTGCCTTGTAATGGCAACATCTCAATAAAGCTGTGAAAGACCCTTCTGTTTGTCCTTGTTTCTTTATGGTTTATAGGTTTGAATGGGGTGGAGAGATTCAAGGGAAGTGAGACCCATTAATCAATGGAAGTATTTGTGGGGGGGGTTCCCCTTTCAAGAATGCTTCTTGTATTGCTGCCAATGAGGACTGAAGATGTCTGGAGTAATAAAGCATTGTACTGGGCAAAGATGGCTGCATTATTCCTTGGGCAGGGCAGTGTGACTTATTTTTTTTTACTGTGGGAGAGACAGAGGTGTTCAATATACTGGAAATCCTCCCATTTCCGAGAGGGGTAGTGCTTATGGAGTGTGAGTTGCTACTGTAGTGCCCAGTAAGAGTGAGATCTGGTGTCCTATTCTAGGCTGCACAAACTGACTGAAAGAAACACAAGGAAGGAATTGTCAACAGGGGCTTGATGTAAAGTAGGCCTTCCCTTGCTTAGCAGAGGAACAATACTGGTGCACAAACATCAGTGAATAATGGTGCAGTTAGAATCTCGGAGGTCTTGTCTTATGGGTGTTGGTTTCACAGCAGTGGTATTGGACAGACATGAGAAGTATTAGGATTGAGACTGGAGATCCCAGTACTTGACTGGGAAGACAGGTGTTCACAACCACCTCTACCAGCAGCACAGACTGTGTAGATTGAGACTGAATGCTTACTACACAAAGCCTCTCCCCTGTTTCAGTGTCCCATGTCATGAATTTCAAGTGAATCCTAGTCTCCCTTTGTGCCTACCTATAATTTGCACAAATCATGATGGCCCACTAACACTGTCAATTTTTAGCCCTACTGCACTGCCCTATTAAAGCTTCAAGGATTTAGGATAAACTATTTTATATAATGGTTCCAAAGGTGGCTTCTCAAAGTACTTGACATAATTACAATTAGAATACACAGGATAAAACAGTTCCAATAGACAGGAGAAGGCCTTGTCACTCATACAGTGTAGACGGGCTTGGGGGACAGTTAGGAGACCAGAATAAGAAGAGCGAAGGTTATGAGGGGGGGAGTAGGGTGATAATAGATCAAACTGCTACTGAGGTGCAACTGAAATGTGATGGCATGTTCTACAGTTTATGCAAGAAAGGGTAATGTTAGGCTTTTATGGACCGTTGGTACAACAGCAGTGCTCAAGGATTCATTTCCAATATTGAGGACAATGGGTTATATACCCATCGTTCTTACCAAAGGATCAGAGACCTTTTGCTATATAAAAAGACTACTTCCACCACTAATTTATACAGGTTTGGTTCATTTGGGTTTTATCAGTTAAACATTTAAGTGAAGTCATTGTCCTGCTCGCAGCCGAGCCCGACACACGGTACCGTCTGGTTTCTGTCGCTGGGCGCTCACCCTGCGGTCCATATGGGTCCTAATGCCCCAGTATACGGTAGTGGCAATTTCCCTAAGGAAACAAATACTCCACATTAGTCTGAATGCCACATTCTTCATTGGTCCCATAACATCACAGAAATATAAAAACAAAACTACTCACTCTTTAATCTCGTCTAATCCAAGACGCACCAAATATCACAGTCTTCTTTTAACATGCGTGCTGTGATTCCTCTATGTAGCAGAAATGACAACCGAGGAGCCGAGAGATCATTTCAGCATTTCGCGTCTGAACGGAAAACACAAACGACCAACTCGGAATGACTTGCCTTTGACGCTTATCAAAGCTTTCTTTGTGCATCGAACAGACCCACTCACCTCTTAGTGTGGCGGGATCTGCACAGTGCATGTCGCAGCGCTTCCTGCTTTCACTTCAATGTGCTTCCTGATGTCGAGTCGTGTGCCGTGCAGAGGCTCTGAAAGCGAGAGCAATGAAAAGGTGCACGACGCTGTGAAAGAAAACAGAGAAGTGAAAGGCAGTCCTTTCTCTAAGGAGGTGAAAGAAAAGCTACTCCCTGTCAGGGAATCAAACCCCGGTCTCCCGCGTGACAGGCGGGGATACTTGCCACTATACTAACGAGGAAGACATTGCACGCTCCGACCCCCGGCATCGTGTCCCGACGCAGCGTGCTGGAAGGCGACGCGTTCTGTGATTCCTTTACGGAGCAGAAATGACAACCGAGGAGACGAGTGCACTCTTGTACCAAACGCTCGTTCCTTCTGTACGCGGAGCCGATCATTTGCAATTGGGCTGTGCCGACAGACCAGGACGAGCTCTGTCGGCTCAAAAGCAGCGCAGGACCTGCAAGAACAACAGAAAGATTAGCATCCAGCGGGGGCTTCTTAGTGATCCAAGATCTCATCAAGAATCGGCTCCAGCAACAGGGCTGGGCGCATTGTTCCATTCTCCGACCACTCTCGGTGTAAACAAGTCCCTCCTGGTCTCTGCTTGAAATGCACTTTCCTGCGTTTGCTTTGGTGTAACTGGCTTCCCCTGCATGGGCGAATGTGAAGAAGATCCTTAGTAAGTCATTGAAGAAAACCGAGAAGAGGTCGGAGTGGCCTCTGTCGTTCATCAACGATCCAGTCAGGCAGTACTCCTCTGCAAAGCGCCGTTCGTTCACATCGATTGGCTTTTTTTTGCCTTCCTTCGTGCGAGTAGTAAAAGCAGACGCCCCTATTCTGCCGTGACTCGGATTCAAACCGGGGTTGTTGCGGCCACAACGCAAAGTACTGACCACTATACAATCACGGCGAGTTACTGATACACGCGTGGCAGGGCGGAAAAGGCTGTGCTCTCTTCGCGTGACATAATTCAGAAAAGTCCTGACGTTGCATTTCAACTGAGCCCCAGTATACATCGACCCTTCGACACTCCGAGTGACAACTCTCTTGCGTGTTTTCTCATATTTATGTAGTTTGCTTGCATGATGCCGGGAACAGCGTGGTTGTTCGCTGCCATATGGTCTAGGGGTTAGGATTCCTGGTTTTCACCCAGGCGGCCTGGGTTTGACTCCCCGTATGAGAACGTGTTGGTTTTCCCTCCTGTTTTCCAAAAGATCAGCACTGTGTGCGAAGGAGCCGCATTAAAACTACTCGAACTATCAGTGTGGTAATTATCTTTTTTTAAACCTCCAGTTTTTCATCGATGCATAATTACGCACGAACTGGAACCCGGGGACCGCTGTGTGCACACGTTCACAACGCGAGAAATACTGTTCAATACTGTCAATATGACCATAGGAAGCAGAACAGCGCAGTCTCCAATTACCCAGACTGTAAGCACGGGAATAAAGCTTTGTTTGATTTCTAAAACCCCTCCTTTACGTCCTGTTTTCATTCAGGTAAGGGTCAACTATATTGACAATACTACTGACAGCAGGAAGATTAAAATATTCTTTACTCAGCGGCTTATTAAAAACAGCTCCCATGATGTTCCAAGAGACTTCTTATACAGAACACTGACACAGCTTTGTGTTCTGAATCTCTTTTTCTCGTGCTTTTATTTAATGTGGCATAATGCACTGGGATAGGGGTATTCTGTTCACAAACCAATAGCATTTAAATCACAGCACCCACAATGCTGCATGTAAGTGTTTTGCACACTAAGCAGGTCCTCTGACTTTTCCCAGCTTTGTTTTGGGTTGTGGCCCCTTTATTTTTTTATGATTTTCCGAAGATAACACTAAAGGTAACACACTGGGATAGGTGGTCTTTTTCATGGCTCAATAACAATTCAAATACAACAGCCACACTGCTGAAACCAAGTGTTTTACACACCAGACAGGCCCCCGAACCTCATACAACCTTGCTGTGGCTGTGGCCCCTTTCTTTATTTTTTATGATTTTCTGAAGATAACACTACAGGTAATACACTGGGACAGGTGGGTCTTCTTCATGGCTTCATGATTTTTTGACTGTAATCAAGTGTTGTGCACACAAGGCAGGCCTCCTGACCTTTCACAGTCATGCTTTGTTGTGTGAAACTTTAATTCTCTTTTTAGGATTTTTTGAGCATCAAAACTTCCAACTTCCACCGAGATGAATGGGGTGCTCTTCAATAGCTTTTTCATCTATACACACAAGCGTATATAACCAAGACACTCAGAACCAACAGAATCAACCTGAAGTCATAGAAAATCAAGAATGCCCCCGAGACACCTGCACCCCCCTCCTGGACCACTCTGGTATCAACACCCCCAAACCAATCCATACCAGCTAACAAGACTCAGAATCGGTGCAACCCTCCAACTTGGACCAAGAGCAGGATGGGACAAGAACCTGCACCACACTACGCACCCCTCAGACCTGTGGTCAAGGGCTGGTGGAGTAGGGAATATGATCAACGAATTTCTGAGGTTTTCTAAACTTGAAAAAAAAAATGAGTTGGAATGACAATATGTGGTCAACACTGTCAAACAGAGTCCTTGGAGAGGATTGCCCCAGCAACAAGAAATGGTTATCAATGGTAACAAGAAGTGATTTGGCATTAAGATAGAAAAAAAGTAAGAACCCAAGTGCTTAGGATGCAGAAAGAAGAGAGTATTGGTAGGGATTCCAAACCAGATGACAGTACACAATCTATAGTCAGTATTTCAAGTCAAAGTGAGGGACATAGTTTGGAAGGCAACACAGAGCTCAGAAGTTCATCAGAAGATACAGAAGATACATGGGCAGCACACGGCAGCACAGACAGTGGTGACATGTTAGAGGGAGAAAAAAAATCTGTGTAGAATCAGAAAAAAAGCCCGAAGAGTACAGTGAATATTCCCAGGGGGCAAGCTCGTCTGGGATGTCACCTCAGGATAAAAGGGGATTAAGAAAGATTATGTCTGTGCCTAAAACTTTCAAAGTATGTCTAAAGGCTGAACAATGGAGAAAAATAGCACCTCTAAAAGGTACATCTAAACTAAGACGACCATGGACCCAGATGTTATATAGCGAGTTCAGGAAGATAAATCCTTGCTGCCCAATAGCCTTCAAATACCAATACATCAGGAAAGAGAACAGCAGAAAAAAAAACTTTCTGATGATAAAAGCAGTCTGTACCTTCAGGTCCTGCAATGTAAAATACATAATGACAACAAGACACAAACCAATGGGAAATGATGACATCACAATTGATGTTGTACGAGCAGGGCAAATACAGCACAGTAAAAGGGAAACAATTTCAACAAGCACGTCAGCCTTATTGTCGAAAGATTGCCCGTGCCCTCACAAAAGGAATCAGCAATGTATACTACAGGAACCTGAGCAGAACTCCGCTTGCTGAAATTGCAGCAGGCAATTTATCTAAACCACTAACACAGAATGTGCTGAAAGTCATTTCATCAGAGTTCAGGAACAGTAAACGCATTCACTATGATCCAGTGATTGAATTACATATGGCACAAAAATATATGAAAGCATGCGACTTCAACACTGTCCATTTTTCAGGATATATACAGATTTTGCAGTTAGACACATTTGCTGCCTATCTTTACACAGAACAGAGTATGTGAATTCTTATTGCCCATCTAAAGATGAAGGAGAAAGTCAGCCTTTACCTGGATGCAACAGGAGGGGTAGTCAGAAAAATTCCATCGGAGAACAAAAGAATTTTGTAATACAGTCTTACGTTACCTGGAGGTGGAAAAGAAAGCCTCCATTACCAGTGTCTGAAATGTTGACAACTGACTACACCATTGTCAGTATAGAACATTGGCTACGTAAATTCATGTTTGACATCTCAACATGTACTACCAAGAGAGTGCAGCATGTAGAAACTGACTACAGCTGGGCCCTGATTCATAGTGTTTTTTTTGCCTTCAATGGGGACACCATCCATGCATACTTAAATCATGCAATGAAAGTCTGCCAAGGCAAACTTAAGTACACAGAACTTCAGATGTTCACTGTTCTGCACCTTTGCTCTGCCCATGTCATAAAGGCTGTCTCTCAAGCAATTAGTAAAAAAACAACAGACAAAGGACTGCGAGACTTTGCAACATTTTCCTTTGCCATCCTGCAAAACAGCACAACTTTGAGTGTCGCCAGAAATGTTTTCAAACACATGTGTATTGTACTCTCAAGCAGGAGGTTCACAACTGAAGTCCAATCTAGTGTCTGCCTCCTTAACGCTTACATTTCTCAAACAACCACACCAGACCAGATGTAAAAGGAAGCAGAAGTCAAAGACACAGATGAGGTACTATACCCAAAAATGAGAGGCAGCCTGGGCTGCTCTCCTTTCGCTGTGGAGTTCAAAGGTATTTATGAAGACAGCATATCAGTTCAAGGACATGATGACTATGGGACACAACACAATGTGAACCCCTATTTCTGTGAAGACATAATTAGATTTCTGTTGCAAAGATACATGGCACTATTTCCACTGTGGAGTGGAATTTTGTTGGGTGACCTGACAAGATATGCTTCAGACAGCAAAAAAGACATATCAATGTCAGAGGTAGCACAAACAAGAGCCACTAACTGTCATGTTGAGACCTGGTTTGGCATTGTCAAGCAATCAATACTTCAGCACAGGAGGAAACTGAGGCCAACAGAGTTTATTACGATAATGAGAAAATCCCTCTAGGGTGGTACAGAGAACATATAATCTAAAATGCTCTCCCCAAAAAGGTTTTGACGGCTCCATTGATCACCACTAAGACACGTCATGAACATGCACAGGAACAATGGGCAAAGAGAGCACCAGGTGTGGGCAAAGAAACAAAAAATAAATTCTACAGCGCACCACAGAAAATTCCAATCCCCAAAAAAATGAGAACACAGGAAAAAAAAGTTAGCAATAGAAATATTGAAACAAATGAAAAATCGCCAGATGACAGCAACGGCCTGCAAGTACAGCAGGGGAAAGCAGGAACCACAGAATATAAAGAATGGCAGCACAAAGAAGAAAGGAAAGTGTCACCCAAGCAAGCTGCCGTGGGCATGGCTGAAGTGATCACACCACACTGTGATGCACGCCCCATCTCAAAACTTATAAAAGAGAAAACAGATTTCAAAAAGAAGGTAGGATTTGTATTTCAAATATTTCTCTGTGTGGACATTCACTTCTTTTTCAGAGCTTATGAATGTCATCTTCTACTACTGTAGGTGTTCTTTGTCGTTTCTCTCTAACTTGTTATACTTGTTGACATACTTGTGTTATACTTGTGGTGTGTAATCTCAATTTTCATTATGTTAGGTCCAGTGATCTCTTGTGTATGCTTTTGGCTTGGTAAATCTTTTTTAGGTACACGCCCTTTGGAACATCAATCCGAGTGAATTAGTGGTTGCAGTTTTGCCATCCATGCACAGTGCAGACACATATATTCTCAGACACTCGGAGTTTGTGTCTCTGAAACCAGATGAGTGGCTCATAGGCGAGGTAAGATGAAAGTGTTTGATTGCATGCATTTGTTAAGGTTTCTGAGCTTTTGTGTAATCAAATGTGTGTGAGTGCGTGAAATCACATCTTCTTCAATTGTGTTTGCTTTTTCCATAAGACCATTGAGTGTTACTTTCAAGTAGCGAAAGAATCCATGGACTTGGGGAAGAAGGTTTTCCTAATGAACCACTACACAACTGGTGTAATCATGAGTGGGAATAGAGAGCGCATGGCTAGACAACGTTTGTCCAAGGTAAGGACATCAAACACAAATGTTGATGGATTACATTAGTGAGGGGGCAAACATGGTTTTTCACTAACTGATGATTGTTTTATCAATAGAGAAACAAGGAGAGCTACAAGCAATCAAAACAGGTCACAACTGTGCCCATGGTGCTGCCTAAAGAAACTACCTTTATAGTCAGAAATCAAAATTCAAAGGTAGCACACCATCCCTGTGAGGCAGCCTGTTGTACTAATCTTGTCATTCTTTTCATTACAGGTCAACTTTGAAAACTATGAAGCCATTATTAGCTTTTTTAACACTGGTGTCCACTGGAAATTGTTGGTAAGTGTGGTGCAGGTAATCCAAAACAGCGTAGGTTTATAATTACACCTGGAACCATTACAGTTCAAGTGATTATCCTTGTTGCATCTAAAAAAATTACAAAGTCACAATGTATGTGTTCCTCTCCTGTTAAAAAAGGTGGACATTGATAGTGAGTGTCCAAGGCAATGGTGACAGTGCACTTTTCCTAAATTATTATTGTGAATACTGCTGTGTAATGAACAGACAACCAAACAAGTCAAAGTGTCATGTAGGAAAAAAAGTACTGTTAGGTCATTTCCTGACTGTCTTTGCCGAGGTTTGCAAAATATTAAATGTTAAATAATATATAAATATAAATATTATATATATAAAATATTCAAATATTAAAAACCTTTGTTTAAACAACATAAAACTCCTGAAACTGCCTGTGTGTCTGGCCCCACATTAAATGCAACTTCATGTCTGATGATGGGCCATTTGTTTCTTGCAGTATCTGTATGCTCCATCCCAGAAAGTCTTTGTGGTCGACCCTATGGGGAGTGATGAGATGGGAAACTCCACTGCAGCGGCAAAAAGGTTCAGGTAAGAAATCAAGCATTAGTTTCGTGGTGAAATTCTGCAGGGGCACACATACATTTCAGGTTCAAGTTCAGCATGACAAATATTTCCTCATTTATCAATAACCTATTGTTTTGATTCACAGGGACTTTTTTAAGATGCGAAGGAATGTCCTAGGAAAAGAAGACTGGTTGAATATCAACTGGCACCCAAGCGTGATTGGTCACACCAGGCAAGCAGATGCCTCAAGCTGTGGGGTCTTTGTGATGCAGGTCAGCATAACCTTTCCACGCCGAAATTTTGGACTTAAAACTATTGTATGAGAGATTTTTAGGGAAATAATTGAAACAAACTTTTGTCTGTTAGATGGGCGCAGACATCATTAACAATTTCCCGGATATTCCAACATATATCGAAATAAACAGCAGTGCCAAAGAAATGAGAAAGTTGCGGGAAGACCTGTCAATCAGAATTCTTGAGGCTTCAGGTATTGTACCATTTAATCCTCATTGCCTACGTTTCTTGGTGTATATTATTTTCCTGAAGCATGTTCTCTCTCTGTAACAAGTCTGGATGAAAAAGATTCTCAATTTATTTATATGCAGAACTCATTTGGGTATTCTTTTTGTACTATATAACACAGTGATGAAAAGTTAATTAAATCACATTTCACACAGTTAAAATTCAATGACACTTTGGCCTTCGTCGTGGTTGACACAACCATTGTCTGGGAAAAGTGTGGGTCTAAATTGCCCATAGTGAAGCAAAGCAAACTGAAACATGATAGCTGTGTTATCATGTGCCCCCTTAAAATCATAGCAACACACGCTGACGCAAAAAAGGGTAACAGGTGTTGACAGGAGTATTCTGAGACATGACAATGTGCGGTTTAAGAAGCAGTAGAACACCTAATCAGGAAAGTGCATACGAAAAGGTCTCTATCAAACTGTCTTCAATTATGCAACAATGATCTGTAGATAACATTGGAAAAATCAGTCTATTTGGCATGTTTATTATAGCTCCTCTCCAGGACATGTGCCTGATGTGTGGAGAAACACCAGTGCGGCAGACAAACTGGGTAAGTGAACATCATCTCTATCTGTATGTGTAATGTAAGCACATAATAACAAAACATGCCAGTGAAAGGTGATAGCTGAACTGATATAAGGTTTACTGTCCGTGTAGATTCAGTGTGACAGTTGTGAAAACTGGTTCCATGAATTGTGCATCTCAAAAGAAGAGTATGAAAGCGCAAAGAATGAAGTAACATGGATATGTACATTTTGCCAACCCCAGTTTGGTGAGTATGCTCTGCATGCAAACTATCACTATGAAAGGGTTTTTTAAGCAGGACATGTAGTTTTAGATTCAGCAGAAACATACAGTAGGATGACATATTTCAGTGGACGTTATAATTGTTTGTTATTGTTAAGAAGTTTGGATTGCAGGCTTGTCTTCTGGCATTAATGGTTCTATAAATTAGAGATAACTTTTCAAAAAACACACCAAAGAAGGCACACATAAAAGATTACTGATAATCTGTGCAATTTATTACATGACACAGGCATCTCAAAGATAGAATTACTGTGTCAGATTAATGATTAGACATGGATGCATCAAATCACTTACTAGGTTTCTTTCCAATAGTATAGAAACAAAGACACAACCATGAACACCTAAAAGAGCTTGCCATTTAGCACAGAAACAATATAACGTCTTGCTGTAAAAACACAAAGTAAGAAAAAAGGAGTTTGATTAAGAGAGATCTGGCAAATTGTGCAAATACCTAGATCTTGATTTGTGACCCATTTATACTCCTTGGATCCTTTGCAGTTCGTAACCCTTCTTACGGTTTTATATTTCAGGCACTGTTGATGAGTGAGCATCCACCCCCTACTCCCGAGCATTACATAAAAGACATGCTGGAAACTCAAGAAGACTGTCAACGTGTTCTCAGCAGAATTCACCTCCAAAAGACACGTAAGTACAAGTTTCAATATCCCCCAAAAAATTTTATCTTGGGTAAGAGTAAACTTTCGTACACTTTGCCAAACAATAATGAAAAACACTAGAACACAAAATCACTAGAAACCATTTGTTATCTATTGCCAGAAACCAAACAAAGTCTGTATGAAAACAGTAAAAAAGTTAATCATGACACAACACAGTCCCTTTTAAATATGATCACTACACACTGTTAACATCACTGTAGTAGTGCAAAGAAATGTAAAACGACAGTATGTCACCATGACATGATTTATGTGAAAGATTTCCAGATAAAATTGTATCCATCCTAGTAAGATAGATTAATCAAGAATTTCCACTCCGTTGTGAGAAAGATCAAAGAAAAATGGCTTCTATCAAATAGAAGTGTATCTAGGGTGATTCCTTCTTATTAGGTTTCCAAAACAGTACTCTATCTACCTTCAGACAGGGCACAGTGCTAAAAGGATTCTAACCGGAACAATAAAACACAATTGCATCATCGAAGTCCGAACCCCACTGGCTTTCAATATCGTACCATGTACATCTCCAGGAGTGGAGACTCATGAAAAAGAACAGCCTAGACACCAAAGTGATACTTTTCTTACAGTAAGGTTAAGGTAGTTGTAGGATGCTGTCTAGATCAATGAACAGATTATGTTAACAATAGCAAGCACGTAGCAGAGCATTTAGGCACACAGCCCCTAAATTGTGGAAATATATGTCAGACCTTTTTAAGGATGCCCCATACCTACAAGCATATTTAACAATGCTGTAGTCTTCTACATCGTCTCTGTAGTCTTCTTTATCCCAAGTGATCTAATTCTTTAGGAAGTGCAGAAACAGATATCAGGTGGGTAAGTAGACAACCATGTTGCAATTGTTTTTTCTGTGTCTAACCCATTTTTTTTCTCCACACCATGCCTGCCACTGTTCTCTCTTCGGTGCCTTTGGTTGATATTGAGCTCCGTCCCCCATGACAAGGGATCCTCCTGGATTACTGAAGCAAGGAACCCAGCCTACAAAACTCAAGATCCTGTACTGCTCAACCCAGTGGATGGGACACACTCAACATTAACATCTAGTCTCACATAATATATGAAATAGAATTCACCGTGTCAATCTGCATGGTTGTGCATGTGAACTGTTTCTAGTAACTACTTGTCATACACAACCAGGACCTGGAGGGGAGGTCAACCATCAGGCCTTGGACCCCCAGAGATTTTTTTTCTCCTTTGGAGTTTTTTGTTTTTCTCTCCTTCGTGCCTGATGGTTACACAGTCACATCATCAAGACTGCATACCACACCTTCATTGTGATTACAGATATAGCTTATTTAAAATGTGAAATTAGGAAAAAACTAAACGAAACAAATAAAAAGAATGTAAAATCTAAAATTTTCAGATGTTGTGATGAAGCTTTTGACTCATGAATAGCACCCCCCTATCCCAGTGAATTACCTGTAGTGTTATCTTCAGAAACTCATTACAAAATAAAGAAAGGAGCCACAGCCACAGTAAGGTTGTATGAGGTTTGGGGGCCTGTCTGGTGTGTAAAACACTTGGTTTCAGCAGAGTGGGTGCTGTATTTGAAATGCTATTGAGCCATGAAGACGACCCACCTGTCCCAGTGTATTACCTGTAGTGTAATCTTCAGAAAATCATAAAAAATTAAAGAAAGGGGCCACAGCTACAGTAAGGTTGTATGAGGTTTGGGGGCCTGTCTGGTGTGTAAAACACTTGGTTTCAGCAGTGTGGGTGCTGTATTTGAAATGCTATTGAGCCAGGAAGACAACCCACCCATCCCACCTGTAGTGTTATCTTCAGAAAATCCTAAAAAATATAAAGAAAGGTTCCACAACCCAAAATAAAGCTGGGAAAAGTCAGAGGACCTGCTTAGTGTGCAAAACACTTGCAGCATTGTGGGTGCTGTGGTTTAAATGCTATTGGTTTGTGAACAGAATACCCCTATCCCAGTGCATTGTGCCATATTAAATAAAAGCATGAGAAAAAGAGATTCAGAATGCCAAGCTGTGTCAGTGTTCTGTGTAAAAAATCGGTTTGAACATCATGGGAGCTGTTTTTAATAAGATGCTGAGTAAAGAATATTTTAATCTTCCTGCTGTCAGTAGTATTTTCAATATAGTTGACCCTTACCTGAATGAAAACAGGGCGTAAAGGAAGGGTTTCAGAAGTCAAACAAAGCTTTATTCCCGTGCTTACAGTCTGGGTAATGGGAGACTGCGCTGTTCTGCTTCCTATGGTCATATACGGGTTTTTCGCACGAAGCGATTTGAACAGTATTTCTCGCGTTGTGAACGTGTGCACACAGCGGTCCCCCGGGTTCCAGTTCGTGCGTAATTACGCATCGATGAAAAACCGGAGGTTTAAAAAAAGATAATTAGCTCACTGATAGTTTGATGTAAAGAGTGTGGAAATATCCACAAGTCGTGGTCTTTAAAATGCATTTGGTTTGACGGCGTTCTGTGCTTCCATTGCGAAGATATGGACAAAAGAATATTCGTGCTTGGTCAAAAAAATGTCATAAAAACGAAAAAGTAAAGGCTGAGAAAGCATCCACAATGTATTTTATACACAAAACAAGCATTCTCGCAATTCTAAGACGTTTCGTGAAAGCGCTACAGGCGTGCCAAAATCGTTTTCGAACTTCGAGCTAACTTTACCCCGGTGCTGTCCTCTCAATAAGAAGGGTGCCAGCGAGCCTTGCTCTCGCTTGCGGCCACACCCCCTTGAGCACGCCTGATCTCGTCTGATCTCGGAAGCTAAACAGGGATGGGCCTGGTTAGTACTTGGATGGGAGACCGCCTGGGAATACCAGGTGCTGTAAGCTTTTAAGCGCAGGAGGCGCCCTATCCCCGCTCGCTGGCTCATTCCCCTGTTCACACGTGCAGTGCGGCTTTTCCGTCTGTTTATTTGTCAGCTTTGGCGAGACACGGGTGCTTGTGTATTAGCGTGAGCGTTTTTTATTCTGATCAGGAACAGTTTAACAAGTCCGCAAAGGATCGAGGAAAGGTTTATCGCCAGCTGAAAAGAGACACAGCGCTTCGGCTGTGGAGACTTGTTCGGCTGGCGTTCGGAGAGTCGCGTTTTTCAGAATTGTATTGAGATCGTTTTCCACAGAGCTCAGATGTCAAAGCACAGCAGCAGCTCTCCACAGCGATCCTCTATAGCGCCCTTTCTCCCGCGGCTCCGTCCTCATTGGAAGGAAGCAAGAGTGAAAGGCTGAAGTGAAATAGAGCGGGGACGAAGGCAGTGAAGAGAGAGAACGTGGGAAGAAGAGAAAAACGCAAGGGAAAAAAAGCAGCGTCGTAAAAGAGGTGACGGAGATGTCCTCTCAATAAGAAGGGTGCCAGCGAGCCTTGCTCTCGCTTACGGCCACACCCCCTTGAGCACGCCTGATCTCGTCTGATCTCGGAAGCTAAACAGGGATGGGCCTGGTTAGTACTTGGATGGGAGACCGCCTGGGAATACCAGGTGCTGTAAGCTTTTAAGCGCAGGAGGCGCCCTATCCCCGCTCGCTCGCTCATTCCCCTGTTCATACGTGCAGTGCGGCTTGTCCGTCTGTTTATTTGTCAGCTTTGGCGAGACACGGGTGCTTGTGTATTAGCGTGAGCGTTTTTTATTCTGATCAGGAACAGTTTAACAAGTCCGCAAAGAATCGAGGAAAGGTTTATCGCCAGCTGAAAAGAGACACAGCGCTTCGGCTGTGGAGACTTGTTCGGCTGGCGTTCGGAGAGTCGCGTTTTTCAGAATTGTATTGAGATCGTTTTCCACAGAGCTCAGATGTCAAAGCACAGCAGCAGCTCTCCACAGCGATCCTCTATAGCGCCCTTTCTCCCGCAGCTCCGTCCTCATTGGAAGGAAGCAAGAGTGAAAGGCTGAAGTGAAATAGAGCGGGGACGAAGGCAGTGAAGAGAGAGAACGTGGGAAGAAGAGAAAAACGCAAGGGAAAAAAAGCAGCGTCGTAAAAGAGGTGACGGAGCTGTCCTCTCAATAAGAAGGGTGCCAGCGAGCCTTGCTCTCGCTTGCGGCCACACCCCCTTGAGCACGCCTGATCTCGTCTGATCTCGGAAGCTAAACAGGGATGGGCCTGGTTAGTACTTGGATGGGAGACCCCCTGGGAATACCAGGTGCTGTAAGCTTTTAAGCGCAGGAGGCGCCCTATCCACGCTCGCTGGCTCATTCCCCTGTTCACACGTGCAGTGCGGCTTGTCCGTCTGTTTATTTGTCAGCTTTGGCGAGACACGGGTGCTTGTGTATTAGCGTTAGCGTTTTTTATTCTGATCAGGAACAGTTTAACAAGTCCGCAAAGGATCGAGGAAAGGTTTATCGCCAGCTGAAAAGAGACACAGCGCTTCGGCTGTAGAGACTTGTTCGGCTGGCGTTCGGAGAGTCGCGTTTTTCAGAATTGTATTGAGATCGTTTTCCACAGAGCTCAGATGTCAAAGCACAGCAGCAGCTCTCCACAGCGATCCTCTATAGCGCCCTTTCTCCCGCAGCTCCGTCCTCATTGGAAGGAAGCAAGAGTGAAAGGCTGAAGTGAAATAGAGCGGGGACGAAGGCAGTGAAGAGAGAGAACGTGGGAAGAAGAGAAAAACGCAAGGGAAAAAAAGCAGCGTCGTAAAAGAGGTGACGGAGATGTCCTCTCAATAAGAAGGGTGCCAGCGAGCCTTGCTTTCGCTTACGGCCACACCCCCTTGAGCACGCCTGATCTCGTCTGATCTCGGAAGCTAAACAGGGATGGGCCTGGTTAGTACTTGGATGGGAGACCGCCTGGGAATACCAGGTGCTGTAAGCTTTTAAGCGCAGGAGGCGCCCTATCCCCGCTCGCTCGCTCATTCCCCTGTTCATACGTGCAGTGCGGCTTGTCCGTCTGTTTATTTGTCAGCTTTGGCGAGACACGGGTGCTTGTGTATTAGCGTGAGCGTTTTTTATTCTGATCAGGAACAGTTTAACAAGTCCGCAAAGAATCGAGGAAAGGTTTATCGCCAGCTGAAAAGAGACACAGCGCTTCGGCTGTGGAGACTTGTTCGGCTGGCGTTCGGAGAGTCGCGTTTTTCAGAATTGTATTGAGATCGTTTTCCACAGAGCTCAGATGTCAAAGCACAGCAGCAGCTCTCCACAGCGATCCTCTATAGCGCCCTTTCTCCCGCAGCTCCGTCCTCATTGGAAGGAAGCAAGAGTGAAAGGCTGAAGTGAAATAGAGCAGGGACGAAGGCAGTGAAGAGAGAGAACGTGGGAAGAAGAGAAAAACGCAAGGGAAAAAAAACAGCGTCGTAAAAGAGGTGACGGAGCTGTCCTCTCAATAAGAAGGGTGCCAGCGAGCCTTGCTCTCGCTTACGGCCACACTCCCTTGAGCACGCCTGATCTCGTCTAATCTCGGCAGCTAAACAGGGATGGGCCTGGTTAGTACTTGGATGGGAGACCGCCTGGGAATACCAGGTGCTGTAAGCTTTTAAGCGCAGGAGGCGCCCTATCCCCGCTCGCTCGCTCATTCCCCTGTTCACACGTGCAGTGCGGCTTGTCCGTCTGTTTATTTGTCAGCTTTGGCGAGACACGGGTGCTTGTGTATTAGCGTGAGCGTTTTTTATTCTGATCAGGAACAGTTTAACAAGTCCGCAAAGGATCGAGGAAAGGTTTATCGCCAGCTGAAAAGAGACACAGCGCTTCGGCTGTGGAGACTTGTTCGGCTGGCGTTCGGAGAGTCGCGTTTTTCAGAATTGTATTGAGATCGTTTTCCACAGAGCTCAGATGTCAAAGCACAGCAGCAGCTCTCCACAGCGATCCTCTATAGCGCCCTTTCTCCCGCAGCTCCGTCCTCATTGGAAGGAAGCAAGAGTGAAAGGCTGAAGTGAAATAGAGCGGGGACGAAGGCAGTGAAGAGAGAGAACGTGGGAAGAAGAGAAAAACGCAAGGGAAAAAAAGCAGCGTCGTAAAAGAGGTGACGGAGCTGTCCTCTCAATAAGAAGGGTGCCAGCGAGCCTTGCTCTCGCTTGCGGCCACACCCCCTTGAGCACGCCTGATCTCGTCTGATCTCGGAAGCTAAACAGGGATGGGCCTGGTTAGTACTTGGATGGGAGACCGCCTGGGAATACCAGGTGCTGTAAGCTTTTAAGCGCAGGAGGCGCCCTATCCCCGCTCGCTGGCTCATTCCCCTGTTCACACGTGCAGTGCGGCTTGTCCGTCTGTTTATTTGTCAGCTTTGGCGAGACACGGGTGCTTGTGTATTAGCGTGAGCGTTTTTTATTCTGATCAGGAACAGTTTAACAAGTCCGCAAAGGATCGAGGAAAGGTTTATCGCCAGCTGAAAAGAGACACAGCGCTTCGGCTGTGGAGACTTGTTCGGCTGGCGTTCGGAGAGTCGCGTTTTTCAGAATTGTATTGAGATCGTTTTCCACAGAGCTCAGATGTCAAAGCACAGCAGCAGCTCTCCACAGCGATCCTCTATAGCGCCCTTTCTCCCGCAGCTCCGTCCTCATTGGAAGGAAGCAAGAGTGAAAGGCTGAAGTGAAATAGAGCGGGGACGAAGGCAGTGAAGAGAGAGAACGTGGGAAGAAGAGAAAAACGCAAGGGAAAAAAAGCAGCGTCGTAAAAGAGGTGACGGAGCTGTCCTCTCAATAAGAAGGGTGCCAGCGAGCCTTGCTCTCGCTTGCGGCCACACCCCCTTGAGCACGCCTGATCTCGGCTGATCTCAGAAGCTAAACAGGGATGGGCCTGGTTAGTACTTGGATGGGAGACCGCCTGGGAATACCAGGTGCTGTAAGCTTTTAAGCGCAGGAGGCGCCCTATCCCCGCTCGCTCGCTCATTCCCCTGTTCATACGTGCAGTGCGGCTTGTCCGTCTGTTTACTTGTCAGCTTTGGCGAGATACGGGTGCTTGTGTATTAGCGTGAGCGTTTTTTATTCTGATCAGGAACAGTTTAACAAGTCCGCAAAGAATCGAGGAAAGGTTTATCGCCAGCTGAAAAGAGACACAGCGCTTCGGCTGTGGAGACTTGTTCGGCTGGCGTTCGGAGAGTCGCGTTTTTCAGAATTGTATTGAGATCGTTTTCCACAGAGCTCAGATGTCAAAGCACAGCAGCAGCTCTCCACAGCGATCCTCTATAGCGCCCTTTCTCCCGCAGCTCCGTCCTCATTGGAAGGAAGCAAGAGTGAAAGGCTGAAGTGAAATAGAGCGGGGACGAAGGCAGTGAAGAGAGAGAACGTGGGAAGAAGAGAAAAACGCAAGGGAAAAAAAGCAGCGTCGTAAAAGAGGTGACGGAGCTGTCCTCTCAATTAGAAGGGTGCCAGCGAGCCTTGCTCTCGCTTATGGCCACACCCCCTTGAGCACGCCTGATCTCGTCTGATCTCGGAAGCTAAACAGGGATGGGCTTGGTTAGTACTTGGATGGGAGACCGCCTGGGAATACCAGGTGCTGTAAGCTTTTAAGCGCAGGAGGCGCCCTATCCCCGCTCGCTCACTCATTCCCCTGTTCACACGTGCAGTGCGGCTTGTCCGTCTGTTTATTTGTCAGCTTTGGCGAGACACGGGTGCTTGTGTATTAGCGTGAGCGTTTTTTATTCTGATCAGGAACAGTTTTACAAGTCCGCAAAGGATCGAGGAAAGGTTTATCGCCAGCTGAAAAGAGACACAGCGCTTCGGCTGTGGAGACTTGTTCGGCTGGCGTTCGGAGAGTCGCGTTTTTCAGAATTGTATTGAGATCGTTTTCCACAGAGCTCAGATGTCAAAGCACAGCAGCAGCTCTCCACAGCGATCCTCTATAGCGCCCTTTCTCCCGCAGCTCCGTCCTCATTGGAAGGAAGCAAGAGTGAAAGGCTGAAGTGAAATAGAGCGGGGACGAAGGCAGTGAAGAGAGAGAACGTGGGAAGAAGAGAAAAACGCAAGGGAAAAAAAGCAGCGTCGTAAAAGAGGTGACGGAGCTGTCCTCTCAATAAGAAGGGTGCCAGCGAGCCTTGCTCTCGCTTGCGGCCACACCCCCTTGAGCACGCCTGATCTCGTCTGATCTCAGAAGCTAAACAGGGATGGGCCTGGTTAGTACTTGGATGGGAGACCGCCTGGGAATACCAGGTGCTGTAAGCTTTTAAGCGCAGGAGGCGCCCTATCCCCGCTCGCTCGCTCATTCCCCTGTTCATACGTGCAGTGCGGCTTGTCCGTCTGTTTACTTGTCAGCTTTGGCGAGATACGGGTGCTTGTGTATTAGCGTGAGCGCTTTTTATTCTGATCAGGAACAGTTTAACAAGTCCGCAAAGAATCGAGGAAAGGTTTATCGCCAGCTGAAAAGAGACACAGCGCTTCGGCTGTGGAGACTTGTTCGGCTGGCGTTCGGAGAGTCGCGTTTTTCAGAATTGTATTGAGATCGTTTTCCACAGAGCTCAGATGTCAAAGCACAGCAGCAGCTCTCCACAGCGATCCTCTATAGCGCCCTTTCTCCCGCAGCTCCGTCCTCATTGGAAGGAAGCAAGAGTGAAAGGCTGAAGTGAAATAGAGCGGGGACGAAGGCAGTGAAGAGAGAGAACGTGGGAAGAAGAGAAAAACGCAAGGGAAAAAAAGCAGCGTCGTAAAAGAGGTGACGGAGCTGTCCTCTCAATAAGAAGGGTGCCAGCGAGCTTTGCTCTCGCTTATGGCCACACCCCCTTGAGCACGCCTGATCTCGTCTGATCTCGGAAGCTAAACAGGGATGGGCCTGGTTAGTACTTGGATGGGAGACCGCCTGGGAATACCAGGTGCTGTAAGCTTTTAAGCGCAGGAGGCGCCCTATCCCCGCTCGCTCGCTCATTCCCCTGTTCACACGTGCAGTGCGGCTTGTCCGTCTGTTTATTTGTCAGCTTTGGCGAGACACGGGTGCTTGTGTATTAGCGTGAGCGTTTTTTATTCTCATCATGAACAGTTTAACAAGTCCGCAAAGGATCGAGGAAAGGTTTATCGCCAGCTGAAAAGAGACACAGCGCTTCGGCTGTGGAGACTTGTTCGGCTGGCGTTCGGAGAGTCGCGTTTTTCAGAATTGTTTTGAGATCGTTTTCCACAGAGCTCAGATGTCAAAGCACAGCAGCAGCTCTCCACAGCGATCCTCTATAGCGCCCTTTCTCCCGCAGCTCCGTCCTCATTGGAAGGAAGCAAGAGTGAAAGGCTGAAGTGAAATAGAGCGGGGACGAAGGCAGTGAAGAGAGAGAACGTGGGAAGAAGAGAAAAACGCAAGAGAAAAAAAGCAGCGTCGTAAAAGAGGTGACGGAGCTGTCCTCTCAATAAGAAGGGTGCCAGCGAGCTTTGCTCTCGCTTACGGCCACACCCCCTTGAGCACGCCTGATCTCGTCTGATCTCGGAAGCTAAACAGGGATGGGCCTGGTTAGTACTTGGATGGGAGACCGCCTGGGAATACCAGGTGCTGTAAGCTTTTAAGCGCAGGAGGCGCCCTATCCCCGCTCGCTCGCTCATTCCCCTGTTCACACGTGCAGTGCGGCTTGTCCGTCTGTTTATTTGTCAGCTTTGGCGAGACACGGGTGCTTGTGTATTAGCGTGAGCGTTTTTTATTCTGATCAGGAACAGTTTAACAAGTCCGCAAAGGATCGAGGAAAGGTTTATCGCCAGCTGAAAAGAGACACAGCGCTTCGGCTGTGGAGACTTGTTCGGCTGGCGTTCGGAGAGTCGCGTTTTTCAGAATTGTATTGAGATCGTTTTCCACAGAGCTCAGATGTCAAAGCACAGCAGCAGCTCTCCACAGCGATCCTCTATAGCGCCCTTTCTCCCGCAGCTCCGTCCTCATTGGAAGGAAGCAAGAGTGAAAGGCTGAAGTGAAATAGAGCGGGGACGAAGGCAGTGAAGAGAGAGAACGTGGAAAGAAGAGAAAAACGCAAGGGAAAAAAGCAGCGTCGTAAAAGAGGTGACGGAGCTGTCCTCTCAATAAGAAGGGTGCCAGCGAGCCTTGCTCTCGCTTGCGGCCACACCCCCTTGAGCACGCCTGATCTCGTCTTATCTTGGAAGCTAAACAGAGATGGGCCTGGTTAGTACTTGGATGGGAGACCGCCTGGGAATACCAGGTGCTGTAAGCTTTAAGCGCAGGAGGCGCCCTATCCCCGCTCGCTGGCTCATTCCCCTGTTCACACGTGCAGTGCGGCTTGTCCGTCTGTTTATTTGTCAGCTTTGGCGAGACACGGGTGCTTGTGTATTAGCGTGAGCGTTTTTTATTCTGATCAGGAACAGTTTAACAAGTCCGCAAAGGATCGAGGAAAGGTTTATCGCCAGCTGAAAAGAGACACAGCGCTTCGGCTGTGGAGACTTGTTCGGCTGGCGTTCGGAGAGTCGCGTTTTTCAGAATTGTATTGAGATCGTTTTCCACAGAGCTCAGATGTCAAAGCACAGCAGCAGCTCTCCACAGCGATCCTCTATAGCGCCCTTTCTCCCGCAGCTCCGTCCTCATTGGAAGGAAGCAAGAGTGAAAGGCTGAAGTGAAATAGAGCAGGGACGAAGGCAGTGAAGAGAGAGAACGTGGGAAGAAGAGAAAAACGCAAGGGAAAAAAAGCAGCGTCGTAAAAGAGGTGACGGAGCTGTCCTCTCAATAAGAAGGGTGCCAGCGAGCCTTGCTCTCGCTTACGGCCACACTCCCTTGAGCACGCCTGATCTCGTCTAATCTCGGAAGCTAAACAGGGATGGGCCTGGTTAGTACTTGGATGGGAGACCGCCTGGGAATACCAGGTGCTGTAAGCTTTTAAGCGCAGGAGGCGCCCTATCCCCGCTCGCTCGCTCATTCCCCTGTTCACACGTGCAGTGCGGCTTGTCCGTCTGTTTATTTGTCAGCTTTGGCGAGACACGGGTGCTTGTGTATTAGCGTGAGCGTTTTTTATTCTGATCAGGAACAGTTTAACAAGTCCGCAAAGGATCGAGGAAAGGTTTATCGCCAGCTGAAAAGAGACACAGCGCTTCGGCTGTGGAGACTTGTTCGGCTGGCGTTCGGAGAGTCGCGTTTTTCAGAATTGTATTGAGATCGTTTTCCACAGAGCTCAGATGTCAAAGGACAGCAGCAGCTCTCCACAGCGATCCTCTATAGCGCCCTTTCTCCCGCAGCTCCGTCCTCATTGGAAGGAAGCAAGAGTGAAAGGCTGAAGTGAAATAGAGCGGGGACGAAGGCAGTGAAGAGAGAGAACGTGGAAAGAAGAGAAAAACGCAAGGGAAAAAAAGCAGCGTCGTAAAAGAGGTGACGGAGCTGTCCTCTCAATAAGAAGGGTGCCAGCGAGCCTTGCTCTCGCTTACGGCCACACTCCCTTGAGCACGCCTGATCTCGTCTAATCTCGGAAGCTAAACAGGGATGGGCCTGGTTAGTACTTGGATGGGAGACCGCCTGGGAATACCAGGTGCTGTAAGCTTTTAAGCGCAGGAGGCGCCCTATCCCCGCTCGCTCGCTCATTCCCCTGTTCACACGTGCAGTGCGGCTTGTCCGTCTGTTTATTTGTCAGCTTTGGCGAGACACGGGTGCTTGTGTATTAGCGTGAGCGTTTTTTATTCTGATCAGGAACAGTTTTACAAGTCCGCAAAGGATCGAGGAAAGGTTTATCGCCAGCTGAAAAGAGACACAGCGCTTCGGCTGTGGAGACTTGTTCGGCTGGCGTTCGGAGAGTCGCGTTTTTCAGAATTGTATTGAGATCGATTTCCACAGAGCTCAGATGTCAAAGCACAGCAGCAGCTCTCCACAGCGATCCTCTATAGCGCCCTTTCTCCCGCAGCTCCGTCCTCATTGGAAGGAAGCAAGAGTGAAAGGCTGAAGTGAAATAGAGCGGGGACGAAGGCAGTGAAGAGAGAGAACGTGGGAAGAAGAGAAAAACGCAAGGGAAAAAAAGCAGCGTCGTAAAAGAGGTGACGGAGCTGTCCTCTCAATAAGAAGGGTGCCAGCGAGCCTTGCTCTCGCTTACGGCCACACCCCCTTGAGCACGCCTGATCTCGTCTGATCTCGGAAGCTAAACAGGGATGGGCCTGGTTAGTACTTGGATGGGAGACCGCCTGGGAATACCAGGTGCTGTAAGCTTTTAAGCGCAGGAGGCGCCCTATCCCCGCTCGCTCGCTCATTCCCCTGTTCACACGTGCAGTGCGGCTTGTCCGTCTCTTTATTTGTCAGCTTTGGCGAGACACGGGTGCTTGTGTATTAGCGTGAGCGTTTTTTATTCTGATCAGGAACAGTTTTACAAGTCCGCAAAGGATCGAGGAAAGGTTTATCGCCAGCTGAAAAGAGACAGCGCTTCGGCTGTGGAGACTTTATTAATAAGGCCCCTCAGTAGTTGAGATCTCTGTTATACCCATCTAGAAACATGCAATCAGCATGTTATTGCTGAAGCAATAGTCACAACATTATTCCACACCTGGGTGAGATGCGGGTTATGATGACAGTCATGCTTTCTACACCTTATACTGAGCTCAGAAATGGACCAAGCGGACATCTCACAAGCAGATCCCTCCGCGTATAAGAAAGGCAACTTGTCTCAGCAAAAATACCACGGATTCACATCCAAAATATGATAAAAAGGCAAAAAACCCACACTTGGAATGCAAACGTACCCTAAAAAGGAAACACGGTTTTAAAACGAACTTGATTTTCCCCTGGAGAAACCTTTTTATGGACACACATCGCATCTATTACACATGTAGAACTAAATATAAAGATAAAACTTAATATAAGAAGTCATGACATATCACACATGACGAAGTCTGGTCCAGAATAAACAGTTTACACTGACCCACCTTTATTTACCCTGGTCACTCACTTCTATTAACTGTTTAACTGGGTAACAAATTAATATTTGTTTCAATTTGGGATCTACACCTGGGAGCCCTGAAATGTTGGCCAGAGGGGAGAAGCTGATATTCAGACGTGAGAATATATTAAAAAAAAGGATCTGATGTTGTTTTTCACCTGTCTAATCAAAGCTTGTTCAAAAATTATCTGATTATAGGACACGCGAGTTTATAATCATACTCATTCCACTTTTTAACCCCGTATATATGCACAATATGAAACGTATATACACTAAATCTCACGTGTGACTCCCATAATATACATTTCTTTACGAAAATTAGGAACACTTACTACAATTATCAACCCCCCATGACGAGGCAATATTTCATACCTTTGTTTCTTTGTGGGTTCAAAGTTCTGTCCTGTCGTTTCACACGTAATGTTTTGGTAGTTATCTCAATTTTCCTTTGCAATTATCTCCAAGATCATCATCAACTTTTTGTAAAACGCTATGCACAACTGATATTTAAAGAAAGTCCTGTACTAAAACGTCTTCGTAGGGAAAGACAACTTTTTTTTTCCTTACGTTAGTCGCTACACGGTTACTCAAAAAATCCATTCACCGCCTTTAAATAAAAAGTTTCGTTTTTTATTGTGGTTCACTGACATTTCTGTCACAATTCTGAGGGACCCCAAATAAAATTCACTTGCCGGTATAAAGACGCCGGCGAGGATAAGACAGGTATCGAGCCACCTGCGTATTTAGCGGACGTTTAAAATAAAAAAATGGCGTGTAATGTTGCGAAGGGCTACTGTTTTTTTATAGTTTGTCGATTGTAAGGGACGTGGGCCGCGACAGAAATACTGGACGGGGTGGGAAAAGCTTGATTGATGGTTTATTGTACCGCAACGGTCACAATTGACTCACCAGCAAAGATGGCGCCGAGGCCACATCGACTCCCTCCCGCCCTGCCTCGCACCGAAGCTCGAGCTGCGGAGCGCGACGCCAAACCGCCAGTCCACGGGCGCGGGCGCCGGACATAGACGTCACAAACCCTTCCGTGGCGCAGGAATTATAGATCACGGTAGTTTCTTCTGGACCTGGGTTAGGGACAGTGTGCCCTCCGTGAGAGTCTTCTGAGGAAGCCAGTGTCTCATGGGTGTCCAGGCTTGGTACCATCTGTCCATCACAGGACACACAGACACACACACTCACACACCCTGGACAGGACACCAGTCCATCACAGGACACATACACACTCACTCACACACCCTGGACAGGACACCAGTCCATCACAGGACATACACACACCCTGGACAGGACAGCAGTCCATCACAGGACACACACACACTCACACACCCTGGACAGGACACCAGTCACTCACAGGACACATACACACACTCACACACCCTGAACAGGACACCAGTCCCTCACAGGACACACACACACAACCTGGATAGGACACCAGTCCCTCACAGGACACTCAGACACACACACTCACACACCCTGGACAGGAACCAGTCCATCACATGACAAACACACACTCACTCAAACACCCTGGACAGGACAGCACTCCATCATAGGACACACACACACCAGGGCCAGTTTTCCCAGAAGCCAATTAGCCCAAAAGCCTGTCTTTGGACCCGAAGAACACAGGGAGAACATGCAGACTCCACACAGACAGCCCCCCCCCCCGGGTTCAGACCCGAGCCCGGAGCCCCCCCGCGCTGAACCCCTCCGTACAGACGGCCGCACACAGCTCCGTTGTTCCCGATTCCCGAGGTGATCTGTTAAAAGAAGCCGGTGTGTTGCCTCCAGGTGACATTTCCTACTGGAGTCAGGACAGGAGGCTCTTCTGTACACAGAAGGGGGTGGGGGTGGGGAACAAGCCGCCCAGCCCTGTGGTTGAAGCCGATACCCCGGCTTCTCTCCAGACACAGCTGGGTGAGCTCCTCCAGTCAGTACAGGGGGCTCTACTGTACACAGAGGGTGGCGGGGGTGTGGAACAACTCCTTTGTTCGGGGCCTTGGGGCATTCTTGTTGTGAAAGGCGCTATATAAAAAACTGAATTGAAATTGAATCTTACAGATTTGGGTTTTTCGGAGATCTTGTCAGAGATCTTGTCTGACGTGCCATTTCAAAAACGTAACGACACTCCTTACGTCCGAGCGCCGCCGGTCTGTGACGTAACGTATGCTTACACAACCATGACGGTTTCATCATGGACAGCACGAAAGCCCGAAAAGTGGTTGACGTTTTAATTTGGCAACGCCACGATGGATCCCAGTTTTTTTTTTATTTTGGAGGCCAAACAGGACAAAAAAGGAAACGTCTGGAGGTGGATCGATGGTCATCTCTGCGGTTGTTCTGATGTTCTGGAAAAAACAAAACAAAAAAAAAACGGCTCGCTTGCCCAGTCGTGTAGTGTTTCCACACCCCACGCAAATCAACTTCTCTTCGCCCCCGGGGGCTTGTCGCCCGCAGCACCCCTCTCACGTGATAGGGGCTTCCCCCGGCTGTGACGTACTTACCCCACCCCCTTCGGCCAACGTCATACCGAAGGTCGCGCTTCGGGCCGCGGCGATGTTGACGGACTGTCTTGTAGCGTGAGAAGGGTTTAAATTTCGACTTAAGGAGTTGGCCATCGTTATATTTCGCGAGGTATCATACGGGGGGAAAAAGAACATTTATATTTACCAACCTACTAGTAATACTGGGTGGATGTCATGTTCCCCAAAGTTCAGTGCCTCACTCTAAGAAAGTAGAAACGCGACATTAAACTCCGTTCGAAACGGGAGAAATCACCAGGACACGATACAACTGACGTCCGGAAAAGAAAAAAAGAACTCCTATTCCTATTTGTAATGACCCCGTCGTGTTTTTCCCGGTGTGCGCTTATCTTTCGGAGACCCGTTTCTCTCTGGTGTTTTGCTGTTGGAATAAATGCCGAGGTGACCCTTCTGTGTGGAGTCTGCGTGTTCTCTCCAGCGGGTCGTTTCCTACACCGCAGGGGCTGATCGAACCGGGGTCTCCCAATCGTCACAGAAGTGTGTGTCGTTTTGGGTGGTGGTGGGGGGGTGCATCGGGGATACTGCGCCCCGAGGGGGTGACCTCTCACCTTACTCCGGACGAAGGGAGAAGACCTGTACCTTCACAAGTCCGGGTTGTGAAAACTTCTTCTGGCAGTTCAAAACGTTTCGAAGGGACTACAGCGCTACCCTGTTTTCCATTTCTATCGTGTATTATTAGACAGTCATAAGTATCTGTACTGATCACAGAGTCCCCCTCTCACTGCCAGGACTGAAGACCAGTGCAGCACGAATAATAATAATAATTAATAAGTCTGGACTCTCCACTCAGAGCTCCTCCCAGGTCAGGGGGATCCCCTCCAGCCCCCCCAGTGTGCAGCCCCTACCTGGATGATGCTCCAGTCCGCTCAGCACACAGCAGCTCTCAGTGGGGAGGAGAGCAGAGGGATGGAGCCAGTTCAGAGAGGAGGGTGATAAGGAGGCCATGATGGGTCAAGACCAGGGGGGGAATCAGGCCAGAACACTGGGGTAACACCCCTACTCTTCTCCAGAAACACCCCGGGATTGTTAATGAGCACAGAGAGTCAGGACCTTGGTTTGACGTCTTATCCGAAGGACGGCGCCTGTTTACAGTCCAGTGTCCCCGTCACTATACTGGGGCATCAGGACCCACACAGACTGCAGGGTGAGAGCGCCCCCTGCTGGCCCCACTCACACCTCTCCCAGCAGCAACCTTGGGGGGGGGGGGAGGGAAAAAACCAAAAGCTAAACAGATTTTTTTTTAAAAAAATTTATTGATGCTTAACAAAAGGTCATCAGTCCAGTCTGGGGCCCCTCAGCTTCAGTCCAGAACAGTCTGGGGCCCCTCAGCTTCAGTCCAGTCTGGGGCCCCTCAGCTTCAGTCCAGCACAGTCTGGGGTCCCTCAGCTTCGGTCCAGCACAGACTGGGGTCCCTCAGCTTCGGTCCAGTCTGGGGTCCCTCAGCTTCGGTCCAGCACAGACTGGGGTCCCTCAGCTTTGGTCCAGACTGGGGTCCCTAAGCTTCGGTCCAGCACAGTCTGGGGTCCCTCAGCTTCGGTACAGCACAGCCTGAGGTCCCTCAGCTTTGGTCCAGTCCAGTCTGGTGTCCCTAGGCTCCAGTCCAGTCCAGTCTGGTGTCCCTCAGCTCCAGTCCAGTCCAGTCTGGGGCCCCTCAGCTCCAGTCCAGTCTGGTGTCCCTCAGCTCCAGTGCAGTCCAGACTGGGGTCCCTCAGCTTCGGTCCAGCACAGTCTGGTGTCCCTCAGCTTCGGCCCAGCACAGACTGGGGTCCCTCAGCTTCGGTCCAGCATAGACTGGGGTCCCTCAGCTTCGGTCCAGCACAGTCTGGGGTCCCTCAGCTTCAGTCCAGACTGGGGTCCCTCAGCTTCGGTCCAGCACAGTCTGGTGTCCCTCAGCTCCTGTCCAGTCCAGTCTGGGGTCCCTCAGCTTGGGTCCAGCACAGTCTGGGGTCCCTCAGCTTCGGTCCAGTCTGGTGTCTCTCAGCTCCGGTCCAGTCCAGTCTGGTGTCCCTAGGCTGCAGTCCAGTCGTCTGGTGTCCCTCAGCTCCGGTCCAGTCCAATTCACTCCAGTCCAGTCCAGTCTAGATCTTAGCAGGCACAGAACCAGGAAAGGAACCTGGAAAGAATATTGTTATTGCAGGTGTGAGGGACACAGACACAGACGTCACCATGACATCAAACAGCAAGAGGAGACTCCTCCTTGAATCACAGACACAACCGGGCGGCGCCCCCCTGTCTGCTCACCTGCACCTCCTCTTCCTCTTCTTGTCCTTCCCGGCAGCCTGCTCCTCCTCTCCCTCGCTCTTCCTCTCCTGAGCTAGGGTCTCCGCCGCCCCCATCGGCTCGTCCTGATCTTCTGTCTCCACTGACACGCAGCTCAGGGACTTCAAAAAGACGCATCGGCGCTTCTGAAGCAGAGACAGGAGAGTCACGTTAAGAGTCGGACTGGACACTCCAGTACATGAACACTGCACTGAGAGAGAGAAGGGTTGATACAGACACACTGACTGGACACTCCAGGACAGAGAGGAGGAAGGAGACACACTGAGGACAGAGAGGAGGAGGAGAGAGACACTGACAGACAGGGCTGAAAGAGAGAGAGACAGAGAGGCAGGGACAGGCAGACAGCAGGCCGAGAGAGACACTGACAGACAGGGCTGAAAGAGAGAGAGACACTGAGACCCAGGGACAGACAAGACGGCAAAACTCCACCACAGACAGGACAGGGGGCAGGGTGGGACCAGCACTGACCTCCTTCCTCTCTCCTGCCGGAAGAGCTGTCTCCACCTCCTCTTCCTCCTGCAAGTCAAGAGACAGGCTGAGAGAGTGACGGGCTGGCGGGACATCGGCGAACAGAGCTGAAGGCAGAGAGCAGAGGAGACAGGCCCAGCTGGGACAACGCAGGACAGACAGAGAGACAGACAGGGAGACACACGGAGAGACACAGGGAGAGAGACCCAGCTGGGACAACGCAGGACAGACAGAGAGCAGGGAGACACACGGAGAGACACAGGGAGTCAGGCCCAGCTGGGACAACGCAGGACAGACAGAGAGCAGGGAGACACAAGGAGAGACACAGGGAGAGAGACCCATTTGGGATAACGCAGGACAGACAGAGAGCAGGGAGACACACGGAGAGAGAGAGGAGGGAGGGAGACACAGCTGGGACAATGCAGGACAGACAGAGAGACAGGCAGGGAGACACACGGAGAGACACAGGGAGAGAGACCCAGCTGGGACAACGCAGGACAGACAGAGAGCAGGGAGACACACGGAGAGACACAGGGAGACAGGCCCAGCTGGGACAACGCAGGACAGACAGAGAGCAGGGAGACACACGGAGAGACACAGGGAGAGAGACCCAGCTGGGACAACGCAGGACAGACAGAGAGCAGGGAGACATGGAGAGACTCAGACAGAAGGACAGAAAGACAGAAAGAGAGAAGTACAGACGGACAAAAAGACAGAGAAAAGGATAGATGGACTGATGGACAGAAAGGCAGAGAAAAGGACAGAAAGACAGATGGACAGATGGACAGAGAAAAAAACAGACGGACAGAGGGACAGATGGACAGAGGGACAGATGGACTGAAGGATAGACGGACAGAAGGACAGATGGACAGACAGACGGACAGACGGACAGACTCTGCCCCACTTGTCTCGACAAACATCTCAGCCTCTCTCCTTGCCCTCCGCACTGGGGAGCCCCAGGCGGGGCGTGGCGGGGCCGGGCGGGCGATGGGGGGCAGGACGGGCGGGGGCAGGGGCAGGGGCACCGCCCCGGGCAGCAGGGGGGGCTCGAGGGGCATGGCGGGGATTAAGGGGGGGCAGCGGGGCGGGGCGGGCAGTGGCCTGAGGGGGCCGGAGGGGGGGGCCGGGGGCGGGGAGTGGAGGGGGCTCTTGGGCGAGGGGGGGGGGGCACCGAGCCGAACGAGCTGGGCGAGCCCGAGCGCGATGAGCCGGGCGACCCCGGGAGCTCCAGCTGCAGCTCGGCTGCCCTCTCCAGCTTCTGGACGAGCTCGGGGAAACACGAAGACACCACGGGATTCTGTCCAGCGGGGAGAGGGGGAGACACAACGCAGGGGGGATGAGGAGCAGAGACTACGTCTGGACAGGTGAGTGTGTACAGTGTGTCCAGTGAGAGTGTGGACAGGTGAGTGTGGACAGTGTGTCCAATAAGAGCCCAGACAGGTGAGTGTGGACAGTGTGTCCAATAAGAGCCCAGACAGGTGAGTGTGGACAGTGTGTCCAGTGAGAGTCTGGACAGGTGGGTGTGTACAGTGTGTCCAATAAGAGCCCAGACAGGTGAGTGTGGACAGTGTGTCCAGTAAGAGTCTGGACAGGTGGGTGTGTACAGTGTGTCCAGTAAGAGTCCGGACAGGCGAGTGTGTCCAGTGTGTCCAGAAAGAGTGTGGACAGGTGAGTCTGGACAGGTGGTTGTGTACAGTGTGTCCAGTAAGAGTCTGGACAGGTGGGTGTGTACAGTGTGTCCAGTAAGAGTCCAGACAGGCGAGTGTGTACAGTGTGTCCAGTAAGAGTCCGGACAGGCGAGTGTGTCCAGTGTTTCCAGAAAGAGTGTGGACAGGTGTGTCCAACAGTAAGAAGCTGTCTTACCCTGTAACCTAGCTCAGGGGTGTTAGGGGGTGCTCTGTCTCCTCCCCAGATCTCACCTTCAGCTCTGGTGAAATGACGGACCACTAGGAGACGCTGAAAACGAGGACACAAGACAGAGGTTAGGTCCACAGAGCTCACTCAATCACTACAGCAAGCAGAGACCTCTCGGCCATCAGGACTGTGGGGGTCAGAGTGGGGAGCTGTAGGGTATCGGGAGTTTAGGGGTCAGTGTGGGGAGCTGTAGGGTATCGGGAGTTTAGGGGTCAGTGGGGGAGCTGTAGGGTAGATGTGGGGCACCGGGCCCACCACAGGGCGGCCGGTCCAGTCTCGCGGAAGGCGACCGGGTCAGACTTACGGAAAAGCACCGGGACTTGGGCCGGGATCTCTCCCGCTGCCAGTCCGGGTTCGGCCTGACCGGTGTGACCTGTGAAGACGCCAAACAGCCCATCTCCGAGACAGCTCTGACCAAATAGTCCAGCCCAGTCGTGTCGAGACTAGGGGCCTTGAGCAGTCTCTACAGTGTGTCCAGTGAGAGTGTGGACAGGTGAGTGTGTACAGTGTGTTAAGTAAGAGTCTGGACAGGTGAGTGTGGACAGTGTGTCCAGTAAGAGTGTGGACAGGCGAGTGTGTACAGTGTGTCCAGTAAGAGTGTGGACAGTGTGTCCAGTAAGAGTGTGGACAGGTGAGTGTGGACAGTGTGTCCAGTAAGAGTCTGGACAGGTGAGTGTGTACAGTGTATCCAGTAAGAGTCTGGACAGGTGAGTCTCTACAGTGTGTCCAGTAAGAGTCTGGAAAGTGTGTCCAGTGAGAGTCTGGACAGGTGAGTGTGTACAGTGTGTCCAGTGAGAGTCTGGACAGGCGAGTGTGTACAGTGTGTCCAGTAAGAGTGTGGACAGGCGAGTGTGTACAGTGTGTCCAGTAAGAGTCTGGACAGTGTGTCCAGTAAGAGTGTGGACAGGTGAGTCTCTACAGTGTGTCCAGTGAGAGTGTGGACAGGTGAGTCTCTACAGTGTGTCCAGTGAGAGTGTGGACATGTGAGTGTGTACAGTGTGTTCAGTAAGAGTCTGGACAGGTGAGTGTGTACAATGTGTCCAGTAAGAGTCTGGACAGGTGAGTCTCTACAGTGTGTCCAGTGAAAGTCTGGACAGATGAGTCTTTACAGTGTGTTCAGGAAGAGTCTGGGACGTCCAGAGGCAATCTGTGCTCTCAGAAGGCCATAATGGACCTGCAGCTTGGTGTTCCTCGGACCCGCGACCCTGTCTCTTGAGCCGAGGCGTGTCCTCAGTCAAGATCACCACTGGAAGTGTGTCTCCTCGTCTGGAGGTGTTACCGTGAGACCTGGTCTGTCAAGCGCTTTGCGCTGCTATGTGTGTGAAAGGTGCTCTATCAGTGAAGTTTATTATTATTATTATAATACAGTGAGCGCTGCTGGGGGCGGAGAGGCCAGTTGGAGGAGGGCTGGACGCTGGACGCTGGACGGCGGGTGGGAGGGGTGGACTTACGACGCCTCGCTGGGCCCGGGTCCTGCTGCGACCGCGCACGGCCGTGCGGCATCTCTGTCGGTCCATCGTCCTGCCGAGACAAGCAGAGTCACAGAGGGGAGGGGAGGGGGCGGAGCCACACAGCTGGGCGACTTGTTCCCTACCCCCGCCCCCCTCTGTGTACAGTAGAGCCTCCTGTCCTGACTGGAGGAGCTCACCCAGCTGTGTCTGGAGAGGAGCCAGGGTATCAGCTTTGTTCCACACTCCCGCTACTCTCTGTGTACAGTAGAGCCTCCTGTCCTGACTGGAGGAGCTCACCCAGCTGTGTCTGGAGAGAAGCCAGGGTATCGGCTTTGTTCCCCACCCCCGCCCCCCTCTGTGTACAGTAGACCCTCCTGTCCTGACTGGAGGAGCTCACCCAGCTGTGTCTGGAGAGAAGCCAGGGTATCGGCTTCAACCACAGGGCTGGGCAGCTTGTTCCCCACCCCCACCACTCTCTGTGTAGAGGTGCACCTCCTCTCAATATCTTTTTACAGCACGATCACACCCATAAGAGTGGAGTAACGGGAAAAAAAAAACAACTTATTTCTCAACTTATTTTGTTATTTCTCGACAGCGGCATTTTTAACTGACTTACCGATTTCACAGGGATTCTTCAGAGTGAATCTGAAGCTGAAACTATTATTTGTTTGAAGTCGAAGTAACCCACGAATCTTTTTTGGAAGAAACACGTGTTTAGAAAGCGCTATATAGTCCTTTCCTCCTCCTCTCTCTTCACTCCTCTGAGCTCACGGGGCTTCAGCGCCGCCCCCCGCTAGATTCCGCCGCTCTGTGACGTCAGGCGGCTCATTGTGACGCCCCCGTGATGTCGCCCCCGACGCGCTCACGGCTCGGCCGCGAAACAAAAATGGCCGATATTTTTCGCGGTTGTTTTTTTTTTAGGTGGACATTTTATTTTTCCAACTCTCAGCGGCCAGCCGGGTGTCCCTGTATGACCCCGGTAGTCGCCACCTCGGACAGGCAGGGGAAACGGGTCCAGCTTTTTCCGGCCCAAGGGTTACAAAAGCTGCACTTGAATTTAAAGACAAAATCACGTCGAGGGCGCATTCAGCACCCCCACGTCCAACACGGGTTTCCGTGGGGTTTGGTTCAGTGAAATTAGCACCCCCCCTACCCCCAAGTCAAAGAAAGACCAACCTCCACCCCCCTCTAGCGGCCAAGGGTGGAAATTTCGGGCCACGCCACGTCCAAAAAACACAGGTTCCCCCCCCCCCCGTCCTGCGGGGAAAAGAGACGGCATTTTCTTTTCCGAGCGCTGCGTGGGACCTCACAACCCCCCCCAAAAAAACAGGCTTCGGAGACGAGGAAAACCAGGCACGTCGACCTCTCTACAACACCACCCGGCCGTTTCTGTTTCAGACCGTGGGAAAAAAATAAATACAATTTCGCCCCTCACCGACCGCCGCGCAAAAAAACACAACTTCACGCTACAGAAACGGCCTGTGTGAGGGGGGACACGGGAAAAAAATAAAACCTGCGTGTTTTCGGCAGAGTAAGCTCAGCGGGGAAACTCCCTGAATCTCGGGGTTGCTTCTTGAACCCCGAAAACGACCTTTTTTCTCTCTCTCGTTTTCTTGGTGTCTGGGACGTTCACAAACTCCGCCGCGTCGGTGCGATTCCCAGCGGGACTTGAACATAACTCCCCCCCCCCCCCGTGGAGCCAGAGCGCCCCCGTGTGGCCGAGAGGACCACCACCCGCAGGGCTGAGCTTTTACTGCCGTGTCCCGCTTTCACTCTGGCGATGAAGGAGGGAATCAAGGAGGAGAATTAATATTGTGATCCACCAGTCCATCACAGGACACACACACACCCTGGACAGGACACCAGTCCTTCACAGGACACACACACGCACACACCCTGGACAGGACAGCAGTCCATCACAGGACACACACACACTCACACACCCTGGACAGGACAGCAGTCCATCACAGGACACACACACTCACACACCCTGGACAGGACAGCAGTCCATCACAGGACACACACACACTCACACACCCTGGACAGGACACCAGTCCATCACAGGATGTTCAGTGCCTCTCTCTAATAAAGTAGAAACAAGACATTAAACTCCGTTCAAAACGGGAGAAATCACCAGGACACCATACACCTTGCTCCGGACGATGGGAGAAGACCTGTTCCTTCACGAGTCCGGGTTGTGAAAACTTCTTCTGGCAGTTCAAAACGTTTCGAAGGGACTACAGCGCTACCCTGTTTTCCATTTCTATCGTGTATTATTATACAGTCATAAGTGTCTGTACTGATCACAGAGTCCCTCTCTCACTGCCAGGACTGAAGCCCAGTGCAGCACGAATAATAATAATAATTAATAAGTCTGGACTCTCCACTCAGAGCTCTTCCCAGGTCAGGGGGATCCCCTCCAGTCCCCCCAGTGTGCAGCCCCCACCTGGATGATGCTCCAGTCCGCTCAGCACACAGCAGCTCTCATTGGGGAGGAGAGCAGAGGGATGGAGCCAGTTCAGAGAGGGGGGGTGAAAAGGAGGCCATGATGGGTCAAGACCAGGGGGGGAATCAGGCCAGGATACTGGGGTAACACCCCTACTCTTCTCCAGAAACACCCCGGGATTGTTAACGAGCACAGAGAGTCAGGACCTTGGTTTGACGTCTCATCCGAAGGACGGCGCCTGTTTACAGTCCAGTGTCCCCATCACTATACTGGGGCATCAGGACCCACACAGACCGCAGGGTGAGAGCGCCCCCTGCTGGCCCCACTCACACCTCTCCCAGCAGCAACTTTGGGGGGGGGGGAGGGAAAAAACCAAAAGCTAAACAGATTTTTTTAAAAAAATTTTTATTGATGCTTAACAAAAGAACAAAAATTACAAGTTTCAGTCCAGACTGGGGTCTGGGGTCCCTCAGCTTCAGTCCAGTCCAGAATGGGGCCCCTCAGCTTCGGTCCAGCACAGACTGGGGTCCCTCAGCTTCAGTCCAGACTGGGGTCCCTCAGCTTCAGTCCAGCACAGTCTGGGGTCCCTCAGCTCCAGTCCAGCACAGTCTGGTGTCTCTCAGCTCCGGTGCAGTCCAGTCTGGTGTCTCTCAGCTCCGGTCCAGTCCAGTCTGGTGTCCCTAGGCTCCAGTCCAGTCCAGTCTGGCGTCCCTCAGCTTCAGTGCAGTCCAGTCTGGCGTCCCTCAGCTCCAGTCCATTCCAGTCTAGTCCAGTCCAGATCTTAGCTGGCACAGAACCAGGAAAGGAACCTGGAAAGAATATTGTTATTGCAGGTGTGAGGGACACAGACACAGACGTCACCATGACATCAAACAGCAAGAGGAGACTCCTCCTTGAATCACAGACACGACCGGGCGGCGCCCCCCTGTCTGCTCACCTGCACCTCCTCTTCCTCTCCTTGTCCTTCCCGGCAGCCTGCTCCTCCTCTCCCTCGCTCTTCCTCTCCTGACCCACGGTCTCCGCCGCCTCCATCGGCTCGTCCTGATCATCTGTCTCCACCGACACACAGCTCAGGGAGTTTAAAAAGACGCACCAGCGATTCTGCAGCAGAGACAGGAGAGTCACGTTAAGAGTCGGACTGGACACTCCAGGACATGAACACTGCACTGAGAGAGAGAGAGGGGTTGATACAGACACACTGACTGGACACTCCAGTACATGAACACTGCACTGAGAGAGAGAGGGGTTCATACAGACACACTGACTGGACACTGACTGGACACTGGACAGGAGTAAAGAGAGGATCAGAGCATTACCCACCTTATTTTTCTTCTGTCTCACAGGAGGTGGTGATTGGACCTCCTCCAGCTGGAGTCTGAGGAGGGAGAGAGGGGGCAGGAGAGGGACAGCACAGGGAGAGAAAGAGAGAGACAGGTGAGTCAAGTGTCCCAAGAGTACAGAGACTCTGCTGAAATCACACTCGCAGTGAGTGACCCTGACACTAACCAGCCTCAGGACAGCACTGCTAGAGCACCACAACCCAGACTCAACCACATCACAGCACAGATCAAACAGCAATATCTCACACACTGGGACACACACACACAAACACAACATAAACTGGAATGCTACAGAACCTTAAATAGACAATACACACTAGCTGAATATTTGACCAAAATAAAAAATAACAAACAGAAACAGACCCTGACGAATTACAGGCTCAGTGACCACAACCTGGCCATAGAAACTGGGCGACACAGGCAGACCTGGCTGCCCAGAGAGGACAGGCTGTGCTCCCACTGCCAGCGGGGAGAAATAGAGACAGAGGTGCACTTCCTACTGCACTGTGACAGATACTCTGGGATTAGAGAAACATTCTTCCCGAAATTCAGAAATCTAATCCCAGAGTTCCCACACCTGCCAGAATCACAACGGGTCCCAATCCTACTGGGAGAGGGAGGAGGGAACTCAGTTGATCTGGGAGCCCAGTATGTGATCTCCTGTCACAGCCTGAGGAACAGTGAGTCTGTCTCCCAATAATGCTCCAGCCGCCTACAGTATATGTCAATATTTTATAATATGTCTTTGTTGTAAATGTCTGTAACATGTCTGCTTTACGCAGAGAGTGGCGGGGGTTGGATGTCAAGGCCTGACGATACCGCATTACGCAGAGAGTGGAGGGGTGGGATGTCAGGGCCTGACGACACTGCTTTATGCAGAGAATGGAGGGGTGGGTGTCAGGGCCATACGACACTTCTTTATTCAGAGAGTGGAGGGGGTGGGATGTCAGGGCTAGATGACACTGCTTTACACAGAGAGTGGAGAGGTGGGTGTCAAGGCTATACGACAGTGCTTTCCGCAGAGAGTGGTGGGGGTGTGATGTCAGGGCCATACGACAGTGCTTTACACAGAGAGTTGTGGGGCTAGGATGTCAGGGCCATATGACACTGCTTTACACAGAGAGTGGTGGGGGTGGGATGTCAGGGCTTGACGACACTGCTTTATGCAGAGAGTGGAGGGGTGGGATGTCAGGGCTATACGACAGTGCTTTCGGCAGAGAGTGGTGGGGGTGTGATGTCAGGGCCATACGACACTTCTTTACGCAGGGAGTGGCAGGGGTGGGATGTCAGGGCCTGACGATGCTACTTTACACAGTTAGTGGTGGGGGTGTGATGTCAGGGCCATACGACAGTGCTTTACACAGAGAGTGGCGGGGGAGGGATGTCGGGGCTTGACAACACTGCTTTATGTAGAGAGTGGAGGGGAGGGTTTCAGGGCCATAAGACACTGCTTTATGCAGAGAGTGGAGGGATTGGAGTCAGGGCCATATGACACTACTTTACACAGAGAGTGGCGGGAGTGGGATGTCAGGCCCTGACGATACTACTTTACGTAGACAGTGGCAGGGGTGGGATGTCAGGGCCTGACGACACTGCTTTATTCAAAGAGTGGAGGGGTGGGTGTCAGGGCTATACGACAGTGCTTAATGCAGAGAGTGGAGGGTTGGGTGTCAGGGCTATACGACAGTGCTTTCCGCAGAGAGTGGTGGGGGTGTGATGTCAGGGCCATACGACACTTCTTTACGCAGGGAGTGGCAGGGGTGGGATGTCAGGGCCTGACGATACTTATTTACGCAGAGAGTGGCAGGGGTGGGATGTCAGGGCCTGAAGATACTGCTTTTCGCAGAGAGCGGAGGAGGTGGGATTCGACCTCTCAGTGGGGCCAGCAGGGGGCACTCACCCTGCGGTCTGTGTGGGTCTTAATGCCCCAGTGTAGTGACGGGGGACACGATCTGGCCCACCAGCGACGAGCAGGTTACCAGATCTAGACAAAGGGGGCAACTCTTAGTCGTATGAGCTTAGTCACACATTGCAGCGATTAAAAAAACAAAACAAACATATTATGTCTGTTACTAGCGACTTTTTTTTCCTACATTGAAAGTCTCTTTCCCGGGTGATTTTCTAGCGCGACTGGGGCTCTTCATTTCTCCTCGGTGTCTCATCGCGGGCGGATTTGAAACAGACCACAGAAGGTGGTCACACACTATATTATTATTGAGAGACAGGCTCACTGTCTGTACCTCAGGCTGGGACAGGAGATCCCACACTGTATTATTATTATTGAGAGACAGGCTTACTCTCTGTTCCTCAAGCTGAGACAGGACATCACATACTGTATTATTATTGATTGACAGGCTCACTGTTCCTCAGGCTGGGACAGGAGATCACACACTGTATTATTATTATTGAGAGACAAGCTCACTGTCTGTTCCTCAGGCTGGGACAGAGGATCACACACTGTATTATTATTATTTAGAGACAGGCTCATTGTCTGTTCCTCAGAGTTGGACAGGAGATCCCACACTGAATTATTATTATAGAGAGACAGGCTCACTGTATGTTCCCCAGGCTGGGTCAGGAGCTCACACAGTATTATTATAATTATTGAGAGACAGTCTCACTGTCTGTTCCTCAGTCTGGGACAGGAGATCACACACTGTATTATTATTATTGAGAGACAGGCTCACTGTCTGTTCCCCAGGCTGGGACAGGAGATAACACTGTATTATTATTGAGAGAAAAACTCACTGTCTGTTCCCCAGGCTGGGACAGGAGATCCCACACTGTATTATTATAATTATTTAGAGACAGACTCACTGTCTTTTCCTCGGTCTGGGACAGATGGTCACACACTGTATTATTATTGAGACAGGCTCAATGTCTGTTCCTCAATCTGGGACAGTAGATCACATTGTATTATTATTATTAATATTATTGAGAGTCTGGTACACTGTTCCCAAGGCTGGGACAGGAGATCCCAAACTGTATTATTATTATTTTGAGACAGGCTCACTGTTTGTTCCTCAGGCTGGGACAGGAGATCACACACTGTATTATAATTATTGAGAGAGAGGCTCACTGTCTGTTCATCAGACTGGGACAGGAGATCCCACACTGAATTATTATTATTGAGAGACAGGCTTACTCTCTGTTCCTCAGGCGGAGACAGGACATCACATACTGTATTATTATTGATTGACAGGCTTATTGTTCCTCAGGCTGGGACAGGAGATCAGACACTGTATTATTATTATAGTGAGACAGGCTCACTGTATATTCCCCAGGCTGGGACAGGAGGTCATACATTATATTATTATTATAGAGAGACAGGCTCACTGTATGTTCCACAAGCTGAGACAGGAATTCACACTGTATTATTATTATTATTGAAAGACAGACTCACTGTCTTTTCCTCAGTCTGGGACAGTTGGTCACATACTGAATTATTATTATTGAGAGACAGGCTCACTGTTCCTCATGCTGGGACAGTAGATCACACTGTATTATTATTACTGAGAGTCTGGCTCACTGTTCCCTAGGCTGGGACAGGAGATCACACACTGTATTATTATTATTGAGAGACAGGCTTACTCTCTGTTCCACAGGCTGAGACAGGACATCACATATTGTATTATTATTATTGACAGATAGGCTGACTGTCTGTTCCTCAGAATGGGACAGGAGATCACACATTGTATTATTATTATTGAGAGACAGGCTCACTGTCTGTTCCTCAGGCTGGGACAGAGGATCACACACTGTATTATTATTGAGAGACAGGCTCACTGTCTGTTCCTCAGGCTGGGACAGGAGATCACACATTGGCTTGTTATTAAGAGGCAGGCTCACTGTCTGTTCCTCAGGCTGGGACAGGAGATCACACGCTGTATTATTATTATTGAGAGACAGGCTCATTGTCTGTTTCTCAGGCTGGGACAGGAGATCACACACTGTATTATTATTATTGACAGATAGGCTCACTGTGTCTTCGCTTGGGCTTGAACAGGAGATAACACACTGGATTATTATTATTGAGAGAGGCTCACAGTCTGTTCCTCAGGCTGGGACAGGAAATCACACACTCTATTATTATTATTGAGAGACAGGCTCACTGTCTGTTCCTCAGGCTAGGGTAGGATATCACACACTGTATTATTAGTATTGAGAGAAAGCCTCAGTGTTCCCCAGGCTGGGACAGGAGATCACACATTGTATTTTTATTATTGAGAGACAGGCTCACTGTTCCTCAGGCTGGGACAGGAGTTCAAACTGTATTATTATTATTATTGAGAGACAAGCTCACTGTTCCCCAGGCTGGGACAGGAGGCGCAATGATTATTGAGAGACAGGCTCACTGTCTGTTCCTCAGGCTGGGACAGGAGATCACAAACTGTATTATTATTATAGAGAGATCTGCTCTTTCCTGACTGTTCCTTAGGCTGGGACAGCAGATCATAATCTGCTTTATTATTATTGAGAGACTGGCTCACTCCTGTCTGTTCCTCAGGTTGGGAAAGGAGATCACACACTGTATTATTATTACTGAGAGACGGGCTCACTGTCTGTTCCTCTGACTGGGGCAGGAAATGACACACTGTATAATTAGTATTGAGAGACAGGCTCAGTGTTCCCCAGGCTGAGACAGGAGATCACACACTGTATTATTATTATTGAGTATCTGGTTCACTGTTCCCCAGGCTGGGACAGGAAATCACACACTGTATTATTATTATTGAGAGACAGCCTCAGTGTTCCCCAGGCTTGGACAGGAGATCACACACTGTATTATTATTATTGAGATACAGACTCACTGTCTGTTCCTCCTGCTGGGACTGGAGATCACACACTGTTCTATTATTACTGAGGGACATGCTCACTGTTTGTTCTTCAGACTGGGACAGGACATTCCACACTAGGTTATCATTATTGAGAGACAGGCTCGCTGTCTGTTCCTCAGGCTAGTACAGGAGATCACGCACTGTATTATTATTATTTAGATACAGGCTCACTGTGTGTTCCTCAGGCTGGGACAGTAGATCACACACTGTATTATTATTGAGAGACAGGCTCACTGTCTGTTCCTCTTGCTGGGGCAGGGAATCACACACTGTATTATTAGTATTATTAAGAGACAGGCTCGCTGTCTGCTCCACAGGCTGGGACAGGATATCACACACTGTTGTAGTGTTGTCTCACGAGGCACCAGTTCTGTAGGGGTTTGGGCATTTACTGGGACAATTATTTTTGTGGCAGTACATCACAAAATTGATTATTTTAATGGTCTTAGAATCCAACCATGCGACATAACTCAAACAACGCACACACAGGTACTAATACACGAGGATACATTTGTTAATATATAGAATATGCATGCAAACCTAACAGATCTTATCGTATGGGTTATCAGAATACAAAAGATATAAATTCATTCAGTTACAAAGAGTTACACATATCAAGAGGACATAAGTTTAGTATATCATTCATTTAGACCATTTCGTAATTGAACTTGTTTACAACTTCTACATGAGATACTCAAAACAAGTACATAACCCTTAGGAATTAAATTGATATCAACTGGTTGGGAGCAGTAATGCAATAAGGTTGAATACTTACTGCCGGGGGGTCCCTTTTCTCACCGTTTCCGTAGTGCAGCGGTTATCACGTTCACTTCACACGCGAAAGGTCCCCGGTTCGAAACTGGGCGGAAGCAGACTTCTTTTGTCGCCACGCGACCTATACTAATGAGGAAGACATCGCTCTCTCCGACCCCCGGTATCTTGTCCCGACCCACCGTGCTGGAAGGCGACGTGTGCTGTGTTTACGGAGCAGAAATGACAACCGAGGAGCCGAGAGATCATTTCAGCATTTCGCGTCTGAACGGAAAACACAAACGACCAACTCGGAATGACTTGCCTTTGACGCTTATCAAAGCGTTCTTTGTGCATCGAACAGACACACTCACCTCTTAGTGTGGCGGGATCTGCACAGTGCATGTCTCAGCGCTCCCTGCTTTCAATTCAATGTGCTTCCTGATGTCGAGTCGTGTGCCGTGCGTAGGCTCTGAAAGCGAGAGCAATGAAAAGGTGCACGACGCTGTGAAAGAAAACAGAGAAGTAAAAGGCAGTCCTTTCTCTAAGGAGGTGAAAGAAAAGCTACTCCTCGTCAGGGAATCGAACCCCAGTCTCCCACGTGACAGGTGGGGATACTTGCCACTATACTAACGAGGAAGACATCGTACACTCCGACCCACGGCATCGTGTTCCGACCCAGCGTGCTGGAAGCCGACGCGTCCTCTGATTCCTTTACGGAGCAGAAATGACAACCGAGGAGCCGAGAGATCATTTCAGCATTTCGCGTCTGAACGGAAAACACAAACGACCAACTCGGAATGACTTGCCTTTGACGCTTTTCAAAGCCTTCTTTGTGGACGACGACTGCGCCGCCTAGCAGATACAAATGGGTTGTACAACTTTGAACTAGCAAATGGAAGAGGGCTAAGCCCCCTCTCTTTTAGCCGAGGTTCGATCTGTCTCCCAGAATCACCAGGGCGCACGCACACACACACACCCGTGCCGTTGAAGTGTTCTGCTTCATTTCTAAGGGCAATTCAACATTCACTCCTACCCCGAGTGCAGAAAAGACAGCATCCACAGCAACAACAGCTCAGGTCTCTGCACAGGAGCTAAGCTGCCCCCATCTCCTCTGCTCTGCGGTTCCTGCAGAGTGGAGTCCTGCCTGGAGCCGTGTTTGCAGGCGGCAGCTCCCCGCGCCCTGTCTGTGCGTCGTGTCCAAGAGCTCCTGGGAGGAAGAGAGAGCCCTCCCACTCGGGGGCTTTTCCACGGTCTGTGTGAGGAGGGGCGGGTGTGTCCAGTAGCTTATCGAGCGGAAGCCTGGGGCGGCGGAGAGCTGTGATCGTGCAGACCTTGAGGTGTCACCTCTTTGTCTGCTTTCCCGCCCCCCCTCCGCCCAAGCTCTGCTCCAAAGTAGCCCGGCAACCCCTCACACCTGCACGTGTCACAACCTAAGGTGTGGTCATGAGACACCCATGGGGTGTCGTTCTGTTCTTGCTAATTGTTTCCTGCCCGTCGCAGGCAGGAGTCCATGCGAGGAAGATGCACTGGACAGAGCTCAGAGGGCGCACCTGGGTGGCTTTCCTTCTGAGTGACGTTCCTGCAACACTCTCCCGCTACTCTTGGTGCGCTCATGCCGCAACCGAGGAAGGCTGGAGCAGGTGGCTGTGTGCTCTCTGCACCGCCGAAATAGCTCAGCTGGGAGAGTGTTAGACTGAAGCTCTAAAGGTCCCTGGTTCGATCCCGGGTTTCGGCATTTTGTTTCATCGCGCCCTTTGTTCCTCTCTCCAGCTCCCCCTGCCTAAAGTGACGCGTCCCTTTCTCAGCCCGAAACGCAAGCGAGACACCAGCAGCGGTCCCTGCAGGTTTCCGTAGTGTAGCGGCTATCACGTTCGCCTAACACGCGAAAGGTCCCTGGTTCGAGACCGGGCGGAAACAGCCTCGTTTTGCATGCTCCTGTACTTCACAGAGGTCTTGAGCGACCGGTCATTTGTTCCCAATGTATTTCCGGTGCCTTCGTGCACTCTTGTACCAAACGCACGTTCCTTCTGTACGCGGAGCCGATCATTTGCAATTGGGCTGTGCCGACAGACCAGGACGAGCTCTGTCGGCTCAAAAGCAGCGCAGGACCTGCAAGAACAACAGAAAGATTAGCATCCAGCGGGGGCCTCTTAGTGAGCCCAAGAGCTCATCAAGAATCGGCTCAAGCAACAGGGCTGGGCGCATTGTTCCATTCTCCGACCACTCTCGGTGTAAACAAGTCCCTCCTGGTCTCTGCTTGAATTGCACTTTCCTGCGTTTGCTTTGATGTAACTGGCTTCCCCTGCATGGGCGAATGTGAAGAAGATCCTTAGTAAGTCATTGAAGAAAACCGAGAAGAGGTCGGAGTGGCCTCTGTCGTTCATCAACGATCCAGTCAGGCAGTACTCCTCTGTAAAGCGCCGTTCGTTCACATCGATTGGCTTTTTTTTGCCTTAATTCGTGCAAGTAGTAAAAGCAGACGCCCCTATTCTGCCGTGACCCGGATTGTTGCGGCCACAACACAAAGTACTGACCACTATACGATCACGGCGAGTTACCAAGTTACATGTGGCAGGGCGGAAAAGGCTGTGCTCTCTTTGTGTGACATAATTCGGAAAAGTCCTGACGTTGTATTTCAACTGAGCCCCAGTATACATCGACCCTTCGACACTCTGAGTGACAACTCTCTTGCGTGTTTTCTCATATTTATGTAGTTTGCTTGGTGGCGCAGTTGTCGTGCACAAAGAACGCTTTGAAAAGCGTCAAAAGCAAGTCATTCCAAGTTGGTCGTTTGTGTTTTCCGTTCAGAAGCGAAATGCTGAAATGATCTCTTGGCTCCTCGGATGTTATTTCTGCTACATAGAGGAATCACAGCACGCGTGTTAAAATAAGACTGTGATATTTGGTGTGTCTTGGATTAGACGAGATTAAAGAGTGAGTAGTTTTGTTTTTATATTTCTGTGATGTTATGGGACCAATGAAGAATGTGGCATTCAGACTAATGTGGAGTATTTGTTTCCTTAGGGAAATTGCCACTGCCGTATACTGGGGCATTAGGACCCACACAGACTGCAGGGTGAGCGCCCCCTGCTGGCCACACTAACACCTCTCCCAGCAGTACCTCAGCTTTCCCAGGAGGTCTCCCATCCAAGTACTGACCAGTTGCGAGTTGCAAGGTGATATGGCTACTGGCTATCCAGCCTGCGTACTTTAAAAATCTTAAAATCTTTTTTAAAAATCTGCGGCCGGCAGAGGAATCCTACTCCTTTGGGCCCCTGAGCAAGGCCCTTAACCCCAACTGCTCCAGGGGTGCTGTACAATGGCTGACCCTGCACTCTGACCCCCAGCTTCTCTCCCTGTCTGTGTGTCTCATGGAGAGCAAGCTGGGGTCTGTGAAAAGACTTTGTGAAGACAGTGGTAAAAATGGCACACAGCACAGCTTCTTCTGGTGCAAGATGACTACAGCCCCTGCTGCCATCACACACAGAAGTGCCAGAATCACCCTGACATGCAGTCTGGAATCCAGGTGGTTAGAGTTCAGACATGCGGCATAATCTGTTATAGAGACAAGAAAAGTTTCAGACGTTACCTGCTGCATAACAAAAATAATGTGACTCTGTTATCACCCTAGTGTGTGATACAGTATAATACACACTGATCTGCTCCAGACTCACCCCAGTGTGTGATACAGTATAATACACACTGATCTGCTCCACTCTCACCCCCGTGTGTGATATAGTATAACACACACTGATCTGCTCCAGACACTTACCCCAGCTCAGCATGACGCTGTGGTTGGAGCTGTGATGAGTGACAGTACAGCTGTATTCCTCGATCTTACTCTCTCAGATCTCTACACTCTTCCTCAGCTGTCTCCATTGGGTCTGAGCCCACTGGACCACACGTCCTCTCCCTCGGTCTCTCCAGGCCTGGACAAACTGACCTCTATGACTCTAGGACTGAAGCCCCAGTGACCAGACAGGACAGGGAACAGCTCTGTGTGTCTCCCAGATGCTCGGAAGAGACAAACACCTGAGGAGAGACTGAGAGGGAGACCGGAAGCAATGTTAACACACTGAGAATTAGTGTGGACACTGTGCAAGGTGAGGCGACATCGCTGCACAGACAAAATATTGTGTGGCTCCTTTCTGCAAACCTTTACAACCAAAACATGTCAGTATTAGACAATTATACAAATCAAACACATTTTCTCTTTGTCTGTTCCTCAGGCTAAGAAAGGAGATCACAGTAGAACTGGAGCACTGCAGACACGTCCTATTCACACAGGATCACACAAGCTTCACATTCACACAGACACAGACACACACTCACACACAAGCCAATTTCCCATAAGCCAATTTACCCACCAGCAAGTGGGAGGAAGCCCACACAAACATGAGGTGAACATGCAAACTCCACACAGACAGCACCCCAGAAACTGCACTGTGCCACCCACTCCTCTGCACATGGGGGAACTTCTTGTGTAGAGCTTCTAGGTGCATTTGTCTCATATTGTATCTGATATCTCTCTGTCTCACCTTTGTGTGGTTTTTGTGTTTCTTTCTGTACTGCAGGAATCTCTTCAGTGTTTCCATACAGTCAGTCTCCAGGAAGAATCTGGTATACTGGTTTTTAATCTTGTTCTGGTTCCAGTCCCTTTGAGTGCCCTCTGCCTCCAGGGAACTTGCTCTCCAGGTCATGTTGTCCACCTCAAAGGACAGGAAGTCTTGTCCATTGAAGCTGTAGTGATCAAACAGAGCCACACTCCCATCATCCTCCAGTCTACAGCCTTGCCACCTCTGGAGCGCATCTGGAGAGAGAGACCTAGGACACTGACACAGACAGAGAGACCAGGGACAGTGACACACACACACAGAGACTGGGGACAGTGACACACATAGAGAGACCGGGGACACTGACACACACAAAGAGACCGGGGACAGTGACATCCATTTTCTAACAGCTGTATCCAGTCCAGGGTCACAGGGGGGAGCTGGAGTCTATCCCAGCAAGCAACAGGCACAAGGCAGGGTTCACCCTGGACAGGACAGCAGTCCATCACAGGACACGCACACACACACCCTAGACAGGGCACCAGTCCATCACAGGACACACACACACTCACACACCCTGGACAGGACACCAGTCCATCACAGGACACACACACACACACACACACACACACACACACACACACACACACACACACACACACACACACACACACACACACACACACACACACACACACACACACACACACACCCTGGACAGGACACCAGTCCATCACAGGACACACACACTCACACACTCACACACACACACACACACACACACACACACACACCCTGGACAGGGCACCAGTCCATCACAGGACACACACATACACACACCCTGGACAGGGCACCAGTCCATCACAGGACACACACACACCCTGGACAGGACACCAGTCCATCACAGGACACACACACTCACACACCCTGGACAGGACACCAGTCCATCACAGGACACACACATACACACACACACACACACACACACACACACACACACACACACCCTGGACAGGACACCAGTCCATCACAGGACACACACACTCACACACCCTGGACAGGACACCAGTCCATCACAGGACACACACACACACACACACACACACACACACACACACACACCCTGGACAGGACACCAGTCCATCACAGGACACACACACTCACACACCCTGGACAGGACACCAGTCCATCACAGGACACACACATACACACACCCTGGACAGGGCACCAGTCCATCACAGGACACACACACACCCTGGACGGGGCACCAGTCCATCACAGGACATACACACACACCCTAGACAGGGCACCAGTCCATCACAGGACACACACACTCACACACCCTGGACAGGACACCAGTCCATCACAGGACACACACATACACACACCCTGGACAGGGCACCAGTCCATCACAGGACACACACACACCCTGGACGGGGCACCAGTCCATCACAGGACATACACACACACCCTAGACAGGGCACCAGTCCATCACAGGACACACACACTCACACACCCTGGACAGGACACCAGTCCATCACAGGACACACACATACACACACCCTGGACAGGGCACCAGTCCATCACAGGACACACACACACCCTGGACGGGGCACCAGTCCATCACAGGACACACACACTCACACACCCTGGACAGGACACCAGTCCATCACAGGACACACACATACACACACACACCCTGGACAGGGCACCAGTCCATCACAGGACACACACACACCCTGGACGGAGCACCAGTCCATCACAGGACACACACATATACACACACACCAAGAAGTCAATTAACCCCCCAGCCTGTCTCTGGACTGGGAGGAAACTGGAGCACCAGGAGGAAACCCCCACAAACACAGTTCAGAACTCCACACAGACAGCACCCCAGGTTCTGAACTGATCCCAGGGCAGGAATAACAACCACTGAGCCTCCCCCAGACATCTATACCTTTTATTTGTACGGAAAGTATTATATATAGAGACATGTAAATATCACTTCTCGAACCTGTTGTTTCCAGCTTCCTGTAAAGTCGTGTGGAAAGTTATTTATTTCTGATACGAAGTAGGAGTGAAACTCCGAAGTAATGAAGACAGAAGTCGGTTCAACGACAAAAGGAGTCAGGCGCCTCTGAAGTCCGCCTACGCGTCAGAAACTGGTGCGCGTTTATGCCCTGGGCCGTTGTCATTGTTTTATTCGGTTATGCAGTTTAAAATATTTTTAAGTTAAAGAGAGCTCTCTACTTCCGTCTCTGAACAGGTTTACGATGATGATACACGCGTTTCCTTGTTCTCTGACTGGCCATGCGGCGGCCATGTGACGAGGAAACGGGAGAGAGCAGGACGAAAATGAAAGAGAGAGAGAGACGGTGGAAATGTGACAGTTAAAATAAACTGCCAGAAGAGAATAACCGTCTCCGTCCCGTCCCTCTCCCTGCAGGCGGAGTGTTTAGTCACCGCCGACCTCTCGTACCCTACAGCAGTTAGTGAACAGGGCACTAGGTACTACTGAGCTTCCGTCCGGACTAAGCCCGGAGAGGACGGCGGTTCACTCACCCGTGGGGCAGCCCGGACCCGGATTCCCGTCTCGGGTTTGACAGCCCGTCTCCTGCGGAGCTGGAGCGGACTGGCGACGCGTACACCGGTCAGGCAGCAGTTTAATCGGAGGTTGTAATCGTGGTGGGGGGAATTTAACCTTACGAGAGTTTCTTCTGTTACATTTTTTTTTTTCTGTTAGGGAAATTCATATTACAGGATAATGTAAATTTACTATGTAAGGCGTTTAAAGGTCGAGGAGAGGTTGGGAAAGCCCCTGAAACCCAGCGCTGGAAACGTTGTCCGTCTCCACTAGGTATAGAATGCGCTCTTTACACGTCATTCACAGGCGTCACGTTACTCGGGCAACGGAGGTACGCTTATCCTCGGTGGGCAAGTTGATGTAATTCAGTAAAGCTGGAAAAGATACTCAGACACGTTAATTTATCACCTGCATATATTAACAAAGTTATTTTAGATGGACTTGCAGAACTATACTGTAGCTGCGTCGGCATGCGTAGGCTCCAAAGGAACAAGTAAAAGGTTATTCCATGCCTTCTTCAGTTGTTAGAAAGACAGGGCAGTATGCAAAGATAATTTTCTTTTTATCTTTGCTTACTGCAGTTTATCTTTGATGACAACATCAAAGACATTAAGGAATTCTTACAGCTAACAGCTCTACATCAACTTCCTTTTATAACTAACCTCATCAGATCTCTCAACTCCCAACTCTTCCAGTTTCTCACTTCAGAGAACGATAAAAAACTCAATCATCCTCTACAGAGAAAAACCATCAACACCCCTACCACCTCCACCAATCCTAACCTTGTTGTTACTGTACCCTCTGACCTTTCCCTTTCACCCCTTTGCATCCTCAGCTAACATATTTTAATATTACAACACAATTACAATAGATTGTACAGTATTTACAGTTTAAAATTAAGGTAAATATGTCAAAATATCAAAATCCAACTGCACAGTGCTAACAAAACAATGCTTGTCAAGTTCTCAAACAAATCTGCATTGTATTTTTAAAATATTTCAGCAGAGGATGTGACGGGAGTATAAATGACGATTCGACGATCATTTTTCTTGGGTGAATATGGTTTTCTGGGGAGTTGCGATGTTGGGCATTATTGGACATTTTTGACACGTGTTGAACAATTGCATTTCCTACAAATATTAAAATGGCTGTGATTTAGCTGAGAAATCCAATCGACCTATGCGAAAACAATGTTTACATCGCAAAAGAAACCCGACCCTGGGTGGACTTGAACCACCAACCTTTTGGATAACAGCCGAACACGCTAACCGATTGTGCCACAGAGACTGACTGGTGGAGTATTTTCTCGAATCAAAAAAAAAATATCTTACCGTTCTTTTTGCCAGCCGGTAATATTTCTTCTGCACTGATAACCAAAAACTGAATTTCATGTTTCGCAAGCTGTGTGAATTTAATCAAAAACAAGTTTTCCAGAAAGGAAATGAACACATGCATTTAACGAAGTCAAGCCCTTTGTGATTGCCCAAAATGGTACGTTCTGTACTACAAGATAGGAAGAAATACACAGCTGGGATTTGAGCATAGGTTCTTTTGTTTAATTGAGAAGCGCTTTAACCAACTAAGCTACGGTGACAGGATGACTGTCACCTTTTACAGCTACTTGGACACACTGCTCTGAGACATCTGCGTTCAGAAAGTGTTGAACCTGCTCTCAGAGCAAATTGCCTCTTTTACATACAGTAGCAGCCCCGACACTAAGAAACGAAGAGAAATGGCTTTTATTGGGCATTTTTCATGTCCAATGCGTTTGACATTTCCCAAGGGCGACAGAGTTCTTTTGCAACACTATTTCTTCTTCTTTTTTCTTTCTGTACGCTTTGATAAAAAACGAGAAATCATGCAAGGGAAAAATGTCTTTTTTTCATAGAGAAAACGTGTACCAGGAAATGTTGTGTTGAGAAGAAGTGATTTAACATGATACGTGACCTAATTTATCGGAGCGAATGCTCACCCAGCAAGGTCTGGAGAAGTTGGAGAGTCTGGTGGATGTGATAATTATACGGTGTTGTGGAAGAAAACAGTCTTTCTTTGAATTCTCAATCAATTGGAATTTCAGTGCGGAACATAAAGCCTTTGTCTGATTTAAAGAGATTATATTTTAAAACTCATAAAAAATCAGAAAACACACGTTTCTCACTTTGAAATTTTAGACGGGGCGGTATATTACTAGTAGCAACGCTGAGCACACTATTGGGGAATTCAGGTTATGTGAAATACCAGCAGTTTAATAAATAACGCATCTGATGTTGGATCATAAGATTGTAGGTTCGACTTCTACCTGGCTCATGTAAATTTTATTCAAGCTCCTCAGTAATAGATGTCTATTATGTAATGAACCGCACCTGAAAGCAAACATTGGGTCTGTTTCCTTTGTTTTCCAGCATGAAATAGCAAATCGTTACAAAAAGTACCTGCTAATGTCCAATAGCGTTTTTTTTTCAAATTACATTTTCAGGCTTCAGACACTTTTTAATAAAACAAAAGTGTCCAGAAACTCCCTAACTTTCAGGTTTGCTTGAACCTGTATTAAAAGAAATTATTTGAAACTTCCGGGATTCCATTCTCTGATGTAGCTGTCTCTAAAGACGGATGTGATGTTTCGCAGATGTGAACTGTGCCTTCTCTCTTGTGTTCAAGGGTATTCGCTGTGGGAGATCCTAACTGTATGTCCAGTAGGGCTCTATTTTGTTTAGATTATCTATGTGGTGTACAGATAGAACTCAACTACATGGTGTGAATTCCGTGTTCAGGACGAGCAGAACCTGAAAAACTAAAAGCAGACCTCGACATAATTTGAACACACAGCCTTCTGATGTGGAGTCAGACATGCTACCTTTGTGCCACAAGGTCACAGCTCTCAGCTGTTTTGAATTCCCCAAAGGAGACAAATCAGCTTCACAAAAAATTCTCCTGTGAAGAGCGCCGCTCTTCCGAAGAGAGTCTCTTCATCTCAGACCATATTTTATTCTTCCTGCACAGCTCTTGTGCAGGTGTTGTTCTTGATAACAGATCCAGGAACACTGACTGTTTTTCTATTTTTTTTAATTAAGTACCCCATGGTGCAACGGTAGCATGTCTGACTCTAAATCCCGAAGTTAATTTTCAAAGTATATCGGAGTCAACTGATACTGATCAGGTTCTGCTGCTGCTGAACCCGCAGTCTTCACCTTAAAGTTTAATTCCCCAAGCCTTATATGTCCATCCCTTCTCGTCAAAACTCATATTTTCACAGGGTACCCTTCAGAAATCGCAGTATAGAATGAAAAACTCCAGTAGATCTTGGCCGCTGTTGGTGATTTTCCTTTAAAAATAAATGAATCTCTGGAAATTTTACGGAGTGTATTACTTTCACTGAGACCGAGGAGTGTTAAGATGTACATGAGTCTTTGTGGCTCGGTTGTTCACCAAAAGGGTGGTTTTATGTTTCACACTAAATTGAGATCTTGAAACCAAAATAGTTAGAAATATGGAACACAACCGTTGTTCCCCAAGAAGGAAAGCTGTTTTGTACTGACGTCACTCCTTTTTATGTAACCCAGATTGTGAAGACAACTCTGCCCTATCAAAGGAAAATGTTACACAAAAGTTGGAAAGCACACTCTGAACCCATCTGTATATTTGATTCCCGTGATCCGTTCAAAGCTGCTTAGTACTTTGCAAGCAAATCAAATCATTTCAGGGAAGAAACTCAGTTTAATGAACTACTTTTGTATTTTCACTCATTGATTTTGATCTTTGTATTCTCTTCGCATTCTCAGCAATAATATTTCAAAATTACAGTTCGGATTTATTGGAAAACTTCACAAGCATTATGAGATTAGGACTGTACAATTGTTTTTTAATATCTTGGTATATTTACCTTCATTTTAATATAGATATAACCATAAATGTTGTTAAGCATATTGTACTTTTGTCGTACTTTTTAAAACATTTTAGCTGAGGACACACGGCGACTATTATACCTTGTGATACATGCAAGACATCTGTAAACGAAGATGTAATTACAATAAAATTGGCAATTCACAGAAAAACACAATTTGTATAATATTATTCCTCTATATCAATGATCAATTGAAGGATTTGAAGAAACTATCAAAGAAACAGCAGCAATAGCAGATGATTTTGGTTTTGAACCCATCTTTACACCTCAATAATCCATTTGTCCTCGAAAAAAGAAAAGACAGGGATATTTTGAGTCTCATTATTATCCTCTTCTTGATCCAAAAAAAGCGTTTATTGCTTCTGTACTTTTTTCTTTTTTTCTTACGAAGATCTCACGAAGTATTGCCAGGATCTATATTTAGTGTTCGGTAGCGATAACACTGCTGATATTGATTGAGTAAAAATCTGTGATGTATTGACAGCTTTATCTGAAGCGAGAAATCCTCGAACACCGCTTATGAAGTGTTGGGATTCATACCAAGAAATACCTTTTGTTTTCCCACCCAAAATGCTACTATTGCATTACACATTATGCAAACATTACCAGTTTTAGTAGCTTCTGGGCGCGATTTTCCAAAACTGAAACTAATTACAAATTATTTAAGATGAACCATGTCCAAAAATTGTAAATCAGGACTAATATAATATCAAGTGAAATTACTACAGAAGAAAAGGTTTAACTGAAATATGAATAAGACTATGCAAGCCTACAAAATAGAATAATTCAATTTATATAACTTATTCTTTTCTTATTTGAGAAATGGGCTCACATACCGGAAGACACTAACGTTTCTCTTCGTTAGAATATGTGAATAACAGTTTAACCCCAAATGTCTGTAATTGTGATTCTGTTAAAATTCAAAAAAGCATCTATCAATAGTAAGAAATTATTAAGAAAGGAAGAAATTGTGTTATTTCATAAACTGTAAGACATGAAGACATTTACAGGTTATATCCTTTGCTTTGTCTTTTAACACAAGCGTTCAGGATCCAAGCCCATGTTCGGATGGTTGTGTTTCTCTTGTAATCATCAAATGTCATTGTTTTGTCCGTCAGTTCTTTCTCAAGTTGTACCATGGATATTTTATACCATCAACACTTTTCATGCTCTTTTGCATTTTCCTTCACATACGGAAAAAAACTCAAGGCGTTCTTGTCACTGTGCTACACAGTACAGGACACGCAGTGAGGAATTCACGCAGCTTTCAGCTCAGTGCGGAATCCAGAGGGAGGACTCGCTCGGTGAATGATCTCTCAGGAAATCCCGGGTGAGGTTTTTCTGCAACAGCCACGACAAGTGTGAAGACGTTCTCTGGATTTCCTGAATGTGACTTTAAATTAGTTCACATTCTTTGGTAGTTAACAGAACTAAATGCTTTGGAGGTACATCTAAAACTGCAGAGAACACTGTAGCACTTCGAGTTTAATTGTGTAAACCTGGCTCTCTATGAACACGAGCAAAGAGTTCTCACTCGACAGAAGACTGCGATGTGAGCACAGTACATAAAGCACTTGAAGATGCTAGGGATTGAACCTGGGACCTCATACATGTAAGACAAGCACTCTACCACTAAGCTACACCCCCAACATAGAGACCTTTCGAAGATGTGCAGGTGCTCACAGACCACAATCCATCTTTTGCATCTTTTAATTGCTCTTGATTAAACTATGCATAGAAAAACAGCAGTACTGATGATTTTCATGGACTGATGCACACTTGTTCTGTACAACTCCAGTGATAAAACCTTGTCTGTAAATATTGTAGAACGTAAAAGGGTGAAACAACGCTCCAACCACAGGAATGGTAACAGAAAGGATCATTTTCTTATTTAATACGTCCTTTTGAGATGCCTTGTCAACGCACACAGACGTTAGAGCTGAACAAATATTTTGTACACAAGACGGCAGTGCGATATTAAAATTCCTGTCTTCTTGGATTCAGACTGGTAGCCAGAGGACGCCGGGACAACGCCCATTGGACAACTGCTGGAACAGAGGCTGCAACAGAGCTTGTCAGCTGGTTTGGTGTTCGTGCCAGGAGATTCCAAATCCATACACAGTGGATAAGTAAACCCCATGTTCTACATTCCGTCTCGAGAATTCAGTTGTACCTCAAAAAAAGTTGTTATCAATTTAATTCATGAGTAATGTATTTACTTCCGAGTTTAGAGTAACAGTGGGTAATAACACTGATTAGCGATTTGGTAACCGAACGATATATATTGACATATATTCTCTGTTGTGTATCTTTGTGTTTGCATCTCTTCGAGATTATATACCTTGTATATTGATAACCCTCACAGTAAGGTCTGCCGCTCGTATCCAGGCAGACTAGTATATGTTTGGTGCACAATTTATGTTAATAAATGTATCTCGTGTATTGAACCCGTGTGTGTGCGTTGTTAGTTGTTCTGACGATTGATTTTCTAAAAGCCACAATGAACAACCTCGTGATTACTGCTACAATTAATAATTGTCTCAGTAAACCCATCAAACCTCTACACTTGTATAGTATAATTTATTATCTGTACCTGCAAATCCCCAATATTACTGCTGTCTCCTGAGAAACACAAGTGTAGAGTCAAATCATATGAAATAATACAACAAATCTATTCAATTAACACCCAGATGTGACAGAACACTTTTAAGACTTATACCCCTTTAAATAAGTATTTCCTTAATTTCAGTTCTCTTCCCTCCATGGGATACCTGAAAATTCACTATAGCATAATAAAGGCTGTGCATGCATTACCTGTAATACAGCTACTAATAAAGATAACATTAAAGTTGATTATTAAGAAATCACACTTTTATTAATAAAATATGTTTTGATAAAAGAAGTCTTAATAGACTAGGTAAATCCCTGTAGTAGTCTAACAACTACAAAAAAGAAAAAAAAAACAGAACAACTTCAAAACAAAGAGAAAAAGAACATTAAAAACAAATCTTGGTAACAACAAAAACACAGAAAAGTGAGTGCTTTTTCAAGTCTTCGGTACTCCATCATGCTCCTCTCATTTCAGTAGACCTCTCTCATATATTTGTGTATAGGTCTGCTGGAGGTCCATTGCTGATGGTAATTTAAGTAGGGAGCTGTGTCAGCATGTGTGGACTGCATAGGAACAAGTAAAATTTTATTCCATGCAGAAAAGAGAAGCAAACAACGTTTGAGCTTTGGAGCCTTCTTCAGGTCTGACAAGGAACAAACCTTTACTTGTTCCTTTGATGTTAATTTAGACCTGATCTCCAGCAAATACTTAACAGGACCTAAACTGGTCAGTTAGTTTAAATAGTTGAAGATATAGGCCACACTGCTCCAGGTGAGGCTTGAACTCAATCTCAGCATGAGTTCGATTGCACCACTGGAGCTGCAGAAGTCTTTTTTTACACAGACTAATGCAATTGCAATTAGTCACGAAACAAACGAGAACTGCAGCTGTACACTTGAGACAGGACGCTACTGTATTATTTTTGTTTAACACTCCAGTCGAACAAGCCGACATGTCACTATTGCTAAATCGTTACAAAAGACGCCAACTAATGACCAGTTTTATTTTTAACAGAACTTTACTGAAAGTTAAACTTATAAAACTACCTGAGCAAATAAATACAACAATTATTGTTCCTCTGACCTTCTCAGTATTTCTTTTTTTAAATTAATACATTTATTTATCCATGGTGTGCCTTGTGCTTACTTTTCAGAATTTCAAATTAAGTTCTTTAATCAGTTCCAATATCTTCCTTTCAAAGTAGGGAAGAGCAAGCTGGCATGTTGTTTTGCCTGTGGTTATTCTTTATGACTATATCTTCTGACACCTGTGCACAATCCTACAACATTACAAGAGAAGCACTATAACAGGAGTCATAAAAATGCAAGAAGCCACTTTGAACAATCTTTCGGAATTGTAAAACAACTAACGCTTTGCTTGGCTGTCATTTGGTTTGTATACCAGTCCATCAAGAGGCAGCACCATCATCATCAGGTCATGTGCAGTCCTACACAACCTTGCGATTGACTGGGATGAGCTACCTTTTCCATCTCCATGGCATGCAGCACACTCTGGCTGTTTCAACACAGTCATTATTGGACCACAGTGCACTGTCTCTTCTGTCCTGTGGCTATCATAATCACTTTTAAGAAGCCAAGTTTTTTTTCTTTAACATGTGCTTGGGTGCCACCCATTTCCTTATTATCCCTGCTTTCCAGCGGCTGACCCTACCTGTGTAAATAATGTCCTAGTAGTTCTAGTGCCCTGTGTAGTCTTATAAGTGTATAGCGTGTTGTTAAGTAATTACCACCCTAAAGATGTGTACGTGTTCTGTCAGTCTCCTCATGTGCATGTATATCCTGTGTTTGGTTTTGTGGTTGTTAAAGAATAAAGCTATTGCTTGGTTTGTTAATCGCGTCTCCACTGGTCCTTTGTTCTGAGAAGAACCTCTAAATGCTACATTGGTGTCAGAAGCGGGCAGGATGGACAAATCTTGGCAGACATTAGCTGATTCTGTCAAGTGCTGTCTGACTCTAAAAGAGACAGAACCCATCGGCAGCTCACATAGGGAGCCTGAGCAACTCCTGGGTGTGACAGGTGGCCACAGCCCTTACCAGGGCTATCCAGTAGTGGTCCTGCCGGTAGAATTGGGGCGACTGCCCGCTACTCCCGCCCAGTGGATGCCCCAAAGAGAAGATACCCTCCCTGCTGGAGCTGACCAGCGATTCCCACACCCATCAGTGCGGGTGCAACCCGGTCGCTACGACGGGGAAGCGCCTTGGGAAACCTACAAGGCGCAGTTCCAGCTCGCGGCCTGGACGAATGGCTGGTGCCGGGCAGAGATGGAAGGAGTGGCCTGCCAGGTGCTCCTGGACGTCCCGGAGGAGGACAGAGGCGAATACACGGCGCTGGCGGCGGCTCTCCAGCTGCGTTTCGGTGTGGAGGAGGCGCCGGACTTGATGCGGTAGAGGCTGGCCCTGCGGCGGCGCCGACCAGGAGAGCGACTGGGCCCGGTTGCCGCTGATGTCGCGTTCCTCGCCCGCCGAGGATACCCAACTTTTCCCCGGGAGGCGCAGGGGGAGATGGCTCTCCAGGCCTTTCTCAAGGCCCTCTCACCCGAGGAGCTGCGGCACCAAGTGCATCGCTGGAGCAGGCCTTGGCTGAGGCCGTGTTCAGGGTGGCTGGAAGCGCCAGCAGACACTGCTGGCTGACCGAGGCGGCGACGGAGGAGTCCAGCGAGGGGGAAGAGGAGCCAGACCTTGCAGCGACCCCTGCGGAACAGCCCCACACGCTGCTTTGCGACCGCTGCAGGAAGAGGGAACTCTGAGCCCGGTTCTGCCGGGCACCCGAACCTCGCACTCCTCGATCGGCGTCGGGAAACGGGAACGGGGCGACTCAGCGTGTGGAAGGCCGCCACTCGAACACCTCACCCCCCGCTCCGGAGAGCGCTATTAAGACCGGCGCCCCTCACGTCACCGTGGGGCGAGTCGGCTGTAGCCGGGGCCTGTACCTCCACTGCCGAATCGAGGACCAACCCTGCCTGGCCCTACTCGACGCCGGTTCATCGGTAACCTTACTCCGGCCGGGCGTCCTCCCCGACACCGAGGGCACCAACCCCCCAGGATGGGAGGCCTCCGGCCTGCGGCTAAGGACCGTGACGGGACAGCTCGCCGCAGTCCGGGGGAAACGGGTGCTTGCCTTCCGTCTAGGTGCAGCGACGGTGTGCCACCCCTGCTACCTTGCACCCATCCAGGAGGACTGCATTCTGGGGCTGGACGTACTGCAGCGAGTGGGGGCCAGTTTGGACTTGAGCCGGCAGGAGTTGGTGTGGCAGGGGGAGCGACTTCACCTGGTGGAGGGCAGGCCCGGCGAAGGCCGAGGGACGCGGGCTTGCCGGAGCTGGGAGAAAAAGAGGCAGTGGCGGCGGCGGCAGCGGCAGTCGCCGGGGCAGACCAGGCCTGTGAGCCGGGGAGCGAGCGTGCTGGATCCTGCTCCCGAGTCAGCCGGGGGGCCAGACAAGGCGGCGGCGGCGGGAGCCGAGCGTTGCATGGAAGCGAGGCGCGCCGTTGAGGATCTACCAGCAGAGCTGCGAGGGCCTCGATCAGGACCAGCGGCAGCGGCTCCAGGCGCTACTCGCCCAGAACGAGGATCTCTTTGCGGCGATAGATGAGGACTGCACCCGCACTGCCCTGGTCCAACACGAGATCAACACCGGCGACGCTCGGCCCATCCGCATCCCACCGGGACGCATGGTTCACGCCAAGCGGACCGCCGCCGAGGAAAAGATCCGGGAGATGGCCGCAGCGGGGGTGATTGAGCCCTCCGCGAGCCCGTGGTCGGCGCCAGCTGTACTGGTAAAAAAAAAAGACGGCTCGTGGAGGTTCTGCGTCAACTACCGCAAGCTGAACGAGGTCACCCGGAAAGATTCCTACCCCCTGCCGAGGATAGATGACGCCCTAGACTACATCACCGGGTCGACCTGGTTCAGCTCCCTGGACCTCCGCTGCGGCTACTGGCAGGTACCGCTTGCTCCCGATGCTCGCCCGAAGACAGCCTTTTCTATCGGCCAGGGCCTCTGGCAGTTTACTGTCATTCCTTTTGGCCTGTGCAATGCCCCGGCGACGTTCGAGAGGCTGATGGAGAGGGTGCTGGCATCTGTCCCGCGGAACCAGTGTGTGCTGTATCTGGACGATCTGCTGGTTCATGCCCGGGGCTTCGACCAGGCCTTGACGAACCTACAGGCGGTGCTGGACTGCATCCGCCGTGCTGGCCTGAGGCTCAACCCCTCACCGACAAGGGCCGCCGTTTCGACTGGGACTCGGGCTGTGAGACTGCCTTCGGCCGGTTGCGTGAAGCTCTGGTGGGGGCCCCCGTGCTGGCCTACCCCGACCCGCGGTTGCCGTATGTTCTCGATACCGACGCGAGTGACTCGGGGGTGGGCGTGGTGTTGGCGCAGGAGGGGCCGGATGGGGAGCGCGTAGTGGCCTACTATAGTCGGGCTTTGACTAGGGCTGAACGGAACTACTGCGTGACCCGTCGCGAGCTGCTGGCGGTGATGGCGGTGGTCCACCACTTCAGGCCGTACCTGTTCGGGACCCGGTTCCGGCTGAGGACCGACCATGCGTCCCTCACCTGGCTGCTCCACTAAAAGGAGCCGGAGGGGCAGATGGCGCGATGGATAGAGATCCTGCAGGAGTACGACTTCACTGTCGTGCACCGTGCGGGGTCTCGCCATCTCAATGCCGACGCTCTCTCGCGGCGCCCCTGCGAGGCCGCGGACTGCCATCACTGCGCCCGGCGGGAGCAGCGTGAGGTGGCTGTCCGCACCGTGGCGGGGGTGGGCACCGCGGCCACGGCCCGGGAGGGGCCGCTGGGGGTGGGCCTGCCAGACCTGGCGCAGCGTCAGGCAGCTGATCCTGACGTGGGGCCGGTGCTCCGCTGGAGGGCAGCTGGAGTGCGGCCTACGCGAGAGGAGCTCGCCCCGCACCCAAAGTCCGTCAAGGCCCTCTGCTCCCTGTGGGAGGCCTTGGAGGTAAAGGATGGGGTGCTGCACCGGGGGTGGCGGGTACCCTCCAGTGGTGAGGTACGGTAAGAAAACCCTGCAGCGTCTCCGAGGCCATTTTTATTGGGGTCTTTGCCACTGGGACGTGCAGAGGTACTGCCAAACGTGTGCGGTGTGCGTGGCGCAGAAGGGTCCCCCCGAGCACTCTCGGGCCCCCCTCCAACAACACCAGGTGGGGGCTCCTATGGAGCGGGTGGGGGTGGACGTTTTGGGCCCGTTTCCGCGCACCGAGGCTGGGAACCGCTACGTCTTGGTGGCCATGGATTATTTTACGAAGTGGCCGGAGGCCTACGCCCTCCCGGACCAGAGGGTCCCCACGGTGGCCGATGCACTGCTGGAGGGGATATTTGCCAGGCTGGGGGTGCCGGAGGAGTTACACAGTGACCAGGGGCGTAACTTTGAGGTCTTCGCCAGAGTGTGCCAGCGCCTGGGGATCACTAAGACGCGGACCACACCGCTGCATCCCCAGAGCGACGGGTTGGTGGAGCGGTTTAATCGGACGCTCGCCACCCAGCTGGCCACCCTGGTGTCCCGGCACCAACGGGACTGGGTCTGCCACCTCCCCCTTGCGCTCTGGGCGTACAGGACCGCGGTCCAGGAATCCACCGGGTGCACCCCGGCCTCGCTCATGCTGGGCCGGGAAATGCGAACCCTGGTGGACCTGGTCTTCGGCCCGCCGCCCGGAGACGGGTCGGCACCGCCGGCTGGACCGGACTACGAGTGGGACCTGCGGCAGCGGATGCAGCAGGTGCACAGCTTTGCACGGACCCACCTGACACAGGCGGGGGTCCGGCAGAAGCGGCACTACGACCTGCGCTGCAGGGGGCCTGCCTTCCAGCCCGGGGACTCGGTTTGGGTGTACAACCCGCGCCGCTGCAAAGGCCTCAGCCCTAAGCTGGCGCCGTCATGGGAGGGTCCCGCTGAGGTACTCGGGGTGGTGGGTGAAGTCTGCTACCGTGTCCGGTTGCGAACACGGGGGAGAGTGGTGGTCCTGCACCGAGACCGCCTGGCCCCCTACCGGGCCCGGGAGGAGGAGCCGTGTGGGGAGGCTCTACAGGAGCAGCCGGGGCTGGAGCCGGACGATAGTGGGGCGTCCGTGGGTCGCCAGCCGTCACTGCGGCGCAGGGTTCCACAGCAGTTAGCCCAGTACGAGTACAGCCTGAGGGGGGTGTTCGACGTCGGCGAGACGCCAGACGCCAGACGCCAGACGCCAGACGCTTCAGGTGGGGGCAGTGTAATGCCCTCGCCTGGTGGTGAGGAGAAAGTGCCCCTAGGCGCTTGTAGTACCGCTGGGCATGCTGGGAGTGGTAGCCGGGGAGAGTCTGAGGGTCAGCACGATGACCAGCGGCTGACCCTACCTGTGTAAATAATGTCCTAGTAGTTCTAGTGCCCTGTGTAGTCTTGTAAAAGTATAGTGTGTTGTTAGGTAATTACCACCCTAACTATGTGTACTTGTTCCCTCAGTCTCCTCATGTGTGTGTATATCCTGTGTTTGGTTTTGTGTTAATGCTTGTTTGTTAATCGCGTCTTCACTCGTCCTTTGTTCTGAAAAGAACCTGCAAATGCTACAGTATTTATTTTATAAACACCAGTATTGACACTTTGATCAGTATATTTATTATTAGTAGACAGTCTTATAAATTTACAATTTAGATTAAGTCTGGTAACAGTTATACAGTTAATTTAAATCATCAGACCACTAATGGAACTGAGAGCTGGGTGGAAATAAAACCAGGATACACATTTTAACCTCCAGGATCAGGAGTCTGATCCTCCTGGCTTCTTTACTCTGAAGATTTGTGTAAAACTCTTAAAAGCGCTTATTTCAGGGACTCGTGCTTGTCCTCTACTGCTCCACATGGGTACGCTTTGTAACGCAATAATCTGCGATGTAAACTTTTTTTTCTGTTTAATGAATTTTATTCCTAGGTTTGTCGCTCTCCTTCTCTAACTGTGATGATTCGCTTCTCTTCACAGTCCGGTGTGTTTTTTTTGGGGGGGGAGATTTTATATCTGTAAGAAAAGCCCCCCGGGCTCCGGACAGGAGTCTCCTCCAGCTCTGCTTTGTCAGAAAGAGCGCTGTGACGTCACAGACACCAGCCAGAGTGCTGGGATCAGAGAGCGAGACCGCGGGAGATGCGCGGAGGGAACGGAGGAGAATTATTGATCACTTATGTATCGACAACCAATTTATTCAGCTGAAGGACCATAGAATAATCGATTAACTTCACTGATTGGTGAGTACTGATTCTTTTCTTGACCCTGTTTAAATATCTAGAAAACAGTCAATAAAGACTGTATCGATCAATTACCATAGTGCGTTTAGTGTTAATAATGTTCAATCCGAAATTAAACAATGATTATTCATATTATTATTTAGGTAACTCTATCCTAGAGCTAGAAAATTATATTCCAAGTTGATAAATGTATGTAAGTAACAGTTTAAATACATTTTTCCAGTGTTTATAAATCATAAGTATGGTAACCACGGCAACAGCCGGCACGTCACTGTATGTGTCTAGGTGTCTCGCATTCGTCACAGAGAGTGTATGTGACGTCACGGGCAGCAACTAATACTACTACTAGTGTATTCATTTTAACATTAGTGAGAGTACAACTGGTAGTTTTAATGGTAGTGTTCATAACAAAGTGTGAGTATTAATAACAAAGCGCTTGTTTGTTAATCGCGTCTCCACTCGTCCTTTGTTCTGAAAAGAACCTGTAAATGCTACAATATTCTTTACTCAGCAGCTTATTAAAAACAGCTCCTGTGATGTTCAAACCGATTTTTTACACAGAACACTGACACAGCTTTGCGTTCTGAATCTCTTTTTCTCGTGCGTTTATTTAATGTGGCACAATGCACTGGGATAAGGGTATTCTGTTCACAAACCAATAGCATTTAAACCACAGCCCAGGTTCGATCTGTCTCCCAGAATCACCAGGGCGCACACACACACACACAACCGTGCCGTTGAAGTGCTCTGCTTCATTTCTAAGGGCAACTCAACATTCACTCCTACCCCGAGTGCAGAAAAGACAGCGTCCGCAGCAACAACAGCTCAGGTCTCTGCACAGGAGCTAAGCTGCCCCCATCTCCTCTGCTCTGCGGTTCCTGCGGAGTGGATTCCTGCCTGGAGCCGTGTTTGCAGGCGGCGGCTCCCCGCGCCCTGTCTGTGCGTCGTGTCCAAGAGCTCCTGGGAGGAAGAGAGAGCCCTCACACTCGGGGGCTTTTCCACGGTCTGTGTGAGGAGGGGCGGGTGTGTCCAGTAGCTTATCGAGCGGAAGCCTGGGGCAGCGGAGAGCTGTGATCGTGCAGACCTTGAGGTGTCACCTCTTTGTCTGCTTTCCCGCCCCCCCCTCCGCCCAAGCTCTGCTCCAAAGTAGCCCGGCAACCCCTCACACCTGCACGTGTCACAACCTAAGGTGTGGTCATGAGACACCCATGGGGTGTCGTTCTGTTCTTGCTAATTGTTTCCTGCCCGTCGCAGGCAGGAGTCCATGCGAGGAAGATGCGCTGGACAGAGCTCAGAGGGCGCACCTGGGTGGCTTTCCTTCAGAGTGACGTTCCTGCAACACTCTCCCGCTACTCTTGGTGCGCTCATGCCGCAACACAGGAAGGCTGGAGCAGGTGGCTGTGGGCTCTGCGCACCGCCAAAATAGCTCAGTTGGGAGAGCGTTAGACTGAAGATCTAAAGGTCCCTGGTTTGATCCCGGGTTTCGGCATTTTGTTTCATCGCGCCCTTTGTTCCTCTCTCCAGCGCACCCTGCCTAAAGTGACGCGTCCCTTTCTCAGCCCGAAATGCAAGCAAGACACCAGCAGCGGTCCCTGCAGGTTTCCATAGTGTAGTGGCTATCACGTTCGCCTAACACGCGAAAGGTCCCCGGTTTGAGACCGGGTGGAAGCAGCCTTGTTTTGCACGCTCCTGTACTTCACAGAGGTCTTGAACGACCGGTCATTTGTTCCCAATGTATTTCCGGTGCCTTCGTGCACTCTTGTACCAAACGCACGTTCCTTCTGTACGTGGAGCCGATCATTTGCAATTGGGCTGTGCCGACAGACCAGGACGAGCTCTGTCGGCTCAAAAGCAGCGCAGGACCTGCAAGAACAACAGAAAGATTAGCATCCAGCGGGGGCCTCTTAGTGAGCCCAAGATCTCATCAAGAATCGGCTCCAGCAACAGGGCTGGGCGCATTGTTCCATTCTCCGACCACTCTCGGTGTAAACAAGTCCCTCCTGGTCTCTGCTTGAAATGCACTTTCCTGCGTTTGCTTTGGTGTAACTGGCTTCCCCTGCATGGGCGAATGTGAAGAAGATCCTTAGTAAGTCATTGAAGAAAACCAAGAAGAGGTCGGAGTGGCCTCTGTCGTTCATCAACGATCCAGTCAGGCAGTACTCCTCCTATTCTGCCAGTATGTGGATTCGAACCGGGGTTGTTGCAGCCACAACACAAATTCTGAGCACTATACGATCACAGCGAGTTACCGAGACATACACAGCCAGTAGGAAAGGATGTACTCTCTTTGTGTGACACTAGTCGGAAAAGTCCTGATGCTGCATTTCAACTGAGCCCTAGTATACATCAACCCTTCGACACTCTGAGTGCCAACTCTCTTGTGTGTTTTCTCCATCAAGCAGGTCATGAAGGCAGCAATTACAGTTTGCTTACATGACGCACGCACAACATGGCTGTATGCTCCCATATGGTCTAGCGGTTACGATACCTGATCTTCACCCAGGTGGCCTGGTTTCAGCTCCTTGTATGAGAACGTGTCAGTTTTGCCTCCTGCTTTCCAAAGATCAGCACCATGTTTTATGCCTCCCCCGAATATCGAAGCTGCCTCTAAATCTGCAAATGAAGATGAGTCAATAAACCACTTGTTTTTCGTATAACTATACATATATTCATTTAATACTGATTTCATTCATTGAGCACGGATACAATAGAGGTACAGCTATTCACTGTTTGACATGTCTGCACTGGTACAGAACCTAGCAATCAGAAAACGGGTGAAACTGTCTTGAGAATTAGCATACAGTACCGAGGCCCCCATGACCAAATAAAGGCTAACCTCGATAATCAGCCTAAATAATGCAGACAACAGCAAAACGACTGACTTTGAAAAGGGAATGAATGTCCGGAAGGAGTAGTGTAACCAGCTTGAAATGCTTCTCCGGACCTCTAACTAAAAGAAACTGGGAACCAGCAGTGGCATCGACTCCTTTCGAACTGGGATCCTATCGCAGCTCATGGTGTCCTAACTCTCCCGTATCTGATATTTGACCAAGCACATCAGGAGAGAGCGCGAACGGAGTCCCCCACTACCAGAAATTATGCAGTCGAGATTCCCACATTTGGGGAATTCGCAGGGGTCAGCACAGCCGGAGTGCAATGGCCGAGCCTCGCCCTGGGTGAATCGATTTTTTAAGAACTTTATTTTCTTTTCACAAAAAAATACAGGACATCACAAATTAGAAAGCTTTACATTAATATACATACTTAAAACAGTATATATAATCCCATCTCATTACATTTTGACACGGTACCAGTTATATAGCAACAATTTATTTTTTTCTGGTGCAAATCACATTCTTTACTTAAACATGATAATGTTTTTCACAGTTTCTTGAGATATTGACCTATGCTCTCAATTTCCCACAGATTTTCTGCTTCCTCCCTCCCTTCTCTCCACAGATCTCTGAGGTAATAGTTCTCTCGGGTGATGAACAGGGCCAGGCTACCTGCTGCCTTGACTGGGACCTCGATGCCTTTGAACAGCCCCATGTTCCTCACTCTCCACAGGGCGTCTTTCCCACTGTTCACCACGGCCCAGATCCTGTCAAACATGTCAGGAGGAAGTTTGACAGGAGAGATGCCGTTGTAGCGGCAATGCTTGTTAATAAGACAGAATTAGGCAGTGGTATTCTGTCCTAAATGAGGCCCCATCTCACCCTCCATCTTTGTGGTGCAGCCACAGAGAAAGTATTCATGCAGGTTGATTTAAGATGTTTTCTTTTGATAATGGACAGCTCCCAGATGGGGATGCACTTAGCTTAGCCTGGCTATCATGATCAATGGTCATCCATTGGTGCCTATCTGTCTAGGGAGTGCCGAATGGACATCTGGACTGCATTCCTAAGTGTCAAGAGTAAGTGACTCATATCTCACCTTGACCAACCAATCAGGGACTGGCAGGGCGTGGTAATACCACGTGGGTCTCTAATGCCCGCCAAACTCTCAACCAATCAGCACACATCTATGTCTTGGTCAAAAAGGGAGCGCAAGCTCAGATCGGGGCTCTCCTTGGCCATTTTCGCGCATCCTCAGAGACAATCACGTGACAACTGCTGTTGTCTGCAAAGGGACTTGGACTTTGTTCTAAGCGCGAGGCCGAGGATCCCATACGTACTCAGAATTCTACCAACGTGAATGATCCGCTTGATCAACGGCAGCCTACAGTTGGACCCTCATCGACAACCTGAATAGCTTATTCAGAAGCAGCGCTGGACCAGGAACGAACCAGCTTCTTCCCAGGCAAAAGAGTGACTTGGTGTTCGTGCCGGGAGATTCCAAATCCATACACAGTGGATAAGTAAACCCCATGTTCTACATTGTGTCTCGAGAATTCAATTGTACCTCAACACAAGTTGTTATCAATTTAATTCATGAGTAATGTATTTACTTCCGAGTTTAGAGTAACAGTGGGTAATAACACTGATTAGCGATTTGGTAACCGAACGATATATATTGACATATATTCTCTGTTGTGTATCTCTTTGTGTTGGCATCTCTTCGAGATTATATACCTTGTATATTGATAACCCTCACAGTAAGGTCTGCCGCTCGTATCCAGGCAGACTAGTATATGTTTGGTGCACAATTTATATGAATAAATGTATCTCGTGTATTGAACCCGTGTGTGTGCGTTGTTAGTTGTTCTGACGATTGATTTTCTAAAAGCCACAACGAACAACCTCGTGATTACTGCTACAATTAATAATTGTCTCAGTAAACCCATCAAACCTCTACAACCACGATACACCACCATAAACTATATTAATTTAGGAACATAAACATATAGTGTAAACTGTATATGGCTGGTATTGGTAGTTTAAAGAAAAAATACACACCAGTATTCCACTTTCTTCCTAAACATTTTAAGCATCAAAGTCTTACATGTAGTAAGATTTTACCAGGTTTCGGAAACGTTTTTACATGCTCCTTCTGACCATCTTAACTTTATATACTTTGTGAAAAGTCATAAGATATTCACATTTTCTGTGAATGTGCTCGTTATCGGAGTAAACAAAAGCATACTTTTAGAATTTGATTAATAGGGAATATAATATGGAATCACGTACCTAAAGAAATTAATAACGATATAATTATTTTTATGTACTGTAGCTCAAATAGTAGTATAATACACTTTCTATGGATACATGTGCTTCTACGCAATGCAGAAGCACATCCACAAGTAACATTACCTAGCTAAGAGAGGACATTGGCTAGCCATTATGATAAATACAGTGGAAAAAAGCAATTGGGAAAATAAGACCTGCTGATCTGTTATACATACCAGGAAGAGAACAGAATATGATTTTTTTTCTGTTCGAAACGTGTGTTGTCTTTATGAAATTCATGTATTTTAAACGTTTAATTAAGAAGAAAAAAACTTACAGAAAGATACTAAGCTGATCACGAGATAGAAAGATCACCCGTTTTTCACGCATAAAAAGTGGCTATTAACTGGGTGAACTGTTATTAACTGGAGTCAACTGGGTGAAAACACATAATATGAACATGAAACAAAACAAAAAATAAAAATAAGATACAATCTACAGACATTAAAACCGGTGTCATGGAAATATAACTATCAAGGAAGCCACAAGAGAGAGTTCTCACCTGAGTAAGGTCTTTATTTCAATATTGGGAGCAACCAGAGACTCAATTTGTTACAAGCAGTACAGGGTTTTCATAAGACGTTGCGCTGTAAAAAAGCTCAGCGCTTTGTCCATTCTAAAACTTCCACTTTCCCTAAGAGAAAACAGATTACATCCAAAAGTGAAAGAAGAAGCACTAGATATGTTATTCAAAGCTTATCAGTTACTTTCAGCTAATTCTAACGACCCAGACAGCATATATTGTTTTGGTACATTTACATCAATTACATCCTTGAAATATATTATCTAAAAGCCCCAATATATTTCTTTGCAAAGCTCTCTACATTTTAAGAATCAATTTACTTATTAGATTTCCACTTAAAGACTTGTTCGGCTGGCGTTCGGAGAGTCGCGTTTTTCAGAATTGTATTGAGATCGTTTTCCACAGAGCTCAGATGTCAAAGCACAGCAGCAGCTCTCCACAGCGATCCTCTATAGCGCCCTTTCTCCCGCAGCTCCGTCCTCATTGGAAGGAAGCAAGAGTGAAAGGCTGAAGTGAAATAGAGCGGGGACGAAGGCAGTGAAGAGAGAGAACGTGGGAAGAAGAGAAAAACGCAAGGGAAAAAAAGCAGCGTCGTAAAAGAGGTGACGGAGCTGTCCTCTCAATAAGAAGGGTGCCAGCGAGCCTTGCTCTCGTTTACGGCCACACCCCCTTGAGCACGCCTGATCTCGTCTGATCTTGGAAGCTAAACAGGGATGGGCCTGGTTAGTACTTGGATGGGAGACCGCCTGGGAATACCAGGTGCTGTAAGCTTTTAAGCGCAGGAGGCGCCCTATCCCCGCTCGCTCGCTCATTCCCCTGTTCACACGTGCAGTGCGGCTTGTCCGTCTGTTTATTTGTCAGCTTTGGCGAGACACGGGTGCTTGTGTATTAGCGTGAGCGTTTTTTATTCTGATCATGAACAGTTTAACAAGTCCGCAAAGGATCGAGGAAAGGTTTATCGCCAGCTGAAAAGAGACACAGCACTTCGGCTGTGGAGACTTGTTCGGCTGGCGTTCGGAGAGTCGCGTTTTTCAGAATTGTATTGAGATCGTTTTCCACAGAGCTCAGATGTCAAAGCACAGCAGCAGCTCTCCACAGCGATCCTCTATAGCGCCCTTTCTCCCGCAGCTCCGTCCTCATTGGAAGGAAGCAAGAGTGAAAGGCTGAAGTGAAATAGAGCGGGGACGAAGGCAGTGAAGAGAGAGAACGTGGGAAGAAGAGAAAAACGCAAGGGAAAAAAAGCAGCGTCGTAAAAGAGGTGACGGAGCTGTCCTCTCAATAAGAAGGGTGCCAGAGAGCCGTACATTCGCTTACGGCCACACCCCCTTGAGCACGCCTGATCTCGTCTGATCTCGGAAGCTGACCAGGGATGGGCCTGGTTAGTAGTTGGATGGGAGACCACCTGGGAATACCAGGTGCTGTAAGCTTTTAAGCGCAGGAGGCGCCCTATCGCCGATCGCTCGCTCATTCCCCTGTTCACACGTGCAGTGCGGCTTGTCCGTCTGTTTATTTGTCAGCTTTGGCGAGACACGGGTGCTTGTGTATTAGCGTGAGCGTTTTTTATTCTGATCAGGAACAGTTTAACAAGTCCGCAAAGGATCGAGGAAAGGTTTATCGCCAGCTGAAAAGAGACACAGCGCTTCGGCTGTGGAGACTTGTTCGGCTGGCGTTCGGAGAGTCGCGTTTTTCAGAATTGTATTGAGATCGTTTTCCACAGAGCTCAGATGTCAAAGCACAGCAGCAGCTCTCCACAGCGATCCTCTATAGCGCCCTTTCTCCCGCAGCTCCGTCCTCATTGGAAGGAAGCAAGAGTGAAAGGCTGAAGTGAAATAGAGCGGGGACGAAGGCAGTGAAGAGAGAGAACGTGGGAAGAAGAGAAAAACGCAAGGGAAAAAAAGCAGCGTCGTAAAAGAGGTGACGGAGCTGTCCTCTCAATAAGAAGGGTGCCAGCGAGCCTTGCTCTCGCTTACGGCCACACCCCCTTGAGCACGCCTGATCTCGTCTGATCTCGGAAGCTAAACAGGGATGGGCCTGGTTAGTACTTGGATGGGAGACCGCCTGGGAATACCAGGTGCTGTAAGCTTTTAAGCGCAGGAGGCGCCCTATCCCCGCTCGCTCGCTCATTCCCCTGTTCACACGTGCAGTGCGGCTTGTCCGTCTGTTTATTTGTCAGCTTTGGCGAGACACGGGTGCTTGTGTATTAGCGTGAGCGTTTTTTATTCTGATCAGGAACAGTTTAACAAGTCCGCAAAGGATCGAGGAAAGGTTTATCGCCAGCTGAAAAGAGACACAGCGCTTCGCCTGTGGAGACTTGTTCGGCTGGCGTTCGGAGAGTCGCGTTTTTCAGAATTGTATTGAGATCGTTTTCCACAGAGCTCAGATGTCAAAGCACAGCAGCAGCTCTCCACAGCGATCCTCTATAGCGCCCTTTCTCCCGCAGCTCCGTCCTCATTGGAAGGAAGCAAGAGTGAAAGGCTGAAGTGAAATAGAGCGGGGACGAAGGCAGTGAAGAGAGAGAACGTGGGAAGAAGAGAAAAACGCAAGGGAAAAAAGCAGCGTCGTAAAAGAGGTGACGGAGCTGTCCTCTCAATAAGAAGGGTGCCAGCGAGCTTTGCTCTTGCTTACGGCCACACCCCCTTGAGCACGCCTGATCTCGTCTGATCTCGGAAGCTAAACAGGGATGGGCCTGGTTAGTACTTGGATGGGAGACCGCCTGGGAATACCAGGTGCTGTAAGCTTTTAAGCGCAGGAGGCGCCCTATCCCCGCTCGCTCGCTCATTCCCCTGTTCACACGTGCAGTGCGGCTTGTCCGTCTGTTTATTTGTCAGCTTTGGCGAGACACGGGTGCTTGTGTATTAGCGTGAGCGTTTTTTATTCTGATCAGGAACAGTTTTACAAGTCCACAAAGGATCGAGGAAAGGTTTATCGCCAGCTGAAAAGAGACACAGCGCTTCGGCTGTGGAGACTTGTTCGGCTGGCGTTCGGAGAGTCGCGTTTTTCAGAATTGTATTGAGATCGTTTTCAACAGAGCTCAGATGTCAAAGCACAGCAGCAGCTCTCCACAGCGATCCTCTATAGCGCCCTTTCTCCCGCAGCTCCGTCCTCATTGGAAGGAAGCAAGAGTGAAAGGCTGAAGTGAAATAGAGCGGGGACGAAGGCAGTGAAGAGAGAGAACGTGGGAAGAAGAGAAAAACGCAAGGGAAAAAGAGCAGCGTCGTAAAAGAGGTGACGGAGCTGTCCTCTCAATAAGAAGGGTGCCAGCGAGCCTTGCTGTCGCTTACGGCCACACCCCCTTGAGCACGCCTGATCTCGTCTGATCTCGGAAGCTAAACAGGGATGGGCCTGGTTAGTACTTGGATGGGAGACCGCCTGGGAATACCAGGTGCTGTAAGCTTTTAAGCGCAGGAGGCGCACTATCCCCGCTCGCTCGCTCATTCCCCTGTTCACACGTGCAGTGCGGCTTGTCCGTCTGTTTATTTGTCAGCTTTGGCGAGACACGGGTGCTTGTGTATTAGCGTGAGCGTTTTTTATTCTGATCAGGAACAGTTTTACAAGTCCGCAAAGGATCGAGGAAAGGTTTATCGCCAGCTGAAAAGAGACACAGCGCTTCGGCTGTGGAGACTTGTTCGGCTGGCGTTCGGAGAGTCGCGTTTTTCAGAATTGTATTGAGATCGTTTTCCACAGAGCTCAGATGTCAAAGCACAGCAGCAGCTCTCCACAGCGATCCTCTATAGCGCCCTTTCTCCCGCAGCTCCGTCCTCATTGGAAGGAAGCAAGAGTGAAAGGCTGAAGTGAAATAGAGCGGGGACGAAGGCAGTGAAGAGAGAGAACGTGGGAAGAAGAGAAAAACGCAAGGGAAAAAAAGCAGCGTCGTAAAAGAGGTGACGGAGCTGTCCTCTCAATAAGAAGGGTGCCAGAGAGCCGTACATTCGCTTACGGCCACACCCCCTTGAGCACGCCTGATCTCGTCTGATCTCGGAAGCTAAACAGGGATGGGCCTGGTTAGTACTTGGATGGGAGACCGCCTGGGAATACCAGGTGCTGTAAGCTTTTAAGCGCAGGAGGCGCCCTATCCCCGCTCGCTCGCTCATTCCCCTGTTCACACGTGCAGTGCGGCTTGTCCGTCTGTTTATTTGTCAGCTTTGGCGAGACACGGGTGCTTGTGTATTAGCGTGAGCGTTTTTTATTCTGATCATGAACAGTTTAACAAGTCCGCAAAGGATCGAGGAAAGGTTTATCGCCAGCTGAAAAGAGACACAGCGCTTCGGCTGTGGAGACTTGTTCGGCTGGCGTTCGGAGAGTCGCGTTTTTCAGAATTGTATTGAGATCGTTTTCCACAGAGCTCAGATGTCAAAGCACAGCAGCAGCTCTCCACAGCGATCCTCTATAGCGCCCTTTCTCCCGCAGCTCCGTCCTCATTGGAAGGAAGCAAGAGTGAAAGGCTGAAGTGAAATAGAGCGGGGACCAAGGCAGTGAAGAGAGAGAACGTGGGAAGAAGAGAAAAACGCAAGGGAAAAAAAGCAGCGTCGTAAAAGAGGTGACGGAGCTGTCCTCTCAATAAGAAGGGTGCCAGCGAGCCTTGCTCTCGCTTACGGCCACACCCCCTTGAGCACGCCTGATCTCGTCTGATCTCGGAAGCTAAACAGGGATGGGCCTGGTTAGTACTTGGATGGGAGACCGCCTGGGAATACCAGGTGCTGTAAGCTTTTAAGCGCAGGAGGCGCCCTATCCCCGCTCGCTCGCTCATTCCCCTGTTCACACGTGCAGTGCGGCTTGTCCGTCTGTTTATTTGTCAGCTTTGGCGAGACACGGGTGCTTGTGTATTAGCGTGAGCGTTTTTTATTCTGATCAGGAACAGTTTTACAAGTCCGCAAAGGATCGAGGAAAGGTTTATCGCCAGCTGAAAAGAGACACAGCGCTTCGGCTGTGGAGACTTGTTCGGCTGGCGTTCGGAGAGTAGCGTTTTTCAGAATTGTATTGAGATCGATTTCCACAGAGCTCAGATGTCAAAGCACAGCAGCAGCTCTCCACAGCGATCCTCTATAGCGCCCTTTCTCCCGCAGCTCCGTCCTCATTGGAAGGAAGCAAGAGTGAAAGGCTGAAGTGAAATAGAGCGGGGACGAAGGCAGTGAAGAGAGAGAACGTGGGAAGAAGAGAAAAACGCAAGGGAAAAAAAGCAGCGTCGTAAAAGAGGTGACGGAGCTGTTCTCTCAATAAGAAGGGTGCCAGCGAGCCTTGCTCTTGCTTACGGCCACACCCCCTTGAGCACGCCTGATCTCGTCTGATCTCGGAAGCTAAACAGGGATGGGCCTGGTTAGTACTTGGATGGGAGACCGCCTGGGAATACCAGGTGCTGTAAGCTTTTAAGCGCAGGAGGCGCCCTATCCACGCTCGCTCGCTCATTCCCCTGTTCACACGTGCAGTGCGGCTTGTCCGTCTGTTTATTTGTCAGCTTTGGCGAGACACGGGTGCTTGTGTATTAGCGTGAGCGTTTTTTATTCTGATCAGGAACAGTTTTACAAGTCCGCAAAGGATCGAGGAAAGGTTTATCGCCAGCTGAAAAGAGACACAGCGCTTCGGCTGTGGAGACTTGTTCGGCTGGCGTTCGGAGAGTCGCGTTTTTCAGAATTGTATTGAGATCGATTTCCACAGAGCTCAGATGTCAAAGCACAGCAGCAGCTCTCCACAGCGATCCTCTATAGCGCCCTTTCTCCCGCAGCTCCGTCCTCATTGGAAGGAAGCAAGAGTGAAAGGCTGAAGTGAAATAGAGCGGGGACGAAGGCAGTGAAGAGAGAGAACGTGGGAAGAAGAGAAAAACGCAAGGGAAGAAAAGCAGCGTCGTAAAAGAGGTGACGGAGCTGTCCTCTCAATAAGAAGGGTGCCAGCGAGCCTTGCTCTCGCTTACGGCCACACCCCCTTGAGCATGCCTGATCTCGTCTGATCTCGGAAGCTAAACAGGGATGGGCCTGGTTAGTACTTGGATGGGAGACCGCCTGGGAATACCAGGTGCTGTAAGCTTTTAAGCGCAGGAGGCGCCCTATCCCCGCTCGCTCGCTCATTCCCCTGTTCACACGTGCAGTGCGGCTTGTCCGTCTGTTTATTTGTCAGCTTTGGCGAGACACGGGTGCTTGTATATTAGCGTGAGCGTTTTTTATTCTGATCATGAACAGTTTAACAAGTCCGCAAAGGATCGAGGAAAGGTTTATCGCCAGCTGAAAAGAGACACAGCGCTTCGGCTGTGGAGACTTGTTCGGCTGGCGTTCGGAGAGTCGCGTTTTTCAGAATTGTATTGAGATCGTTTTCCACAGAGCTCAGATGTCAAAGCACAGCAGAAGCTCTCCACAGCGATCCTCTATAGCGCCCTTTCTCCCGCAGCTCCGTCCTCATTGGAAGGAAGCAAGAGTGAAAGGCTGAAGTGAAATAGAGCGGGGACCAAGGCAGTGAAGAGAGAGAACGTGGGAAGAAGAGAAAAACGCAAGGGAAAAAAAGCAGCGTCGTAAAAGAGGTGACGGAGCTGTCCTCTCAATAAGAAGGGTGCCAGCGAGCCTTGCTCTCGCTTACGGCCACACCCCCTTGAGCACGCCTGATCTCGTCTGATCTCGGAAGCTAAACAGGGATGGGCCTGGTTAGTACTTGGATGGGAGACCGCCTGGGAATACCAGGTGCTGTAAGCTTTTAAGCGCAGGAGGCGCCCTATCCCCGCTCGCTCGCTCATTCCCCTGTTCACACGTGCAGTGCGGCTTGTCCGTCTGTTTATTTGTCAGCTTTGGCGAGACACGGGTGCTTGTGTATTAGCGTGAGCGTTTTTTATTCTGATCAGGAACAGTTTTACAAGTCCGCAAAGGATCGAGGAAAGGTTTATCGCCAGCTGAAAAGAGACACAGCGCTTCGGCTGTGGAGACTTGTTCGGCTGGCGTTCGGAGAGTCGCGTTTTTCAGAATTGTATTGAGATCGATTTCCACAGAGCTCAGATGTCAAAGCACAGCAGCAGCTCTCCACAGCGATCCTCTATAGCGCCCTTTCTCCCGCAGCTCCGTCCTCACTGGAAGGAAGCAAGAGTGAAAGGCTGAAGTGAAATAGTGCGGGGACGAAGGCAGTGAAGAGAGAGAACGTGGGAAGAAGAGAAAAACGCAAGGGAAAAAAAGCAGCGTCGTAAAAGAGGTGACGGAGCTGTTCTCTCAATAAGAAGGGTGCCAGCGAGCCTTGCTCTTGCTTACGGCCACACCCCCTTGAGCACGCCTGATCTCGTCTGATCTCGGAAGCTAAACAGGGATGGGCCTGGTTAGTACTTGGATGGGAGACCGCCTGGGAATACCAGGTGCTGTAAGCTTTTAAGCGCAGGAGGCGCCCTATCCCCGCTCGCTCGCTCATTCCCCTGTTCACACGTGCAGTGCGGCTTGTCCGTCTGTTTATTTGTCAGCTTTGGCGAGACACGGGTGCTTGTGTATTAGCGTGAGCGTTTTTTATTCTGATCATGAACAGTTTAACAAGTCCGCAAAGGATCGAGGAAAGGTTTATCGCCAGCTGAAAAGAGACACAGCGCTTCGGCTGTGGAGACTTGTTCGGCTGGCGTTCGGAGAGTCGCGTTTTTCAGAATTGTATTGAGATCGTTTTCCACAGAGCTCAGATGTCAAAGCACAGCAGCAGCTCTCCACAGCGATCCTCTATAGCGCCCTTTCTCCCGCAGCTCCGTCCTCATTGGAAGGAAGCAAGAGTGAAAGGCTGAAGTGAAATAGAGCGGGGACGAAGGCAGTGAAGAGAGAGAACGTGGGAAGAAGAGAAAAACGCAAGGGAAAAAAAGCAGCGTCGTAAAAGAGGTGACGGAGCTGTCCTCTCAATAAGAAGGGTGCCAGCGAGCCTTGCTCTCGCTTACGGCCACACCCCCTTGAGCACGCCTGATCTCGTCTGATCTCGGAAGCTAAACAGGGATGGGCCTGGTTAGTACTTGGATGGGAGACCGCCTGGGAATACCAGGTGCTGTAAGCTTTTAAGCGCAGGAGGCGCCCTATCCCCGCTCGCTGGCTCATTCCCCTGTTCACACGTGCAGTGCGGCTTGTCCGTCTGTTTATTTGTCAGCTTTGGCGAGACACGGGTGCTTGAGTATTAGCGTGAGCGTTTTTTATTCTGATCAGGAACAGTTTTACAAGTCCGCAAAGGATCGAGGAAAGGTTTATCGCCAGCTGAAAGAGACACAGCGCTTCGGCTGTGGAGACTTGTTCGGCTGGCGTTCGGAGAGTCGCGTTTTTCAGAATTGTATTGAGATCGTTTTCCACAGAGCTCAGATGTCAAAGCACAGCAGCAGCTCTCCACAGCGATCCTCTATAGCGCCCTTTCTCCCGCAGCTCCGTCCTCATTGGAAGGAAGCAAGAGTGAAAGGCTGAAGTGAAATAGAGCGGGGACGAAGGCAGTGAAGAGAGAGAACGTGGAAAGAAGAGAAAAACGCAAGGGAAAAAAGCAGCGTCGTAAAAGAGGTGACGGAGCTGTCCTCTCAATAAGAAGGGTGCCAGCGAGCCTTGCTCTTGCTTACGGCCACACCCCCTTGAGCACGCCTGATCTCGTCTGATCTCGGAAGCTAAACAGGGATGGGCCTGGTTAGTACTTGGATGGGAGACCGCCTGGGAATACCAGGTGCTGTAAGCTTTTAAGCGCAGAAGGCGCCCTATCCCCGCTCGCTCGCTCATTCCCCTGTTCACACGTGCAGTGCGGCTTGTCCGTCTGTTTATTTGTCAGCTTTGGCGAGACACGGGTGCTTGTGTATTAGCGTGAGCGTTTTTTATTCTGATCATGAACAGTTTAACAAGTCCGCAAAGGATCGAGGAAAGGTTTATCGCCAGCTGAAAAGAGACACAGCGCTTCGGCTGTGGAGACTTGTTCGGCTGGCGTTCGGAGAGTCGCGTTTTTCAGAATTGTATTGAGATCGTTTTCCACAGAGCTCAGATGTCAAAGCACAGCAGCAGCTCTCCACAGCGATCCTCTATAGCGCCCTTTCTCCCGCAGCTCCGTCCTCATTGGAAGGAAGCAAGAGTGAAAGGCTGAAGTGAAATAGAGCGGGGACGAAGGCAGTGAAGAGAGAGAACGTGGGAAGAAGAGAAAAACGCAAGGGAAAAAAAGCAGCGTCGTAAAAGAGGTGACGGAGCTGTCCTCTCAATAAGAAGGGTGCCAGCGAGCCTTGCTCTCGCTTACGGCCACACCCCCTTGAGCACGCCTGATCTCGTCTGATCTCGGAAGCTAAACAGGGATGGGCCTGGTTAGTACTTGGATGGGAGACCGCCTGGGAATACCAGGTGCTGTAAGCTTTTAAGCGCAGGAGGCGCCCTATCCCCGCTCGCTGGCTCATTCCCCTGTTCACACGTGCAGTGCGGCTTGTCCGTCTGTTTATTTGTCAGCTTTGGCGAGACACGGGTGCTTGAGTATTAGCGTGAGCGTTTTTTATTCTGATCAGGAACAGTTTTACAAGTCCGCAAAGGATCGAGGAAAGGTTTATCGCCAGCTGAAAGAGACACAGCGCTTCGGCTGTGGAGACTTGTTCGGCTGGCGTTCGGAGAGTCGCGTTTTTCAGAATTGTATTGAGATCGTTTTCCACAGAGCTCAGATGTCAAAGCACAGCAGCAGCTCTCCACAGCGATCCTCTATAGCGCCCTTTCTCCCGCAGCTCCGTCCTCATTGGAAGGAAGCAAGAGTGAAAGGCTGAAGTGAAATAGAGCGGGGACGAAGGCAGTGAAGAGAGAGAACGTGGAAAGAAGAGAAAAACGCAAGGGAAAAAAGCAGCGTCGTAAAAGAGGTGACGGAGCTGTCCTCTCAATAAGAAGGGTGCCAGCGAGCCTTGCTCTCGCTTACGGCCACACCCCCTTGAGCACGCCTGATCTCGTCTGATCTCGGAAGCTAAACAGGGATGGGCCTGGTTAGTACTTGGATGGGAGACCGCCTGGGAATACCAGGTGCTGTAAGCTTTTAAGCGCAGGAGGCGCCCTATCCCCGCTCGCTCGCTCATTCCCCTGTTCACACGTGCAGTGCGGCTTGTCCGTCTGTTTATTTGTCAGCTTTGGCGAGACACGGGTGCTTGTGTATTAGCGTGAGCGTTTTTTATTCTGATCAGGAACAGTTTTACAAGTCCGCAATGGATCGAGGAAAGGTTTATCGCCAGCTGAAAAGAGACACAGCGCTTCGGCTGTGGAGACTTGTTCGGCTGGCGTTCGGAGAGTCGCGTTTTTCAGAATTGTATTGAGATCGTTTTCCACAGAGCTCAGATGTCAAAGCACAGCAGCAGCTCTCCACAGCGATCCTCTATAGCGCCCTTTCTCCCGCAGCTCCGTCCTCATTGGAAGGAAGCAAGAGTGAAAGGCTGAAGTGAAATAGAGCGGGGACGAAGGCAGTGAAGAGAGAGAACGTGGGAAGAAGAGAAAAACGCAAGGGAAAAAAAGCAGCGTTGTAAAAGAGGTGACGGAGCTGTCCTCTCAATAAGAAGGGTGCCAGCGAGCCTTGCTCTTGCTTGCGGCCACACCCCCTTGAGCACGCCTGATCTCGTCTGATCTCGGAAGCTAAACAGGGATGGGCCTGGTTAGTACTTGGATGGGAGACCGCCTGGGAATACCAGGTGCTGTAAGCTTTTAAGCGCAGGAGGCGCCCTATCCCCGCTCGCTGGCTCATTCCCCTGTTCTCACGTGCAGTGCGGCTTGTCCGTCTGTTTATTTGTCAGCTTTGGCGAGACACGGGTGCTTGTGTATTAGCGTGAGCGTTTTTTATTCTGATCAGGAACAGTTTAACAAGTCTGCAAAGGATCGAGGAAAGGTTTATCGCCAGCTGAAAAGAGA